>NC_136065.1:1919796144-1920296112 GCF_964261635.1 Lissotriton helveticus
TATGTAAAAGTTCTCTGGGTTTGAAGGAAGTTCACTTAGGTAATCACATTCACATTTCTTACATGGGTTTGATTAGCTGTGTACTGGTTTCTCAGGAATAAATAGTTGGACTCTAATAAATAAATATACTGGATAAATATCAGGATTCAATACATTAGAATAAATATCAGCAATGACTGGAATAAATATCAGCAATGACTGGAATAAATATCAGCAATGACTGGAATAAATATCAGCAATGACTGAAATAAATATCAGCAATGACTGGAATAAATATCAGCAATGACTGGAATAAATATCACATGGTCATTCTGGTATCGCTGCCACCAATTAATCACTTTCAGGATAAACACATTACGTTTGGCATTCAATGCGGAATGCGTGCTCTTACAGTTTTTGAAGTGTTCACGGGTTCGGGCTCTCTGGGCACAAGATACGCGTGATAATCCCTTAGTTGCACTCACAACTCATTGCGCGTATATCTGGAAGATAAAGGCATAAAATGACTACGGCAATTACACTCCGCGGTCAGCCGGTTCAGTGCTACTGCTGCCGGAGGAGTCTGTGCGCTTCTGTCAGCGCAGGCGGGGTTTCCGAAGGCGGCTCCAGTTCACAAGTCTTGGGACCGTCGAACGGGCTGCCAGAGGGGCCAAAACACCTGCGCGCACAGTTCAAAATGAGACCGCATCACAGTTCCACAACAACGCGGCAACTTCAGGGGTAGAGACGGCCCACCTCACTTCGGCGGCGCCGGTAAGCGCTCCAGTCAGTATGGCACTTCTCCCAAGGGCGAAGGGGGGTTCCAGGGGCTCCGCGATCCTCCCTCCGAGCTCACTCACGGGGAGGTTCCCGCCCACACACCAGCTCCCAAGTCACTCGGGCAGGGCAGAGACAGTAATCTCGCCCCAATGAAGGCCAGCCTTTCCCCGCCCCAGCGCAGCACCTCACCTTCTATCCACAAACAGCGCGTCGACGGCGGTGGGTTCGGAGACGTCCGAACGCCCGCCAGGAGGCACTTAAGTTGAAGGTGGCACTTTAAGAGTTGCGGTTGTGATCTCACCACTGGGGGGCGGGGAGGCTCTAACTATGGCCAAAGTCTCTGAGGGGCAATTGGGCACTCGCTGACCAGGCGCTAAAGGCTAGAGGACACTGCTCACGCTTCTGACTGGAACGCCAGTCAGGGTCCACGCCAGCAACCTCTGCTGCTCTTCTGCCTGAACTATCAGCTGCCTCAGGGGGTTAACAGGGCAGGTGTCAATCTGGGGTCAAGTCCTCTTCTTCTGGTGTTCTTTGATCATTCTTCTCCAACATGGCCGCCAGGGACTGGGCCTTTTATAGCCAGTGCCCTAGGATGCCAGCACGAGCCAGAAGGTTCTAGAACCTTCCCTGGCTATGTCAATGACATGGCCCTTTCAAGGTATCTTTTTGGTCATTAGGAGCCACCGTACTGGGCTTCCTAAGGCAGCCATTGTGTGTACTTGTAACTCCTGAGGGGATTCCTGTCAGGTTTGCAGGTTACACAAAGTGCGCCAAAACCTTCAAACGGTCAGAGGTCAGAGGGGCTCCAATGGGAGTCACTCTCATAGGGGACAATGGTGTCCACCATTTTAGGGTTGACAACCCCAGTTGGTTATGCCACCGGTTCCGTCAGGCGCCTTGTACATAGGTGCCAGGAACTTGGTGAGCAACTGGGCATCAAAGAGCATCTAGCCCCATGGGACAACACACAAAAAGGTCCTGGTAGACAAAGAAAAAGCGATAAATTTTAGGAGGCACGGGGGAACAAAATAAATCATAGTGTGAGGGGACTCTCAGAAGCAGACAGGTCTAACACTGTTGTTAAACTTATTTTGTACAATTTGATTTATCTTTTGTCTCATGTGCCGTGTCCGGGTTCCGCAGCAACCACAGCACCAAAACTGCCCTCATCGTGGCCACCAATGACATCAGGACCCTGCTAGACAACGGAGGAACCGCGGCCCTCATCCTCCTGGACCTGTCAGCCGCCTTCGACACTGTCTGCCACCGCACACTACGAACACACCTCTACGACGCCGGAATCCAAGAGAAGGTCCTGGACTGGACCACCTCCTTCCTCTCCGGCCGAACACAGAGCGTCCGACTACCCCCTTCTGCTCCGAAGCCACCGAGATCATCTGCGGCGTTCCCCAGGGCTCTTCCCTCAGCTGTTCAACATCTACATGGCACCGCTCGCCCACGTCGCCCGACTGCACGACCTCAACATCGTCTCCTACGCCGACGACACCCAGCTGATCCTCTCCCTCACCAAGGACCCCCACCCCGCCACAACCAACCTCCACGAAGGAATGAAGGCGGTCGCTGACTGGAGTTGGAACAACCGACTGAAGCTGAACTCGGACAAGACGGAGGTCCTCATCCTCGGAGCCACCGCCTCAGCCTGGGATGACTCCGGGTGGCCAACTACACTAGGAACAGCCCAACACCCACCGACCATGCAGGCAAACTAGGGGTCATCCTCGGCTCCACCCCCTCCATGATGAAGCAGATCAACGCCATCTCTTCCTCCTGCTTCAACAACCTCCGCATGCTCGGCAGGATCTACAAGTGGATCCCCACCGAAACGAGAGGGACGGTCACCCAGGCCCTCGTCAGCAGCAGACTCAACTACGGAAACGCCCTCCATGCAGAAGCCTCACCAAACTCCTGAAACGGCTCCAACGCATCCAGAACGCCTCCGCACGCCTGATCCTCGACATCCCTCGCCGCAGCCACATCACACCCCATTTGAGAGACCTGCACTGGCTCCCTGTCAACAAGAGGATAACCTTCAAGCTCCTCACCCTCACACACAAGGCACTCCACAACACCGGACCAGCGTACCTCAACAGCCGACTCAGCTTCTACACCCCCACCCGCCAGCTCCGCTCCGCAGACCGCGCCCTCGCCACAGTCCCCCGCATCCGAAGAGTGACTACCGGCGGCAGATCATTCTCCCACCTCCCCGCCAAGTCATGGAACACCCTCCCCATTCACCTACGGCAGACCCAAGACCTTCTGACCTTCAGAAGACTTCTCAAGACCTGGCTCTTCCAACAGTAGCAGCTTCCCACTCCCCCCTTATCGCCTTGAGACCCTCACGGGTATGTAGTGCGCTTTCCAAAAGTTATGATTGATTGATTGATTTTAAATGTATATATATGTACAGACACTATGATGCATACTGAGGGATTCTAACGTGTGTGCATGTTTGCCAGCACAGAAAACAGGATACTTTGCTTGATCATGAGATATTTATGGTTGCAATGTTCAACAATATACATTTTCTCTTTTAGTCCAGGTCATAACAAGAAAAATGTCCTATTAATGGTCTGTATTGTTGTGTGCATGCTTTACTGAACTATGTACGAATGCATGTAAGATTGGTTGGAATTAGCTACAACACCACGGAGGGATTACCACACTATATTGGTCCTTAAGAAAGCCAATTGACCCACTAGGCACTAAATGGCTGAAACATGTTGACCGTAGACATCTAGGACCATCATACCCCTGTGACATCTCACTGTTTTTAAACTTTACCAAAGGACCTTTTTAATAAATCGGAAATAAGGATCCAGCAGGCAATTTTAATTCACTCTCAATCTTAGGTCGTAGCTTAAACGCTCCGCTAACAAACGTGTTTAGCGCATCTCCTCACACTAGGCGAGTTGGATGTGGGTCCGATGATGAAGCAGGTCACAGGTGGAACCTGTGGGCAAGGAACACCAAAAATATCCCAGAGATGTGTTGATCTCACCGATTTACCAGGGTGTAGATCTCACACACGAAAGTGTGACATACTATGGGCCACACAACTGTCTCCGTGGAATAAAACGGGATTTATAATATAGGTTAACACTCTACAATTTGGTTATTTTAGATACCTTGGGAGACTGATGGTTCTACCTAATCGTAGCTTCTCACCCCTTCATAGTGTGGGCCTTGATTATATCAAGACTGGATTACTGCAATATTTTGTATCTTGGAGTCTCTCGGGGATGACTCAAAAGACTTCAGAGATTGCAAATCTCTTTGGCATGCCTAGTACTGGATTTATGAAGGCGTGTGTCAATTGAGGCCATTCTTAGGAAATTACATTGGCTGCCTGTAAAGCAGAGATCATCTTTTAAAGCTTTGTGTTACTGTCACAAAGCTTTTGCCAGCAAAGGAACAGGATACCTTAAATCTCTAGTGAAACAGTATGTTCATTTAAGGAATTTAGGATCAGCAGACGAGGTGCTGGCAATTGTTCCCAAGGTAAAGCACGTGTGCTCCGGCACAAGTTCTTTCAACTAACTGGCGCCAGAGCTGTGGAATGCCTTGCACCTATCGGTTCGTCAGGTGCAATTGGAAGAGCTTTTCAGGACGAAACTTAAAACTTGTTTATTTGGATCAGGATGCACGAGAGTTTGGAAGTGGTATGCATGGTTCGAAGTCCTGCTTCCAGCACTGGGACATCTCGTGTGAGATAAACTGTACTATTATTATGAATATTTTTATTCACAAAAGCATGTAAGAGTATGTAGAAGAGTTCTCCTGTAGTAATACTTCCAGTACTCATAAATGCCTTTGTGAATTGACTCCACAGATGAGATGCAGCATTGTACATTGTCCCACTGACTCGAGCAAAGATTTTTTTCACTTTTCGAGGTAGTGTTTTTTTATTGCATAGCAAGACAATATGTACTATAATCAAACCCAGATAACCTAGAAAATAACTGCAAACTAATATTTTTTGCAAAATATATCTTCTGAAGAGACATTTTATTACTTTCAAATAAGCATATGTGCGACATAAACGAAAGCAAAAGTCGCAATTCTAAATATAAGAGTCAAAGTAAAAAATCTTGCAACCTTTGCGGATTTGAAAAACCTCCGGGGATCTTTTTGATCTCAGAGGATGCGTCTTAGTGAGTACTTCTTCACACACATTGGGACTGAACCAATTTCCAATTTTAAAGGAGTGATGGAAATACTGTCTTTTATCGGACTTATGCTTGATACACCTCTATTGGAAACCTGAGATGTAAGTCTGTCAAGATACCTTAAAATACTGGATAATCTAGTGTTTGTGGTCGCTCAAAGAGATGCAGAGAAGAAGAGTGGCCACCCAAACACTTCCTCTGTAGAGTTAAGGTATGTGAAGATTGACTGGTGCATAGCAGCAGAGAGTAAGAGAGTAGTATAAATGGGAAGGGGCTGCCCTAATAAGTTCCAAAGGTATGAAGGCAGGTACTTTTTCATCTTAAATAATCTCCTGCAAAAGTTATTAATCACTGTGTGAAAGTAGGTTTGTCAACTGGACTAATGCAACAGACAACAGAGTGCTAGAAGGACTGCTCGAATTATTCTAAGCCATTATTGATTGCTTGGACCGCATTCCAATCGTCTTTGTCATCCACTATGCCATAATCACTGCACAAAAGTTTTCCTTTGAATTTATGTCATAAGTGGTTTCTTTTGGAACATTCCATGGTGTCACCTCTTTATTGGTCAAATCTCTTATTTAAGTCAAAACACTCCTCTTTCCCTCCTGGAACAGGCCCTACCCATTCAATCACTTCTTCACTGTATCTTTTCCTATAAACCCGTAGAGCATACTGCATTTTGACTAGGCTCATGCAACAAAAATACACATACGTTCATGCATACATACATAGTCCAGACAGAGACCAGACCTAAGCAAAGCAGCATTGGTCCTGCTCCAGTCGGAACGGTAGACCCCAACTGCCCAGTCAGGTCTCTTTTAGGTGGGCCACTGACTGGTTTAAACATCCTTTGGCCTCGCAGTGAGATATAACTTGAGGCGTGGGGCACAGCAATGATGGCACCTATGTCTGGGCATATCTATCGCACCTAGGGCACTGACTGTTGCAAGTACCCTCTTGACAAGCATAGGCCCCACCAGACCAGTTTCAGTCTGCGCAAACCTTGCCACTGACTTATGGCACGAGAATGTTCTGCAGATCAAGATATGCACCAGTGCTTAATTTGTAATAAAATAAGTGCCAGGCCCTCACCAGGAGGCCACTGCAACACTACCCATGACAGTTTCAGCACAATTACTAACCTCCTACAAGCGTGACAATTCAGACTATGCCAGTCCCCAAAACTGTAAGAGTGGCTTGGGTGGCAGGTATTAGTTATTGTGAATGTATATTGAATTAATAAACAACTATAGATGTGCTTACCTCTAACTTAGTTAAACATCACCACCATGTGGCACACTGCCATAGGGGCAGGTGCGGAGCACCGGAAACCAGCGGCTCAAATTAAGCACCGATATGTGCTATGACTGCGAGAGAACAGTACTCTAAATCACAGTTGTTGAGGTATGTTTATCATTGTGGATGTGTCAAAAACTGAGATAGACAATAAAACAATAGAATTTAAAAAAGATCAACAGGTCAGATCACATGAAGGGACTGTGCTGTCTTTCTGTTATCGTTAGGGACTCACCAACCATTAAGAAAGAATATCTCAGGCTCAGTAAGAGGAAGTGCATGTGTGGCTGGAGGAAATCTCCCAATATCTAGTTCATTGGCCCAGGCTAACATCAGTTGCGGCTAATGAGGACAGGAGGCACTACCGGGTTAGTCTCTGCAGTCGCAGTAATGTTCTTGTTGGTGTAGCAGACAGAATAGCAGGTAAAGTCATCGGTTTTGCAGTAGCTTACCATCACATAAAACATTGTCATCATCAACTTGAAACATTTCAATTAGAGATGTCCCTGAATGGCATCTGGGCACCGTGGGAGACAGCTGTTGTCTGTCCGGGTTTGGCCCTGAAAGAACATAAAGGCTCTACCAGGGAAGTGATGCATTGTCAAGAGCAAAGGCTAAGCTTGGTCCATTTAAAACTACAAATGACTAAGTGTCGGAAAGTGGGTTTCTGTTGGAGTAACCCCCCCACACTTTTTGCCAGATTTCTGAAGCACTTTTATTAAGAGTGCACTGGGTCCCTACCAATCAGGTTCCCAGTGCCTGTGTTCCTTCCCAAAACTGTACCTTTGTTTCCACAATTGGCAAACTTCTGGTCCAAATGTAAGTCCCTTGTAAAAGGTACCACTGGTACCAAGGTCCTTGTGACCAGAAAGGGTTTCTAAGGGCTGCAGCACTTATTGTGCCACCCTCAGAGGCTGCTCACCAAACACATGGCCACGGCCATTGCAGCCTGTATGTTTTGGAGCAGACAAAACATAAGAGTCAACATGGTACACATTCCATGCTCAAAAACCACTGCCTGTGGCATAGAGAATTTGAATAACAACAGTGGTCCTTAAAGAGACTTTTTAGAACATTTGAATAAAATATAGCTTGCAATAAGTACTATATTCCATAATGTCCAGCCGGAAAAAAACTTTTAATCAAATGCAAGTATAAAGAAGTATTCAAGATCAACAAACAATACAGTGGGATATAATCCTGCATTCGGTACATGAGAACGTAACAAACAAACAAATGAACATAAGGATTTTCAGGCAAAAAGAAAGAGGAAGCTTCTGTTCAATGTAAATCAAGCTATCCACAATAGTTAACACACTAATATGACACAATGGATAAATGTGTGTAACTATACAAGTGGTCGACGGCGTTTCGATCCCTTTGAACGTGTACTGGGATCATCATCAGGACTGTTTAGTTCACATGCCTGAATATTTATAACTGCCTGTGGAGAAAAGGGGGAGAAAAGGCAGAGGTAGCGATTTAAAGGAGGGAAAATTCAGCTTGTTTGAACATTTATATAAAAAAATGGCCATGCACTGTGAGGAAGACCTGATTATTCCATATTGTGCACAATTGCATGGTGAAGGGGAACCAGTGAGGCTCAAGGAAGTGTAGTGCCATCAGAGAAGGCGTGAGCCGCTGTGAAAACAGTGTGTAATATCGGCGATAATTACATGAGGTGCATGAACTACTGTACTCAATTTCAAGGGTAGTGGCAATTCACACGACCGCAAGGCACCAAGTATGAGCGGTGTCGGGAATAACATGTGCCTAAGGTCGGAGCAATTACAGTGTGCCGCGTATCGAGAATTACGACGGTCAGCTGAGCAATTATGCATTAGTGAAATGACGCCGCAAAGGTGAATAGACATACTGAGACGGAGTCAACAGACTAACCTAAAAGGCTGTGGATCGTATGAGTATACGGGATCTGCAGGGCAGAATCAGTTCCTAAAGAGGGAGCAAAGGCCATATCAGTCAGTACTAATAGGCGTGAATTAAAATTGGTGCGCGGAGAACGTGATAGACGAGTGTTTACCTGGGTTCGAATAAAGCCACCGCATGTAATATCATACCAGTGAGAAACCCGTCAGGATTCAGGGTTTAAGCACCGCGGGATACAGTATCAGATGAAGCGGTCGTAGGGGAGGGATAATGCCTGCGAAAAGAGGGAAGTGAAGGTATAAGTGGCCCGTATGCTAGACACTACAAGCTAGGAGGGGCCTGGTGTGATAGCCGCTTACCTTACAACCGGTGTCGGTGGCCGCGTATCGTTGTCTCAGTGGCGCAAAGGGAGTGAGCTAACTAGGGGGCGGGGCCGAGTGCTCATTTATACTAGATCACGGTGGTGTGCGAAAAAAGCGGCCATGTTAGGTGAGTAAGTTAAAGTAAGCAGAAAGGAGAAAAATTAGACCCAGCGTGTGGAGCGTCGGGGACGATGGTAGAAGGTGGTGGACAGGGAACAGACCAATGTGTTTCACAAAAATATAAGGACCTCGCCTTATAATTTATCAATGTTGTCTGGAAAGCACACCCTATTGGAATCTGAGGTATCTCTTCTAAGTAAAGGGCTCTCCTTTGTGCCCACTATTCCTCCCAACTTCTTGGACCTGCACACTGAACTATTGAGGTTCTTTCGTCACATACGCCTACCAACTTACTTCCAACTGAATCCCTTTCCTATTATTGTATACATCAGGTATGCTTCCATCTGAAGTTATTACCTTTGAGAAAATGGTAGTTAAAGATCTCACCACACTCAAAGAAAAAAGAAGATTCATTCCTTATAATTTGTCCCTTGAGGAGAAAAGGGCTATCCAATCCCTCAAATCCAATGAGTCTCTGATCAAGTGTGCGGACAAAGGCTGTGGTATCGTCCTCCAGGAAAGGGATCTATACAGTACTGAGATCATGAGACAACTTTCTAATACTGACCACTATTAGTAGATTGCCTACAAACCCTACTAAAGAACTAAAAAGTATCATTAAACAGATCACCACAGAGGCTTTGGAAGCTGGATTAATTAACAAAAAATAATTTTTATTTCTTAATGTAAAATCACAAAGAACACCTGTGATCTTTACACTTCCTAAAGTTCACAAAAATCTAACTAGCCCACCTGGTAGACCCATAGTTTCTGGCTGTGGGTCGATTTTGGAACCCCTAGGCCAATATGTCAATTTCTTTATCAAAGAGTTTGTTCCATCTACCGCATGCTATGGGAGAGATAGCATGGCGATGATTAATCTTATTGAACACCACCCATTCAATCAAGATACTGATTTACTGTGTACAATGGATGAGGAATCCTTATACACTAATATCCCTCAAAGAATGGCTATGCTGGTAATTCAGGAAGTGTTGGACTCCAGACCACGCCCACACCCTGTACCTACACTTTTTATTCTCCAACTCTTGGAGTTATGTCTAACAAAAAATGTCTTTGCCTATGAAAATCTATTTTATCAACAGGTTAAGGGTACATCAATGGGGGCCGTTTTTGCCCCCAACCTGGCAATACTCTTCATGGACTACCTGGAAATGAAAACCATAATGTCACCCTCTAACCCATTCTTCGCAGAGATAACGTTATGGCGTGGATATATCGACGATATATTTCTGATCTGGCATAGCAATGTAGACACTCTCAACCAGTTTTTACACTGGCTAAACAGCAATTGTTCAGGCTTAACATTCACCATCACCACTGACAAATCAGCCATTGCATTCCTAGACCTGACAATTTACCACCCTGATGGAACATTACGTACCAAGTTGTACCGCAAACCTTCTGAACGGAACACATTGCTTAGCTATAGCAGTAACCACCCTAGAGCTCTCAGGGACTCCCTGCCTTATTCACAATTTTTGAGAATTAGACGTAACTGTTACGCTAAGGAGGACTACTTTCGAGAAGCCAACACGTTGTCTACAAAATTGAAAGACCGAGGGTATCCCAAGAGGCTTTTATGCAACGCGCTTAAAAGAGCTTGGTATTGCCAGAGGGATGTATTGCTAAGCCCCAAAACGAAAGATCAGGCAAACAGAATCGCATGTGTTACAACATTCTCCCCAATATCAAATCCGGGCCGCAAATCAATACTCAGACATTGGCCACTACTAAATGTTGGGGTTCTTAATATCGAACGCCCCATATTTGCATTCGGATAAAGTTCCAATCTGAAAGACCATCTGGTTAGAGCAGCTCTTCCCATCCCTGCACCACACTCTACCCTCAACACCCATTGGGGTCTGGCTTCCTTAGTTGGTCATTCTAAATGTGGAACATGTAATGTATGTGAATTCACTATGGAAGGCAAATTCTTCACGTTCAATAATTTCACATTGAAGTGCCGCACGTTTTCTAATTGCAACACAAGCAATGTTATTTATTTGATTCAGTGGCCCTGCCTCAAAGTGTACATTGCCAAGACGACCCAGAAAATGAAGACCAGGATTGGCCAACACAGAAGTAGAGTGCGTTATAAAACTCCGAATGCACCACTTGTGGAACATTTTGTAGAGGCTGGACATAATGAGGATGATATCAAGTGGACAGAATTGAATGCACTCAAACTGCCCCAGCGAGGTGGTGACATGTCCCTTCTTTTGAATAAGGAGGAATTGAAAATGATAATTCGCATGGACAGCATCAGAACTGGACTCAATCGAACTGAGGACTGGACCTCTCTACTTTAAGACTCTACTTTTAACCATGCTCACCTGAATACACCCCTTGAACTCCGTTGACTCATGAATGGATTCCTTCCAATCACCTCTCGAGATTTGTTGTTCATATTTATGCAAAATGACTGGTTGTTATCAATTTCCTTTTTCCTTTTAACTTCATCCATTTTCCCTAATTATGTACCATTATGGTTTGATGTTTTTCTTGTATTATTTTGATCTTTGTACCGTGCCCTTGACCACCGTAACTGTCATGGAATCCTCTTTCTTTTTAAAATCTAATTCCCAAAGGTATTACCAACAATCAGCACGGTCCCACTCCGTATTAGTTGCATACTGTTTTATTGTTCGGAATTGTACCTTATTGTCCTCATGCAACGTAAATGCCTGCCACCTTGCTGACTTGTAATGTACTGTGCTTTCCAGACAACATTGATAAATTATAAGCCGAGGTCCTTATATTTTTGTAAAAAAACATTGGTCTGTTCCCTGACCACCACCTTCTATCATCGTCCCCGACGCTCCCTGCGCTGGGTCTAATTTTTTCTCCTTTCTGCTTACTTTAACTTACTCACCTAACATGGCTGCCTTTTTCGCACACCACCGTGATCTAGTATAAATGAGCACTCGGCCCCGCCCCCTAGTTAGCTCACTCCCTTTGCGCCACTGAGACAACGATACGCGGCCACCGACACCGGTTGTAAGGTAAGCGGCTATCACACCGGGCCCCTCCTAGCTTGTAGTGTCTAGCAAACGGGCCACTTATACCTTCACTTCCCTCTTTTCCCAGGCATTATCCCTCCACTACGCCCGCTTCATCTGATACTGTATCCCGCGGTGCTTAAACCCAGAATCCTGACGGGTTTCTCACGTGTATCATATTACATTCGGTTGCTTTATTCGAGCCCAGGTAAACACTCGTCTATCACGTTCTCCGCGCACCAATTTTAATTCATGCCTATTAGTACTGACTGATATGGCCTTTGCTCCCTCTTTAGAAACTGATTCTGCCCTGCAGATCCCGTATAATCATCCGATCCACAGCCTATTAGGTTAGTCTGTTGACTCCGTCTCAATATGTCTATTCACCTTTGCGGCGTCATTTCACTAATGCATAATTGCTCAGCTGACCGCCGTAATTCTCGATACGTGGCACATTGTAATAGCTCCGACCTTAGGCCCACCTTATTCCCAACACCGCTCATACTTGGTGCCTTGCGGTCGTGTGAATTGCCACTACCCTTGAATTTGAGTACAGTAGTTCACGCACCTCACTTAATTATTGCGGATATTACACACTGTTTTCACGCCTTCTCTGAGGGCACTACACTTCCTTGAGCCTCACTGATTCCCCTTCACCATGCAATTGTGCATGATATTGAATAATTAGGTCTTCCTCACAGTGCATGGCCATTTTTTTTATATAACTGTGTGTTCAAACAAGCTGATTTTCCCTCCTTTAAATCGCTACCTCTGCCTTTTCTCCCCCTTTTCTCCACAGGCAGTTATAAATATTCAGGCATGTGAACTAAACAGTCCTGATGATGATCCCAGTACACGTTCAAAGGGATCGAAATGCCGTCAACCACTTGTATAGTTACACACATTTATCCATTGTGTCATATTAGTGTGTTAACTATTGTGGATAGCTTGATTTACATTGAACAGAAGCTTCCTCTTTCTTTTTGCCTGAAAATCCTTATGTTCATTTGTTTGTTTGTTACGTTCTCATGTACCGGATGCAGGATTGTATCACACTGTATTGTTTGTTGCTCTTGAATACTTCTTTATACTTGCATTAGATTAAAAGTTTTTGTCCGGCTGGACACTATGGAATATAGTACTTATTGCAGGCTATATTTCATTCAAATGTTCTAAAAAGTCTCTTTAAGAACCACTATTGTTATTCAAATTGATACCCAAGGTCCTTAATTACCCTTTGGGTTCCCTTGTACTTCTAAATTTGTGGCATTGATAAGTCACCCCTCTAGCAGGCCTCATAGCCCTAGGGCAGAGTGCACTATATCACAGGTGCGGGCACAGCTGCATGAGCTATATGCCCCTACAGTGTCTGTGCCCCTTCACAGACATTGCAAGTGCAGTGGAGCCATGCTGAGTACATAGGCTGGGAGTTTGTCATTGTAAACTCCACAGCTCCATGATGGCTTTACTGAATGCCAAAGAATTTAGTATCAAACTCCTCAGCATAATAAAGTCACCCTGATGCCAGGAATAGATTTATTACATCAGAGAGATGCCCTCTGAAAAACGACCTACTTCCTTGTGTCCAGCTGACTGGTCTGAACCAGCCTAACACACACAGACATGTTTCTTACCCCAGAGGTGGGAGTCCTTGTGCTCTCTTGGGTCAGGGAAAAAGGCTGGTTGGGCTGAGGTGCTTCACACCTACCCCAATCAGCAACAGCATTCAGGGCGGTGTGCCTCAAAGGCTTCCTGCCCTTTGTTATGGTTGCCAGGGCCTCTCCTGCTAGTGGAGATGCCCGCCCCCCTGACAAAGCTCCACTTTTGGTGGCAAGGTCGGCAGAAAAATTAGTAGTCAGGTGAGGTGTGTCCCCTTTCTACAAGGACTAACCCTAAGGTGCCCTGGACCGAGGTGATCCCCTTCCTTAGGAAATCCTTCATCTTGAACAGAAGGATTCTACCCAAGCGGTGTGCGAGGAGGACCTGAGCTCGGTGTCACCATGGTGTTTGAGCCGGTGGTGGTACTGCTAAATCTCTTCTTGGGGGACTACGTGGTGGATCTTTACAACAACAGCTCCCAAACTGAAGCTGGGCATCTGGGGAGGTGAGAGACGATTTGTGGTGAGGTTCAACATATGGGTGCAGTGTATTGCTCTTTATATCTGCGCAAGAGGATACTGCAAATACTGAGACACAGTGTGTATGTATACGCCGAGACACAGAGTATGAAGGCACATGTGTGTGTGCGGTTAGCTAGGGTACACAGTTTGTGAGTAGGCCACTGTGTGTACAGTGGGATCCCTTTGGACTCCGCCATGAGTGACATTGACACCGACTTCTTTTCTGTGCGGGCCCTGAGGGGTGAGGGGGGTAGAGCCAAATTAGTATTTCAGCAGATGGGCTCATTAACGTGTGGAAACTAGCTGAAACTGCTGTTAGCATCAGCTAAAGCCATTTTGTTTGTGGCAGCCATTTTAGTTAGCCATGTGCTTCTCCCCTCTTCACTGTTGTCTGCCCTTGTATTCTGCTTGAGTCATCAGTTACAGTTAACTCCTTCGGCACTGAGCCAGAGCAATGTATGCTCAGAAAGGCCTGCAGCTGCTAGAATGCACCTGCTCATAAAGTAACTGTCAGGCTGTTTTAACAAATGTCAGCAACTCTGTTACTCCTCCTACTTTGTTGACTAAGCATTTTCTGTTAGTCCATATATGTAAAATAACTATTCTTGTGTATACTTGTACCGCCTCTTTTTGAGTCTTCATGCTTACTCAGCTATAAACTGGCCATAAAAGGCCCATGGTTTCTGTACTCCTTAGACTACCTCATACAGTGGCCTAAGGGTACCGTATTGATGTAGTCTCCCTCATGTGAGGTTAATAAATGTATTATCTTTAATATTACAGCTTCCGTGCCAATCTCTTTTTTGTTGGTTTAAGGACAGGTGCATCAGTGAGCCGCTAAAAAGGCTTTTTATTCCACAAACGCACACCAAAATATAGGCTTTATGAGGGAACAGACTAATCGTTTGATAGATTGGAACCCTTTTTCTTTGGGAATCGCTTCTTTTTGTCCTTTGCGTGGTGAAGTTTGCCTGTTCAATGTGGATGGCACTTGTCTCATTTGCATAAATGCAAGTCTGGGGCACAAAAGCATGAAAATATTCGCAGACAGTAAGTGTATCCATCCGTCGGATGTTTCTTAACCTTGGCATGAATGCTATATCCTCTGGTTGTTGCCACCACGTGAAAGTGAGAAGATTGTTTATTACACTAACATAAGAGATATATGCAGACTCAACCTGAAACAGTGTATTCATTAATAAGGAAAGCATACTTTTTCTAAAATCCCACTCCATATATCATGATTCGCACCAACTGGCTTCTTATAAATAATAGATTTTTATTTTTTGCTGCAGCTCAGAATGCTAATGTGACAGTAGTAATATTACTTTCATTGACGCCCAGGGAGTTGTGTTTGCCTAGAATGAAATTGCATGATATATAAGGGAGATTATCAGGTCTTGGGTGACGTGCTGCAGTCTTATTCAGAATTGTTAAAAGATTCTGAAACAGGAACTTGATGTTCTGTGCAAGTTCAAGCTTACAGATTTAGTTTTCAACAAATTGGGTTTGGAATAATATAGCCATATTGGGATTTCATCATGCACACAAAATGCATGCTACATTAGGATTGGAAACCCGTTTCGCTATGAACATCCTTTGATTTTCCCCGCCTGATTGGTCAGGCTGTGGATCGTTGCTTACAATCCCTAGTGACCACAAACTTCCTGCAAACTTTTATCAAAGACTCTTGTCCTGGGAAATGAAATGAATGAGCGTGCACCGGCCCACCACTGTCCATGCTTTTTTCAGTTGGCACTTAGGAGAGACAGCACCTCAGTTCTGCCTGGGTCTCGCCCTGTCACTGCAGAGTTAAACAGGAAGCCCCTCTGAGGTATGGAGAGCCAGGCAGTGCAAAATCTGGGGCTGCAAAAAACAGTAAAGTGTAACTCCGCTTGCTCACGGAATACCGCGGAATTCGGGGAGTTTTCTGGTAACTCTGCAGAATTCCGCAGAGTAAAACTATGCAAGCTCCATCAAGGTCTAGCTGACACATGCCTACAAGGCCCTCCACAACCAAGGACCAGCATACATCAAGCCCCGCCTGCACTTCTACCAACCCTCCAGACACCTCCATACCACCTCCCTCTCCTACGCACACACTCCCTGCATCTACTGAAGCTACAGTGGAGGATGATCATTCTTCTACCTCACCACCAAGTCCTGGAGCAACCTTCCCCTTCACATCCAAACAGCATCCTCTCTTCTGGAAGTCAGAAAGGGACACAAGACCTGGCTTTTCGACTGATCCAAGAAAGTACCTAGCACCTGGATACCCTCTTGAGTGATTAACTGCGCACTATGAATCTGAGTTAGTTGATTGTGATTGATTGGGCATTATAGAAGAGGCGGCAGACATTTTAGTGGCCTCTTTAATAATATGGATTGCGTCAGTGCACATTTAGCCCTGGCACGCTCCCTGAGGGAGTGACCTCACTTTCATGGGTGCAAAGCCCCATGCAAATGAGGGAATCCTTAGAGTTGCACCTATGCCATATTACAGACATGGATGCAGAGTCAGAAAGGCTTTGACATAGAGGTGGCACATAGTTGTTACGCCTCATGATGGGGCTCCTTCAATCAATCAATCAATCAGGGTTCTTATAGAGTGCGGCTAATCACCTGTTGGGGTCTTGGGCCGTGGTCTTGCAGATCTGTGGTATAGTGGCCAGGACCAGGGTGACAGAGCACAGGTATCAGGTGGGAGTGTAGAAGGGGAGGTGGTGGTTGAGGTAATGCAGGTCCGATGTTGTGGAGGTCCTTGTAGGCAGGCATGAGGAGCTCGGAGGTGATTCTTTTGCTGAACAGGAGCTAGTGAAAGTTTCTTAGGTGATAGGCGATGTGGCTCCGGAGAGGGATTTCCAGGATAAGTCTCACAGCGGCTTACAGGATTCTTTGCAATTTCTTTTGGAGTTCCTGGGTGGTGCCGGCAAAGAGTGCATTGCTGTAGTCGAGTTTTCTGCTGACGAGCATTGGGGTGACCGTTCTTCTGGACTCACTGGGGATCCATTTAAAAATCTTTCAAAGCAGGCACAGTGTGTGGAAACAGGAGGATGAGACAGCGTTGATTTAGCGGTTCATTGAGAGCGAGGAGTCAAGGATGATGCTGAGGTTATGTGCATGGTCATTGGTTGTGGGGGGGACTCCGAGCACTAAGGGCCACAAGGAGTTGCATCAGGCAGAGGGCGTGGTTCCCAGGATGACTACTTTGATTTTGTCAGAGTTGAGTTTGAGGCAGCTGTCCTTTATCCAGGTGGTGATTGCCTTCATCTCATTGTGGAAATTGGTTTTTGCGGCTGTAGGTTAGACAGTGAAGGAGAGAATCAGCTGGGTGTCATTGGCGAATGAGAAGATGTTGACTATGGCTGCTAGCGGGACCATGTCAATGTTGCAGAGGGTGAGGCTCAGGGACGAGCCCTGAGGGACTCCGCAGCTGATCTCTGTAGGTTCTGAGGAGAACAGTGGGATCCTGGCTCTCTGGGTTCGGATGGTGAGGAAGGAGAGGATCCACTCTAAGGATTTGCCATGGATGCCAGCGTTGAGGAGTCTTGCGTAGATGGTGTCGAACGTGGCAGAGAGGTCCTGGAGGATGAGGGCTGCGGTTTTGCCTCGGTCGAGGAGATTGCGTATGTTGTCTGTTATGGTGAGGAGTGCAGTCTCGATGCTGTGGTTGCTTCTGAAGCTTAATTGGGATGTGTCCAAGATGTGGTTTGTTTATATGAATTTGATGAGTTGTGCACTGATAGCCTTTTCGATGACTTTGGCTGGGAAGGGGAGCAGAGAGATAGGTCTGTTCTTCTTAAGGTTCGTGGGGGCAGGGGACCGAAGGGGCTCCAGAGGGGATGGTCTTCATGATCCGTATGGTGTCGTGGATGGTGTGGGTCGTCCAGTTGAGCAGGGTCAGCTGGGATCTGGAGCAATTAGGTGAGGTGGTTGTTTTCTGTGTTGCGAAGCTGTCTTAGATGTTGGTGATCTTGCGGTGGAAGGAGGTGGCAAAGGGTCTGGGATGGGGAATGTCAGAGACATCTGTGCTGGGTTTGGTGAATTCTTTGATCATGGTGAAGAGTTCTTTGCTGTTGTGTGTGTTGGCATTGATATGTTCCTGTATGGCAGTTTTCTTTGTGGCTCAGATGAGGTGGTGGTGATGGCGGGTTTGAAAGCACCGTAGTCTGCTGGGGTCTTGCTGCTCCTCCATCTTATCTCGAGTTGTCTACAGGTGCGTCTGGACTCTTGGAGGGCAGAGGAAAACCAGCTGGCTTGCTCGGCGGGATGTTTGCCGGAGTGTTTCCTGAGAGGGACTGGTGTGTTGGCACAGTCAGAGATCCATAAGTGGAGGTTGCGTGCTGATGTGTTGGTGTCTGTGGAAGTCGGTAGTGGTATCTTGCAGAGGGCAGTGGCGAGTTGGTCTTCGGAGACCTTATTCCAGCTTGTGTGCATGTAGTAGTGGGCATGGTGGTGTTGGGTGGGTTTGGTGAAGGAGAAATAGACGCAGTGGTGGTCAGTCCACTGGAATGCGGAGATGCGGTTGATGGAGATGTTGCAAGCATGTGTCCTGCTGAGTGCGTTGGGGAGGTGACCAGTTTTTTGAGTCCGATGGTGGCAAGGTTCTCGAGTAGGGCTGAGGTGTTGAGATTGCTGAGATTGTCCAGGTGGAAATTGAGGTCGCCAAGGAGGATGTCGTTTGTTGAGGCAAGGGTGTAGTATGCGATGAAGTCCGCCATGGATTAGCTGAAAGGGGGGTAGCGTTGGGGGGTCTGTAGGTGATGGTGCAGCAGAGGGTGCAGTTTAGGTTGGTCTGGGTCTGGAAGTGGAGGTGCTCCATGTCAGGTGAGTGGTCGTCGGAGCCAGATGCGACGCGGAGGGTGTTTTTGTGTATGAAGGCTAGGGTTCTTGCACCCAGATGGATAAGGTCACTCACTGCACCAACCACACTGCACACTTAAAATGTGAGGCTATGGCTGCTATCCCAGTGAAAAGCTGACCAGCGGTTTCAAATAACTGTTCTGCCTTTTACTAATGTGCTGATCTCAGCACAGGAACAAGTTTTTGTCTGCACTGTGAATTGTGTGTTAAGTGTAACAGGGTGCATTGTCACACGCTGGCCCAGTGCACCAAAAAAAAAGGTATGCTGCGATGCAGAGTGGGAAAGTGCTCCCTGTTTGTAATATGATACCTGGTTGATTTCATAACAATTTTCAACGATTTTGAAGTCCAAACATTTCCAGCTAAGCATTCATTACTGTAACATGGAGATGACTTGTAGGTGAACACTGAGCTTATCAAGCAAATAGCATGTCTTTGGCACTGACAACAGATGTTACAATGGGGCGCAGGGAGAGGCTTGAACCAAACTACAGACCCAGATTTTCACTTTCAGCAGTGGCGACTGGTGGTGTGGATTAAAAGTTTGGAATGAGTGCCCTGTGGTGAAAGAGCACTTGTGAAAGAGTAGTTATGAAATCAATAAAGAGAGTTCATATGATATTATATTGCAACTCTTGTTCTTTGTGAACTGCTACGTGTTACCCTTGTATTTTTCAAAATCCCTAAAACTTCAGTCAGGCATTCACCATTGATGACAGCACCTCCATTCAGAAAATTGTTTCAGCACCACTAGAACAGAGTGTAGTCCGAGGCAAAAACGTTGGTGCCATCCATGGAATCTGTAGTCATCTGTGTTGTTAATTTGTGTTCTGACAAATGGCTTGAATTTTACTGCTTGCATTTGAAAGAGCCTGCGTTCAGCAAACCAGTGCATCTACTATGTAGGCTATGTGAAAGCCATGTGTAAGGCCGTTAAGACAGAATACAGCAGGGCCAACTTTAGCACTGATGGTGCCCGGTGCAACAATGTTTGTTGGCGCTTCCAATGACCACCTCTGCCAGGGATACCCTTACTACAACCCCTTAAAGGTGCCCCTCAAGTCTCCATTACCACTCTCTCTAAGATGCATGTAATTAGTTTCATAGCACCACTCATACCAGTGTAGGCTGTCAAAGCACTTTACGGCTCGAACACAGTACACTGAGACAATCAATCATACATGTATACATCATTGTTTAGGAAACCTTACATAAAACAGAGGACTGCAAGATGTAGGAGTGCTTGGTCTGGAGAAGCACAAACTCATTATTAAAGAGAACCCACAACCATGGTGTCACTTTTTAAATTCCAAAAACTAATTTCTATGCAAATTGACCCTTTTTGCAAATTAGGATAATGAAAGACTGAGGGAAAAGCGCTCACTGTTCTATACTAGTATTAGGATTTTAACTTATATACTGCAAGTAACGAAAGCATCTCTCTCACAAAAGCAGTAACCCACTGAACTATTTACATTACGTTTACTTTGTGATCTGCTTGGTACATATTTTTTGCAACTGGCATATAAACCCTCTGCCCTACCTTAGGACGAGTCAAGACGTCCACCTGACAAAATGTTGATCTCTCTCCAGGAAGAACATTAATCACTAGAGTTATCTTGACATTTGTATTGCTGTCTAAAATTGCTGGAGGCAAGGAATGCACACAGGGCTGAGGCCAGTCCTCAGGAGGAATCAGCTGTTGAAACAGTGTTAAAAGTTAGGCTGAAAACCGTCAACATTATCGGCGCCCTCTTGCTCTCCTTAAACCTTTTGTGCACGTAAAACAGCCGCCATTTTGGACACCATGGCTTCCCTGCTCTCGCCGAGAGCCAGCGCGTCTCTCTCTCTCTCTCCTAACTTCGCTGGCAACCCCCCCCCCTGCTTGCACCTGCCTTGAGTCATAAACCCCTCTTCGGCGCTGCTCTGCCCCAGGCCCTCATCCTGTTCCCAGCGCGACATCTCCCTGCTTCCCCGTCATGACCTCCGGCCCTTTTGATGCAAACCCCTTTTCCCCGTGTGCCCGTTTGTCTTCCCCGTTCCCAGGCCGACACCTAGCTCTGCCGATACCAATCTCTTGCCCCTCCCCATACAATAGGAAGCTTCCCTCCTCAAAGGACCCCCGAGATGATCAAAGCCCCCCCATCCCACGAGATCCGATCGAAACCCGCACACTCCGTGAATCGGCGGAATACCCAGCTGCGCAATGATCATCACCTGTTGTGAACGGGGCGGGGACTTCCACTGTAGCCTTGCATGGGAACGGGCTGGGAAGGGGGATTCTGAGGATGTCTTTCCGTACATCAAAGTATCAACGAGAATGTGACATGTAATAAAGAGATAAACTCGTGTATAAGAGGCCAGGCCTCCGGGATGCAGTTAGAGCACCTCAGAACGATACCTTCTGTCCGTTTTCGTTGTGTTCTCCTCCGGAGCGAATAAAAACCTTGTTTCCTGCCTTCCAGTCTCCAGCGCCTGCCTCTTCAATAGTTTAACTTCTTTGTGGGTTCAAGAGGCGACATCGCCGGGCAATAATTAAGGATCTTATATTCTGGTTGGTAGTGCCCCCCAGTTTGTATTTTTCCACAATTGGCGTCCCAAGCGTGGGGCCCATCAGCGACCCATGGATCCAGTGGGAGAGGTCCTGACGACAAAGTGAACGACTGCAACGATCGGGAACGCGTCTGTCCGATAGACCCTCGTCTGACAGCCGATCATCCGAACTTCACTGGTTCCGAACAGACCTCTCTCGAGTGATCTACGGTCCTGACTGGGAACCATCAGGAGTGCCGCGAGGATAACGAAGAAGAGAGGACGATCGGGCGCTGGATTCGGAAGTCAGGAAACTGTCCATGCGGTCCGGGTAAGGTCGTGTTACCACGACAAATTGCGAAAAAATTGCTTGATTGCTTGTTTGTTAAATACTAGTATTGCTCTTTTTGTTTATTTGGAGATTCACTGTCTGCAAACGGAGAAACAACAGGCTCTCTCTTTGCAAGCAGTGGAGGATAGGTAGGGCAGACAACCGTGCTTATTTTTCTCCCCCACTCAATAGTCACCTGAAACTGAGCTGTTGTTCACAAACTATTGTTTCCTGGAGATTCCCTGTCTGCAAACAGGGAAGAGACCACCCTTTTTGCAGATAGTGAAAAGGGTAGGTAACGCAGATCTTTGCGGACCTACTCATTCTCCCCATCGTTATTTATCGGTCTTTTGTTATCTTGATCTATGAGGGATTCACTGTCTGCAAACGGAGAAACAAAGGTCTCTCTCTTTGCAAGCAGTGGAGGATAGGTAGGGTAGCAGCCGTGCTTATTTTTTTCTCCCCCACCCTATAATTGCTTGAAACTGAACTGTTGTTCGCAAAATTATTGTTTCCTGGAGATTCCCTGTCTGCAAACAGGGAAGAGACCACCCTTTTTGCAGATAGTGAAAAAGGTAGGTAACGCAGATCCTTGCGGACCTACTCATTCTCCCCATTGTTATTTATTGGTCTTTGGTTATTGTGATCCATGAGGTATTCACTGCCTGCAAACAACGTAGAATAGAAATATTCTGTCTAGTCTTTGCACCTAGTGATAAGATAGGCAGTGCTGACTTTTTAGTCCCTCGTTACGAGCCGTCATGTCTGTCTTCTCCCCACTGATTAGTAGCCTGTTTAGCCCGGACCGCTTATTAGAGATGGACCATCCAGCCCCACTGGAAGGCACCCCTAATAAGGACATGTTCATGAAGCATGGATTGACCGCTATTGCCTATAGTAAACTATGGCATAAATATACAAAACAGGGTCAAGAAAGTCAATGGCCCCTGACAGGATCCTTCGATGATGATAAAATAAAAATGCTAGAAACTGCCCTAGGTAAAAACAAGACAACACCCACTATGCTTGATAGCTTCGGCATGTGGCGAAAAGAAACTGAACAGCGTAAAAAGAAAACTGAGAGTAGGTTGGAAAAAGAGCTGCAAAAAGCAGCCCACCTAGCTGCTCAGAAACTAAAAAAGGAGATAGAGGAAAGAGAGAAGGCTAAACAGAAACTAGAAAGGGAAACGCCAAGCCAGTGTCCGGTTAGAACCCCCTCCATGCTCTACCCTGATTTACCCTCGAAACGACAAGCCAATGAGGACCTGCTGTTAGGTCCTCCTATCATCTACATGCCCCCTCCATACGCCCCTTCTCGACCCTTGGCGCAGCACGCGCCACCCCCAGGTACAAACGAAGGTACCGCCGCAGCGTCGGCCCCAATGGCCTCTGTGCCAGCCGAACCCCTTGTATTAAAACCCGCATCAACGACAACGTTAGACGAGCATGAGACTCGAGGGGCTGGCCTTGCAAGAACAAACAGGCTAGACAAAGATGAGCGAGCGGGGATCGACAAAATAGCAAGGACACTGGTAGAAAGGAAGGATGATGAAGAGTACATCACAGATATGTTCAGCTCGTATACAGGGAGTCACAGACGACATTTTACCGTACGACTGTGTTATCATGTCTTAAATACATACGAGGACCGATATCGAGACAAAGGTCCCGAGAGCCTAAGGACTCTGTACCGGAAGGTCGATATCGGGGATGAGGGCGAGTGTGATGTGTCGGACCTCCTTACGCGTACGCTTGAGGTTTTCCGCCACCTCACTGAACGAAAGCCGGGAGCTAAATCCGCGGCCCCCGTAGTGACCGAACCACCAACCGAGCAATCTAACACCATGATGCCGATACGTGAGGCTGCCCCTTACTGGGTTCCTCCTCGGGGTACAGGGACTCACGATGATGCAAACAACCAAGATGCGACTGGGTCTACCAGCCATGGGACCGGCAAGAGATACTGACATTCCGGAAATCTCTACCCGACCTACGTAAAAACCCCACTGCCTTCTATACTGAATTGGGTACAGCCCTGGGTTCAACTATCATGACCCTGGCTGACATCGACTTGTTCTTCGGGTTATGTCTACCAGCTGATGTGTGGAAGCAAATCCGGAAAGTCGACCACCTTGAGCTGTTCGGACATACCTGGTCACAACTCGATGACTTGGACAAACAACGGGGACCAGGACAAAAGCCGTTGAAATCCATTCTAGACCTCCCAGATAAAATTGTAGAGAAATTAAAAACCCTAATCCCAGAAAAGAAAGTGGACTGGTCGATAGTAACAGCCTGTCGCCAAAAACCCCAGGAGGATGTATCGGAATACTTCTCCCGGTTTGAAACGGTGTTCTCCGATTACAGCGGCCAGGACATGACCACTGCAACCGGACACCATCTGTTTGTCCAGAATTATGTTAAGGGCCTATCATTGGACATCTCCCAGAAACTACAGGCCAGCGAGAGTAGTTGGGCAGCCTCCAAACCTACAGCGATTCTCCAAATGGCCCAATATTATGAGCATCAGAAAAATGAAAACGATAGGGCGACAGAGAAAAAGAAGAAAGACTTAAAAGAGAGGGTGATGATTGCCAAACTGCAAGGGGTGACTATAGGACGAGACCAATACCGGGGAAACTACCAGACAAACGTCCCTAAGACTGCATTTCCCCAGGACCGCACTCTGACTCCCTACAGTGGACGCACAGACCTTAGAGATGACCAGTGCGCTTTCTGCAAAGGGACTGGCCATTGGAAATCCCAGTGCCCAGTTCTCCTGGAAATGATCAGGAACAGAGACCCCAGGGATGTAGCAAACGGACCGAGACCTAAGGGACCACAACGAGGGCCCCCAAATGACGCGACTAATGACAGATCCAGCAGACCGAATACGTTCGATCGACCCAGACAGAACCAATATCAACAATCTGACTATGACGACACTCACACCTTTGCATAGGACAGCCAAGGGCGAGGGAGGGATCCAGTCGAGCTCTATGTTGA
This sequence comes from Lissotriton helveticus, assembly GCF_964261635.1. Taxonomy (NCBI): domain Eukaryota; kingdom Metazoa; phylum Chordata; class Amphibia; order Caudata; family Salamandridae; genus Lissotriton; species Lissotriton helveticus. The sequence continues at coordinate 1,919,820,634 of NC_136065.1, forward strand.
CCAGCAGGGCCCTTATGTCACTGCTAAGGTCCTGGGTACCAAGTCTCCATTTCTGGTAGACACTGGCGCAACACGTAGTGCGTTATCTAAACGACTGATTCCAAGGGCACCCTTGTCTGGCTCACTCATAACATCGACAGGTTTCGATGGAACGCCCTCCACCAACCCTTTGTCTGCCCCGATTCTCTTTGACGTAGAAAACAACACCACCGACACCACGTTCCTGCTTTCCTCCAATAGCCCTGACGCCATTATGGGACTTGACTTACTGAAACACTTCCGAGCGACGATTAGGTGTTCTCAAGATGGAGTTCGAGTGTTTCTTTACGACAACCCCGTTCTGCTTAAACATTGTTCCCCCCGACACATGTTTTCTATCACCAACGTTGACGCGTCCCTGCTTGACACCCTACCTCCGTATCTGTGGGCCAAAGCGGATTCGGACGTAGGGCGTATGTTAATTGACCCAGTGCACATTACTGTCCGACCAGACGCAACACTCCCAAAACTCCCACAATATCGGATATCGCCAGAGGGCGAGAAGGCATTGGTAATGATTATCCAGTCACTGATAGACGCAGGAGTGGTAGAGGAAGTGGTTAGCAACGTTTGCAACAGCCCTATCTTGCCCATTATCAAGAAGCAGGGAGAGGGAGATGAGAAAGCATACCGTTTCATCATCGACCTCCGAGAGATCAACAAAGTGGTGGTACCCCAGTACCCTGTGGTCTCAGACATCACCACCATCCTGACCTTGATTCCATCCACTGCCACCACCTTTTCCGTCATCGACCTCAAGAACGCTTTCTTCTCCATCCCCATCCACCCAGACAGCCGATATCTCTTCGGCTTTACCCTAAAATCCCGCTCATATAGGTTTTGCCGAGCCCCTCAAGGCTACACGGAGAGCCCTAGCATCTACAGCCAGGCCCTCAAAAGGCAACTAGACCAAGTCCGGTTACCCGACGGGGTGGTGTTGGTACAATATGTCGATGACATCCTTTTGGCAGCCGACACCACCCCTCTAGCGGTTACCGCCACCATTCAACTCTTGCACTTCCTTGCGGAAAATGGCCACAAGGTCTCCAAGAAGAAGTTGCAATTCTGCCTACCCCAGGTCACTTACCTAGGCCACCTTCTGTCCAAAGATGGAAGGAAACTCACCCCTGATCGAATCCAGACCATTCTAGACACCCCTGTCCCTAAAACCCAGAAGCAGGTTCGCTCCCTATTAGGCCTCACCTCCTTCTGCCGACAATGGTTGCCAAACTTCAGCCTCGTTGTAAAACCACTGCTCTCTCTCCTAAACAAAGACGTCCCTTTCCCACTCCCTTGGACTCCTGAGTGTCAGACCTCCTTCACAGAACTACGAGATGCCCTTTGCTCAGCCCCTGTCCTGGGTACCCCTGATTACAGAAAGCCCTTCTCCCTTTACACTCACGAAAGGGAGGGGTGCGCTTTATCTGTCCTGACCCAGGCCATCGGTCCTAAGCAACGACCGTGCGCTTACTTCTCTGCCACTCTTGACCCTGTCGCCAGAGCCTTGCCTGCCTGCCTTCGAGCTGTAGCTGCTGCTGCAGTCTCTATCCGACAGAGTGAGGGGATTGTACTCTCGAATTCCCTCACGGTACTGGTACCCCATGCAGTCGACACCCTCCTGAACCAAACCAAGACGCAACATCTGACGAGTGCACGACTGACTGGATACGAACTAACCTTGCTTGCCCCCCATATCACCCTGAAAAGATGCACCACACTGAACCCAGCAACTCTGTTACCCTTGCCAGAGAACGACCCCAATGTGCACCCCGTACATGACTGCGTGACTCTTACGGACGAACAGACCAGGAGTAGGGTCGATCTCAGAGACACAGCTTTCCCTGACCCCGACGGGGAGTTGTGGGTGGACGGTTCTTGCATCAAACTCTCCGATGGTACCACTTCCGCTGCCTATGCAGTCACCACGGCTCGAACTGTAGTAGAAACAGCCCGCATCACCCAGCGATCTGCCCAGGCAGCGGAACTGATTGCTTTGACGAGAGCCTGCATCCTGGCAACAGGAACCACGGCGAACATTTACACCGACAGCCAGTATGCCTTCGGGGTGGTTCACCATTTTGGGCTCCTCTGGAGGGAGAGAGGATACTTGACCTCACACGGCACACCCATCCTGCACGGGGATTTAGTCTCCGCCTTAATCGAAGCTGTCCTCCTCCCCAACAAACTTGCCGTTATCAAATGCCAGGCACACAAGAAGGTGACAGACATTATTGGACAGGGAAATGCACTAGCCGACATCACCGCCCGAACGACAGCTGAAAATAGAACGACAACACGTATGTACGTGACCAGGTCACAAGCAGAAAACTGGACTGACGCCAAGGACACAATTAGAGACATACAAACGGCTAGCACACAACACGAATTGACTGAATGGGCACGGGTGGGATTGAAAGACGATGAAGGCTGCTGGCGGACAAAAGACACGAACAGATGGTTGCTACCTGATTCATACTTGATTCCCATATTAACCATGGCACACTCCCCAGCCCACATAGGATCAGCCCCCATGATCGAACTTGTCTCCAGGGTTTGGCACAATGACAAGATCCCAGATTCCGCCAAACGCCTGGTCCAACAATGCTTAATATGCCTGCAACACAACCCCGGGAAGGGAACTGTAGTACCCCGGGGGGGATTTGGGGTCCCAAACCACCCATTTGAAGTCCTGCAGATGGACTACATCCAGCTAGACAGATGCCAAGGCCTGAAATATGTACTTGTCGTGGTGTGCGCATTTAGCAAATGGGTGGAAGCATATCCAACCCGTGACAACACCGCTATGGCCACTGCAAAGGTCCTGTTAAAGGAGTTTTTCCCTCGTTATGGCCTCTGTCGTGTTTTATGGAGTGATAATGGCCCCCACTTCGTAGCCAACGTTATCCAGCTCATCCTAAATGGGCTGGGTATCAAACAGAAATTCCACGCAGTCTTCCACCCTCAATCTGCTGGGCTTGTCGAACGACACAACGCCACACTAAAGCTTAAACTGGCCAAAATAGTGGCTACGACGGGCCTGAAATGGCCAGACGCCCTCCCATTGGCATTGCTATCGATGCGCTCTACCCCCACCCGACATCACTTAACCCCTTATGAAGTTGTCTTCGGTCGACCCATGAGCGTCTGGTCTGCCCCGAAACCAACGTCCATTCATGACGTTCCGGATGTCCTAATGTCTGATTATCTGTACAAATTGACTGAAACTTTGTCTGTCCTTCATCAGCAGGTGCGGCAGGCCATCCCCGATGCTTCCAGGGGTCCGGGTCACGCCATCCAGCCGGGGGACTTCGTGCTGATCCGAAACTTTCAGCGATCAAAGAGTTTGGAACCCCGGTGGACGGGCCCCTGGCAAGTGCTGATCACCACTCGGACCGCACTTCGAGTGGAGGGGAAGAAACACTGGCTGCACGCTCATCACTGCAAAAAGGTCTCTCCAGCCCTGGCCACGACAGACACCGTCAACACCCAAGAAGAGCTCCTGAACCGGGACCGACCATCGTTGAACTGCTACCCTGATACAGAGACACTTGAACTTTCAAAACATCCTGACCCCACGGTGCCATCTCGAGAAGGGTATTTCCTGCGTCGAAAGGAGGGAGCTTCGGCTAAGTAGGCCACGGACTAGGTTAAAGAATCTCAGAACGGTGACCCAAACTACCAAGGGTTACTTGGAGAGAAGCTAAAACTGAGTCTGTGGTCCTGCCCACTACCGAGCACCTTGAAGACGAAGATGATGGAAGCGCCAGATAAGAAGATGATGGAAGCGCCAAACAAGAAGCCGACTGAGACAACAGGAAATACCCACTACAGAAATCCGAGAACAGACAGACTCCATAGCTCAAAGACAATTGCACTCTTCATCGTAATCCTCCTCTGTTTTCTCCTCATGACTACGCTCTGGATTATGGAAGAACACGCACCTGCTCACGAAACATTCCTAACCACTGCTCAGCCTACCACCATGAAGGAACATTATCTAATTTCGCTCTCTCCTCAACTAAGAGAGAGGCGAAAGGAGTTTTGGAACAACTCTTTCGTGCAGCTACTTCACCAGCACAATCTTGCCACCAACGCCACCAACTGCTGGATCTGTGGGTTGCTACCCCATGCCACTGGACATTCAATACCATTCATCCCTTCACCCTTCTCCGTCCACGGCTCCTGCCTTGCCTGGCTGATCCTCCTGCAAGAGAGCTATACGGGAAATGCCACCTCCAGCAGAGCTGCAGCACATTCTTCTCATGGGGCCGGGCGAAACAAGACAAAGACACACTTCTGCCCGCTGACCCCCAGCGACTCAATCCAAATGGACATTCCGGCCAAAGAACGAATCGAAATGCAGGTGTTCAACAATCCAACCAGACCCACCTTCTCCTATCTGCGGAAACGAACGGCTGCCACTCTGACTGTGGCCCTGACGGTCATCAACGTCACAGGCCACATGTGTGTAGAAGGACTTGGGACACAGCTGGTGGGTCACAGCGCTTGCCGCTTTACCAGAACTTTGGACTCCACGGATCCACCTTCCTTTGTGTCATCCCCAAACATGTATTTCATCTGTGGCACGAAGGCCTACACCTGGCTCCCCAAAGGCTGGGGGGGCACTTGCTACATCTCCTTCGTCCTTCCTCCAACTTATGTGGCCCCAGCGAATCACCACAGACAAAAACGAGCCAAAGACGTTGAGCAAGCCGACTCAACAGGGGCACAGTTCCTCGATGCTATGAAAGGACTCGTCCCCCTCTGGGGCCCGATGGCAAACAGCCGTGCCATCCGACATTTGACTCAGGCAGTCGAGACAACCATGAACATCACAGCGGGCATCTTTGCCAACAACACTGCCGAGCTCCAAGCGGTCCGTTTGGTGGCTCTTCAGAACCGCCTCGTTCTAGATGTGGTTCTGGCGGACCGTGGAGGAGCATGCCGCATTATTGGGGCCAGCTGTTGTACATACATACCGGACAACTCACCCTCAGTGTACAAAGCCATCGAACATCTTCACAGACTCTCTTCGGAAGTTCACCAAGAGCAAGAAGAATGGTCGCTTGGTGGCTGGTTCTGGGACACCGTCAAAAGCTGGGGCTGGAGACTGCTCACCATTATCCTGATTCCCGTAGTTGTAATATGTGGCCTATGCTTAGGAATTCAATGTTTGCCACCTATGTGTTCTTTATGTGCGAGTTGTATTTTTCCCAAAACTGTGGACATTGGAAGCGAACATATGAGGGCATTATATGATACCGAAGTTAGGAATTTGATGAAAATTGACATTGAGTAAGCAAGTTGGCTAGATATGTTGAAAAGGGAGGACTGTTAAAAGTTAGGCTGAAAACCGTCAACATTATCGGCGCCCTCTTGCTCTCCTTAAACCTTTTGTGCGCGTAAAACAGCCGCCATTTTGGACACCATGGCTTCCCTGCTCTCGCCGAGAGCCAGCGCGTCTCTCTCTCTCTCTCCTAACTTCGCTGGCAACCCCCCCCCCTGCTTGCACCTGCCTTGAGTCATAAACCCCTCTTCGGCGCTGCTCTGCCCCAGGCCCTCATCCTGTTCCCAGCGCGACATCTCCCTGCTTCCCCGTCATGACCTCCGGCCCTTTTGATGCAAACCCCTTTTCCCCGTGTGCCCGTTTGTCTTCCCCGTTCCCAGGCCGACACCTAGCTCTGCCGATACCAATCTCTTGCCCCTCCCCATACAATAGGAAGCTTCCCTCCTCAAAGGACCCCCGAGATGATCAAAGCCCCCCCATCCCACGAGATCCGATCGAAACCCGCACACTCCGTGAATCGGCGGAATACCCAGCTGCGCAATGATCATCACCTGTTGTGAACGGGGCGGGGACTTCCACTGTAGCCTTGCATGGGAACGGGCTGGGAAGGGGGATTCTGAGGATGTCTTTCCGTACATCAAAGTATCAACGAGAATGTGACATGTAATAAAGAGATAAACTCGTGTATAAGAGGCCAGGCCTCCGGGATGCAGTTAGAGCACCTCAGAACGATACCTTCTGTCCGTTTTCGTTGTGTTCTCCTCCGGAGCGAATAAAAACCTTGTTTCCTGCCTTCCAGTCTCCAGCGCCTGCCTCTTCAATAGTTTAACTTCTTTGTGGGTTCAAGAGGCGACATCGCCGGGCAATAATTAAGGATCTTATATTCTGGTTGGTAGTGCCCCCCAGTTTGTATTTTTCCACAACAGGACAGCCCAAGACCATTGTGAAAAACGGTGAAAATGATTGCAGGCTCCTCGCTCCCTTGCATGTAAATACAATTTTTACAATAAAAGTACATAAGCAAAACAACTGTTTAATTGATTCTGATGCAGCATGATTTTAAAAACGATAATACACAACGTGTTTATACACAGACATGAAAGGTTGAAAGTACAAGTTGTACACGTTAGACACAGTGACACGATACAGAGACAAGTGTAGTAGAAGCAAACATGAAGATAATGAAAACACATTTATTAGCCAATACTAATACACATATACGAGTTGCAATAATGATTTTCTAATGCATATGATGCTTATTAAAATTGTGATGCTAAGTGAAGTGGCCTAGTGGGATGTATGACATTACAACGCAGGCTTTTACATCGCATGCCTTTACAACGCAAGTATTACAACGCAGTCCATTACAACGCATAGTGCTTTGGGGTGCTGGATAGTGAATAGTTTAATTTACTATTCCAACTCCAGTCCCCATGGACACTAGGGAAGGTTATTGGATAGTAAATTAACCTATTCCCTATCCTATAGCGCCCCCCAGAGCAATGCGTTGTAATAGTTTGCGTTGTAATGGTTGCGTTGTAAAGGCTCTGCGATGTAAAAGTTGCGTTGTAAAGGTTGTTTACCGGCCTAGTGCTTTCAGTGATCTTTGCTGAGAATGCACCAGTTAAAAAAGTCACTGCAAAAATGTGTAGCAATGAAGTACAAGTTTGATATTTTGCAATATGATCCTAGAGACTCTATTGTTTAAGACATATTAAAAACAATTGTATTATGACATTTAAAAAGCATGCATTTACATGAATATCGTGAAAAATGTGGTGGTAGGGTATTTCTAACGTTAGCCATTTCCATGTAATAATATTTTGAGAAAATATATATATTCTTCATTTGAATTGATTTCATTTAATTGAATTTGAAATAAAGTTAGAGCTCGATTTATTTAAACGTCCAATGCTACCTTAAAGGCCTTCATGAAATGTGTTTTCTCTAGTGCTGACATTAGGAATGTCAGGACGCAGTTAAAGTTGAAAGAAGGTTTATTGTAGATAAGTACAATGATCCCCAGATACCAACCTCTCAGCTCCACAGCCAAGCTTCTCTGCTGGACTCCTTAATCCAGATTCCAGCAGTAGAACCGTGTTGCTAGGAGATGAAAGGATGTCACTAAGGAAAATACAGATTAAATGAAAACATAATAAATCTCTTCTTCTTAAATAATGGAAATAAATACATTGACAATATAGGAGAGAAATAATAAAAGTATACAACGAATGCAATTAACAAATGCAACAGAACTAAATGACTAATTGGATATGTAACTCTCCAGTTTCTTTGATCTAAATTTCAAACATTCACTAGGAACTCTTAAACAAACATTGCTTGACACATTAACACTGATAATTTAAGTAAATTACCTTCAACCTTTACCACTACTTTTGGTTCAGATAACTTGGAACATCCCTTCTTCACAATGTTACCATACACATTCTCACTAAAGTACTCACTTCAAAAACTCTGCCTCGTTTTCCTATCTTGTTATTATGTCTTTGTTGATAGGTGTCTTGATATTTTACTACCTTGCTGCGTAGTTCTTCTTCATTTGATATCTTTCCTAGCCATCCACGCTGGTACAACTACAGTACAAGGAACTCTACATTTAAGTAGGCAAAAAGGAGTTTCCCCGGTCACTGAATGTTGAGTGGCCCTGTAGTTCCACAACATTTTCTTCACATGTGTTCTCCAACATTCATTCATCGATACAGCCAATTGAATGTTTTCTCCCAAAACACTGTTAAAACGCTCAACTAAACCGGATGTATGTCATGCCAACGCGGGCTTTACACCACGCTACCATTACAACGCATCCATCACAACGCAAGTCCTTACAACGACTTGCGCTGTAGGCGCTGGATTTAGGAATAGTATAATTTACTATTCCAACTCCAGCCTACGTAACAGTAGGGAAGGTGTTGGAATAGTAAATTATACTATTCCATAGTATATAGCGCCATCCAGCGCAAGTCGTTGTAACGACTTGCGTTGTGAAGGCTGCGTCGTAATGGTAGCGCGCTGTAAAGCCCGCGTTGTAGTGGCTGTCTCCCAAATAAACCATTTCTGCAGGGATGATATACAGGGGTTCTCATGTGCTTGATGCCCCACTTCCTTAGAAAATCACAGAATTCTTCTGAAACAAATTGAGGCCCATTATGTGTAAGAATTTCGGCAAGACAACCCTGTCTCTGAAAAATTCCCAAAATGCAATGACATTGCTAGATTGGACTTCACTGACAAACGCCATCTCCGGCCACTTTGAATAACAATCCATCATCACCATTGCATATTTCTCACTCACTCTTACCACCTCAAATGGTCCACATATGTCAATAGCAAGTTTTTCCCACGCTTTTTCTGGCAACCTTGTTGGAGTTATGGGTGTGTTTCATAATACATGTGATTTATCACAACATGTACAAGACCACCCTGGGTCTTTCCCCTTATCTTTCTGGTCCGACCCACGATAAAGGCCATACACTTGATCAGGTTTTTTCCACCATACCTATCATGAATGTAACACTTCTGCCAATCGTTTGGTCTGACCATTTCCTTGCCCATTTTGAAATACCTTCTACCTTGGCTTCCCCGGCTAGCGCCACGAGACAGCAGGGCAGCAGTTATAGGGCACTTCATCAGGTGTCCCCAGATATGCTCACTCATGCTCTGGATGATCACCCTGTGGCTTGTACTGGGGACTTGGAGAAAGATCTGGAGAGCCTGCAATCCTGGCTTCTGGCCAGATTAAATGAGCTCGCTCCCTTACAGTCACCCAGGTCCGCTGCTCGACGGGTTTCTGCCCCCTGGTTCACGGAGGAATTAGCCCATGCCCGTAGGCAATGTAAAGTTGTGGAGCGGGCCTGGAGAGTCCAGTATGAGCCCGAGGCCAAACAACGGTATAAAACCATGATGAAGTCATACCATGAATTAGTCCGTCAGAGCAAGAAACGGTATCTTGCCAAAAGGATTGATGATGCTGCCAATTCCTGCAAGGAGATCTTCTCAATCGTGCGCGAATTTACTAGCCCCCGGTCCATCTCCACTCAGGGTGCTCCAGCGGAGACCTGGGCTAACACTATTGCCAATTTCTTTACCACCAAAATTAGGCAAATCCAGGTTTCCTTTTCGCCGAAAGCCCCAGATGATGTGTCTGTGATGCCGATCGAGACAGCGTCTCTGTCTCCCTCAGGCCCAGCTCTGCTTGATTTTCCTCCCCTCTCGGTTGCCACATCTTTAGCCTTGATGAGGAACCTCAAGTCGGGCTCACCATTAGATCCATGCCCGGCAAAATTTCTGGCAAAAATGGCAGATGCCATCAACCCCATAGCCAATCCCATTCTTAATTTATCCCTGAGCGAAGGCTTTTTGCCCCAGACCTGGAAGCAAGCCATGGTCATCCCTCTGATTAAGAAGCCCAATCTCGACCCAGAGGCACCCTCCAACTACAGGCCAATCTCGCTCCTTCCAGCACTGACCAAGATCTTGGAGAAACACGTGCACAGCGTGCTTTCCAACTTCCTGGAGTCCAATGATTTACTTCATGAATCCCAATCGGGCTTTCGCTCCAACTTAAGTACCGAGACGGCGCTCTTGGAAGTCTCGGAGATCGTAAAAGAGGTGCTGGACATGGGAGGCAGGGTGATGTTAGTTATGCTAGACCTGTCGGCAGCGTTTGACACCGTCCCCCATGAGGATCTCCTCACCAGGCTCCGTGACATCGGGCTAGGGGGGACGGTGCTCAACTGGTTTTCTTCCTTTCTGGCCAACCGCCGCCAGACGGTCTGGGTCCCACCCGGATCCGCCGAGATGCCGCCATTGGGAGTCGGAGTGCCTCAGGGCTCTATTTTGAGCCCCACTCTTTTTAACATCCTTATGACCCCTCTGGCGACATTGGCGGAGTCCTATGGGGCCCGGATCGTCTCTTATGCTGACGACACTCAGCTCCTTTTCACCTGTCGCAAGAGCGAAGAGTTCGATGGAGAAAGGATCCGTGAGTGCCTTGGGGCTGTTTTTAGCTGGTTTTCACATAACAGCCTTAAGTGCAACTCGGACAAATCCGAAATACTATTCTTCGGATGCCCATCAGAACCAGATTGGCAAGGATGGTGGCCTGCCGACATGTTCCCTCCCACACAGTCCTCTAAGTGGGCCAAGAACCTGGGAGTTAAAATTGACAACGAGCTTTCGCTCAAATCCCAGGTTTCCACTCTTACGGGAACATGCTTTGGGATTCTCAGAATGTTGCGCAAGTTCTTTCCCCTTCTTTCGGAGCAACATCGGAGGATCACTGTTCAGGCCCTTATAGGGTCCAGATTGGACTATGCCAATGTCCTATATCTGGGCTTGCCTGAATATCTCCTCCAACGTCTGCAGGTCACCCAGAACGCTGCTGCGCGTGCCATTTTTGGCCTTCATCGCCGCACTAGCGCCTCTAATCTCCTTGTATCCCTCCACTGGCTGCCGGTGCGGAAGAGGATACTGTTTAAGGCCATGACTCTTGCCCATAAGGCCTTGCATGGCAATGGCGCCAAGTATCTCCAGAGGAGGCTGGACTTCTATCGACCTGCACGTTCCCTCAGGTCAGAAGCCTTGGCTTTGGCTCGGGTACCACGCATTAAAAAGGCTCGGCTAGGCGGCCGGTCTTTTAGCTTCCTTGCTCCTCAGCTATGGAACTCGTTACCGTTGTCCCTGCGAAACACCTCAAATCTGCTTGTCTTCAGGAAAGACTTGAAAACCTGGTTGTTTGCTGGATAATTCTTCCCCCTCTTTGGGCCCTGTTCTGTTACTGTTATGTTTCTTGCTCTTTTCCATGGTCTGGAGCTCAAAGCGCCGGGACACTCCTTTGGAGTAGCCGTTGCGCTATAAAAGTCCCATTTTAACATAACATAACATAACATACACATGCCCTCACAAACCTTTCAATATCTCTAACGATGCCCGGCCACCAAAAATCCATTTTGACTTTTCTTTTCACAGCCGACATGCCACGATGGCCCTCATGTAACAATTGCATCAACCTAATCCTTAAAGATTCAGGCAATACAAACTTGCCACACCTGCTCACCACCTTCATTCACAACCGATAGTTCTTTCCACACATCCTTATACATCAAAACATCATTGTCTAATTTCCATCCAAATGCCACAGACAATTTTTTGATCACCTTCACTAAAACATGCGTCAACAATGTTCACCACCATCCATTCCTCTTCATCATTACAATATACTCCATTCTCCTTTACAGGTAAACGTGACTAACAGTCTGCATTCACATTCTTCCCTCCAGGAACATATTTCAAGTCAAATGAGAATTCTTGCAAATGATATAACCATTTTGCAATACGCAGAGTAGCCCTACTACCTCCTGCTGTGATAAATATATCTAACAATGGTCTGTGATCAGTACAGAGTTTAAATCTTGTGCCCCACATATAAACACGGAAATGTTGAACACCCCACCAACAAGCTAAAGCTTCTTTCTCTATGGTAGAGTATGATATCTCAGCACTCTTAAGGGTACGTGACGCAAAAGCCACCACTCTTTCTTTACGATCACTCTCTTGCATCAGTACAGTTCCAAGGCCATAACCACTGGCATCAGTTACAATCATGGTCTTGTCCTGGGGATTATGTGCTCTCAAAGCAGTAGCACCAGCCACCGCTTTCTTCACCGCCTCGAATGCTGACTGGCATTCATCTGTCTATTGAAATACCACCCCCTTTTTTATGAGCACATGCAAAGGATGTACTAATTCAGAAAAGTGTGCACAAATGTAGTATAATACGCGGCCAAACCGAGAAATGATCTTAATTGTTCCTTGTCTAGTGGAGAAGGAGCTTTTTCTAAATCCTCCACCAAATTAAATTTAGGTTTGATCCCATTGAAGACAACGTATGTCCCAAATAATCTACTTCCTGTTCATCCATTTTACATTTCTGCAAACTAATGGTGAGCCCAGCTGCTTCTAACCTTGTAAGTAACTCCATGAAAATATCATTATGCTGCTTTTCATCTTTTCCCCATATCAAAACATCGTCTAACTAATACATTATTTACTTCCTTCAATATTCTTTGCATCACCCGTTGAAATACGGCTGATGCCGAAGCAAGCCCAAAAGGCATTCCAAGGAACTGATACACCCCTTCAGGTGTGATGAAGGATGTTAAATGCTTTGATTCAGGTTGCAGCCGCACCTGATGGTATGCACTGGATAAATCCAATGTAGTAAAATACCTACCACCGGCAACACTGGACAACATTTCGTTTATACATGATAGAAGATGTCTGTCAACCCAGATGCACTCATTTAAGTCTCTCAAATCCACACACATGCGGATATTTCCATTAGGTCTGTGTGCGATAACAATTGGACTTAACCATTCTGAGGCTTGTATTGGCTCTATGATATTTTCCTTGCACAATCTTTGTAGCTAGCTAATTTCTAAATTTTTCTCTTAATGCCATTGGGACATTTCGGACCTTGTGCACTTTAGGTATAGCTTCCTTCTTCAATACGATTCAGTGCTCAAACTTTTTGAGACATCCCAATTCTCCGTTAAACAAGTTTGGAAACTTCTCAACCCAACTACTACTATCATGAGATTCTGTTAATAAAACTTGTAAAGGATGATTCGGGTTGAGAATGATGCCCAAGTTTTTCTGTTCTTTCCATCCCAACAAACATTTTCCAGCTTCTACTACATATATTTTTGTGACAGACTTTCTTACTTTAAAGTGCACAACAGCATTAAAGTATCCCAAAACAGGTAATTTCATTCCACAATACCCCTGCGGTTCAACATCAATAGAGATCCATTCTGGGGCTTCAACTCTTGCCACTTCTGCTTGTCTATCAATGTAAAAGGGCAACAAGAATTAGCCCACACATGTACATCATGATTGTTTATAGATACAACACACTTTGGAGGTATATACACTTCAGTTGATTTCTTGTTCAAGCCCTGTGCGACTCCCTCGCCCGACATCCACGACAGCTTCAACCCCCGGACGACCCTAACAGACCCCAACACGCCAGACCCACCACACCCCACCGACCACGACCCCCTGACAACCTGGGCCAACGTAAGCATCGAAGAAACAATCAAGACCATGGGCACAATCCACTCTGGCTCGCTGTCTGACCCTTTTCCACACCATATCTTCAACAAAGCCTGCAGCTCCATCGCACCCCACCTGCGCAACATCATCAACCTCTACTTCAAGACAGGGACCTTTGCTGAGAGCTGGAAACATGCAGAGATCAACGCTCTACTGAAGTAACCCAAGGCAGACCCGAGCGAACTCAAAAACTTACAGCCCATTTCCCTGCTTCCGTTCCCAGCTAAGGTCATCGAGAAGATAGTCAACATCCAGCTCACCCGCTACCTCGAAGACAATAGCAACCTGGACCCCTCCCAGTCAGGAATTCCGCCTCAGCAACCACAGCACCGAGACTGCCCTCATCGCTGCCACAGACGACATCAGGTTCCTACTGGAAAACGGTGAGACAGCGGCCCTCATCCTTCTAGACCTCTCCGCCGCCTTCGACACCGTCTGCTACCGCACACTACGCACACGACTCCATGACGCAGGGATCCGAGACAAGGCCCTGGACTGGACTTCCTCCTTCCTCTCCCGCAGAACCCAGACAGTCTGCCTCCCCCCGTTTCAATCCAAAGCCTCCGAGATCATCTGCGGCGTCCCGCAGGGATCCTCCCTCAGCACGACGCTGTTCAGCCTCTACACGGCGCCTCTTGCACGCATCGCCTGACATCACGACCTCAATATAATCTCCTATGCCGACGACACGCAACTGATCCTCTCCCTCACCAAGGACCCCCTCACCACCAAATCCAACCTCCACCAGGGAATGAAGGTCGTCGCGGACTGGATGGAGGATAGCCGCCTTAAGCTGAACAAAGACTATACGGAGATCCTCATCCTCGGGCCCAACCCCTCTGCATGGGACGACTCCTGGAGGCCCGCATCACTGGGGATACCCCCCGCACCCACCAACCATGCACGCAACCTGGGAGTCATCCTCGACTCAAAACTCACCATCACCAAACAAGTCAACGGTGTCTCCTCTACCTGCTTCATCACCCTCTGTATTCTCCGCAAGATCTACAGATGGATCCCGACAGACACTAGGAAAACAGTCACCCTGGCCCTAGTCAGCAGCAGACCCGACTACGGAAACGCCCTCTATGCCGGAGCCCCGACCAAGCTCATCAACAGACTGCAAAGAATCCAGAATGCCTCCGCATGCCTGATCCTCAATGTCCCGAGCTGCGACCACGTCACCCCCCCACCTGAGGAACCTGCACTGGCTCCCCGTCGACAAAAGTATCTCCTTCAAGCTCCTGATACACGCACACAAGGCACTCCACAAGATCGGCCCAGCCTATCTCAACAGTCGACTCTCCTTCTATGTACCCAACAGGAAACTCCGCTTCGCAGACCTCTCCTTGGCTACCATCCCACGCATCCAAAGAACCACAGGCAGAGGCAGATCCTTCTCCCACCGCGCCGCCAAGACCTGGAACACCCTCCCACTCAGCCTACGACAAACTGAAGACCTTCTAACCTTCAGGAGATGACTCAAGACCTGGCTGTTCGACCAGTAGCAACAGCAACCCCCTCTCCCCAACCTCAGCGCCTTGAAACCCTTGCGGGTAAGAAGTGCGCTTTACAAATTATTTGATTGATTGATTGAGTGAATGTTAACATTGCTAACTACTAATACTTCTATATCTGTCTCATTATCCTCTTGTAAATCACTTGGGGAATGAGGTGCATGGTGTTGTTTATTAGATTTACAGCTTTCTTTTGTTTGTGGAAGTCTTCTGCCTTACAAACTCTCGAAAAATGACCTATTTTTCTACATTTGTAACAATGACTCTTAGTAGCAGGACAATGGCTGGCTTCAGCAGTATGTGTGATGCTCCCACACATAAAACATGACTTTTTGTAACCACCTTCTTGCTTTCTTATAAGGTTTTTGTTGTCTTCATTATCTACATTCACAGTTTTACTAGTAGGATTTAACACACATACCTTGTTTTGTTCCATATACTTTTTTGGTGTAGATTCAGCTAATTCCTTGACATACTGAGAAGTATTTTCAATACGTCTAGCTATTTCTATTGACTTGTCTAATGTAGGATCCTTTAAATCTAACAATTTTTCTTACATTTTTAAATTGTTCATTCTATTAATTAGTTGATCACTGATAATCTCATCTCTTAAACCCTTAAACATACACACCACTGATAACCTCCTCAAAGCAGCCACATATGGCTCTATTTTTTCACCTTGTTTTTGAGAACGTGAGAAAAACGTATGTGTTTCTACTACTATGCTCAACTTCTTTCCATAATTGTCAGCTAATGCTGACATGGCGTTCTCATACACATCATCCTCATCTTCTTCTGCTCCTGCGTCGACATTCCTTACACTTGACTGACCATTAGGTTAGGTATTTAAAACCCTTCTACTTCCACCACAAAACTGAGTTTTAGAATAGCTAACTTCCTGTTTGCAATAAACATGTCTCCTCCAATAGCTTACAAGTATGTGGTAAAAGCTTCTTTCCAATTCTCCCTTTCCATGCAAGTAGGATCAGGTTCCTGCAAGAATGTTGGAGGAGGTAGAATAGACTGAAAAGCCATAGTGACAAACAAATAAATTTCCAAAATTGCTTTCAATGCTTCAGTTATTACTGTACAGTCTAAATAGTTTGAATAGTGTGAATGTGGCTATGCAGTGACCAGAAATGTTGATATCGCCACTTACCAACACTATACATAAGTAAAAAATGTACCATAAAAGGAGGTCACTTCCGTAGTCCTCTAGATGTACAGACTCAGCCCCCACTATAATGTAGAAACAAATAATACGCTGTTATGTCAAAACCGTACACACTTGCACCACATCATCTGGACTCGGGTGCTGCGCAATGGCAAATCAAGGAGGTCCCAAAGATTTATTGATGGTGGCACGCACAGCATGGTTGGTTGCTAAGCAACCATGTTCCTTGATGGGCTGACCGACTCCGAGCACGTTGGCGTTGCTGGTTACTAGGCAACACCACGTAATACTCTGGTTTGCGGTATAACGGCGTCACTCACATCAGCAACACTACAAGCAGAATCCCACGTCGCAGCCAGGATATCGAAGTTCACGATTGCCGACAAGGAACAATAGGAAATCCAGGTAATGAACTGCCTCTGGATGAACAGAAGGCTCCATGCGATGCCTTCACGCTCTCAAAAAGTCGTCCGTTGCCAGGCCACGAGCAGCGTGCCAAGCGGTGTGTGTTTATCTTCAAAGTCCACAGTGACTTTCACGAAATGCACCATTCTTTCACGGAAAAACATCCATAAAATTCCTTACCAAGTCCAAATTCTCCCTTAAAGTGGAGTACATGGATGTAGGTGCGATGATCACAGCTGGGGTCGGTAGAAACAAATCTTTTTCTTCTCAATGAATTCTAGTTGTGCCCTTCTTCTTCTAAAATGAAATCCTGCTTAGGATATGCTGCTTGTCCTCTTCAAGAGCATCCCATCCCCATCACCACATTTGGGATGACAGGACACAGTTAAAGTTGAAAGAAGGTTTCTTGTAGATAAGTACAACGATCCCCAGAGAGGGTAGAAAGCCACTAAGGAAAATACAGATTAAATGAAAACATAAATGAAAACATAACACAGACCTTTCTCCGGATTTAATACAATAGATTGTTCTTTACAAGTGAACTGTTACTTATTTGTCCCATACTTGTTCGCCAGACACTCTTGAGTGCTTTAATGTTCACTTTGAAAATATTTCTGTGGGAATAGAATCACAGCTATGCCTCTGGTCATACTACTTTGTATCTTTTTATATGATACTAGGCTTTTGTGGACTCAAAACATTCGGTTTATCATGACTTGCATGGGAAACCAGCCTGATATTCCAACCATCTCAGGCGACATGATGTGAATAAGGACATGTGATAGTCTTTCGACTGGACATTGTTAAAAACTCGATAAAAGAAGAAATCCAAAAGGAGGGGCAACAAACGCTACTGATTTTTAATTCTTCATCAAACGCTATTGATTTTTGTATCACGATAACCGCCATTCAGATTTTTCTAGACATGGATGCTATGCTGATCGATCTTTTACTTTGAACTGTTTACTGACGCTACAATCAGTAGCTGATGAACTGAGACATTTTTTGTTGAACCATTTCTATTTTTCGATTTTCCATCATGTTTTTAGCTTTAAGCTAATGGTCTAGCTCCAAATGGACTTTAAGCCTGAACCTTCCGCTTTTCCTGTAGGATTTGAGCTGTTAGAAATTTGAACCATCCTTCTGCTTCAAAGGCAATGGGACTCTGTAACTCAGCAAATTTTATAAATACTCGATCAAGACTTGCCTAAATGTTTGGTGCTTTAATGCAAGCTGTGATATTATTGACTGAAGTCCTTAAGAAATTGCCTATTTTAAAGAATTTTGATTCTTTAATACAATAACTAATTGATCTAAACCTCTCTGAGTCTATTATTGAGTCCTGTTGGTCCTTCTATTTAAACTGTGCTACGGTACAGGTGTTTTAAATGTGTTGTAGGAAGAATCAGTGGGCCCTATCAGAACTTCAGGTTTTAATTCTTTTGTTCTGTGTGGCTATTGCAGAGCTTTTGGTTTGCATAATCCTCACTCGACTTAACTTCTTCAGGAAGATGGATCTCCCAGTTGCTATTCTTTATTTCTACAGCACGGTCATAAGAGTGGTGTACCTAAATTTGATTTCTAACTTGTGAGTCCCTATTCGACAGCTAACATGGAGTTTGGTCACCCTAATTTCCATCCCTTCTATCGGCGGAGAAAGATTAATCAGAGGATTGTTGCCTATGTAGTAATGGAAAAGCTCCAGACTGTCTATTCATAAAGGGCCCAGTACAGTTAGAGTAATAAGGAGAGTAAGCGTATGAATGAAATATTACGTATACTTTATGCTGCAACAATTCTCATGGAGAGAGAGGGCCACATGACATCCCTGCTGCTGCAATTCCTTCCGGTGGTTAGTGGGGATTTATGTCAGCATTCCACACAAACCAAAAGTGAACAAGCATTTACAATGCAACGGTTTCGCCTTTGGAAAAGTTAGAGCTATTGGCATTGTAAATGACAAAATTTGTATTTATGTGTTGGTTTTGAAAACAGATAAATAAATGGCATTGTCATTTACATTGCCAATAGCTTAATCTCTCGCAAATGTGAGACCTATTGTACCCTACGGACGAGCTCAGCAGATAGCAATTACTACCACACACACAGAGCCACACACACACACCCAGAGCCAGCCACACACACCCAGAGCCAGCCACACCCAGAGCCCCCCCACACACACACACACACCCAAAGGCCCCCCCCCCACACACACACACACAGAGCCCCCCCCACACACACAGAGCCCCACACACACACACACACAGCCAGAGCCACACACACACCCACACACCCAGAGCCACCCAGAGCCACACACACACACACACCCAGAGCCACACACACACACCCAGAGCCACACATACACGCACACACCCAGAGCCACACACACACACACACCCAGAGCCACACACACACCCAGAGCCACACACACACACCCAGAGTATAATATAATAAATAATATTTATACTTTGGGGTAGTTTAAGGACAGCGGAGATCAGAATTTTTCATGCATTAGTTTGATTAATTAGGTTAGTGTATTTCCATAGGAATTACTTGGCATATGATGTTACAAACCTTTTTAAAGTTGCATTTTGTGCTAATAATGGTTTGTGGTATAGCGTTTTATTGCACGGATACCAACACAGTCGGCAAAAATCTAAGGAAATGTCTGTTTTTTAAGTAAAAAGGAGCAACAGTGAAGGGATCTGGCCAGAACGCATGGCATGTCCAGCATTAAGTGGGGGACGGTCGGCCGCCAACAAGGTTTTAACTCCAAGCCGGGAAATCGGAAAGGGGAGTGGTGTCCAGCATCGCTAAGCTGTTGGGCAACCCTGTCCACACCATGGCAAATATGCCTGGGTCTTTCATGTACCGCCTGACTGATGGAGGTAACTCGCGCCGAAAGCAAAAAACTCCAAAGACAATATTTTTATATTCACCTCGACAAATAAACGTCATAAGAACTAAGGCCCCAGGCGCTGCCGCTCACGGCGATCGTGCTAAGTGCATCATCGATGCCACATTTTAAAAGGTCGAACTTAGAACTTGCTAGTGCAGAGGATGTGGTTCATAAATATTGGGCAGTTGACCAGGGTTCTTAAAAATCAATTAAAAGAATTAAAAAGACAAAAAGGTACATGCCCAGTGTTGTCAGCGACATCATTGGCGGGCGGGGAGAGAGGAAGCTGCTAAGCTTAGTATAAACTGACCTCGAAACCAGAGTGACTCAACATTTTTGGTATTTTTCTTTCCTCAACATCCCTACTGCCAATAAGTTTTTGCCAAGGGTAGCCAGAGTATTAGTAGATGTGTCTCCCCTCAGTACCCTTAAGGCTTCGTGGTGGTGTCTGATGTCTAGCTGGTTGCACAGCGGGTGAATCCATTTGCTTCTGAGCTTAGTGTAGGTGGGACAGAAGAACATAACATGCCTTATATTCTCTTTAGACGACTGGACACACATTGGACAAATGTCACTAGGGCCAGATATCCAGCCAACGTAAATGACCCTATTTTCAATGTGCCATGACAAAACTTTAGATACAAGTATCTCACCAGCTGCTGTTGAGGGATGTTCTAGGAAGGATTCGTACTGGGGGCTAACCCTAGATAAGCAGAAACTGGTCTGCCAGTCTCCCTAAAGTGGGAGTTTAATGGAGGAGGGCTTGGATATTGTCCCAGAAATGGGATTTTAGCTAATTCTTTGTGGCTGTGTTTAGGGAAGTTGAGTCGGACCAGAAGGGTCGTAGGCCCAGCCTTGTAAACCAAGAGTGAACGTGTCTGAACCACGGAAACGTAAGCCTTCTTTTACTGCCTATTTATCTCGACCTAAGTCTAAGGATGAAAAATATATCCCAGTCTCCATAGATGAATGGCAGTGTCCACCACCTGGAAGCATGGGCACAAATTAAGCTCCAGCTGCCCCCAGGAGCACAGGCCTTCAACATATGATTTATTAATAGGGGGGCCCATGTGTAGCTTTAAAGGGAGTTCTACTATGAGCCAAATTGTGGATCGGAACTAGGCCTCCCAAGATAGCAGAAGAGGGGACTTGCAGACAAGTCTGCAATTTTGAATAGGAAACATCTTACATGTGCTTCCATCACTAGAGCATCAATTTATGTTTTTCTTACATGTTTCTTGGTAAAACCAAGCAAAGTGGATTGTCACTATAGTTGTGGGAAAGCTGTACAAGCAGCACTTGAGACCCCTGCTCACGAGTGAGCTGCTCCCTGTCCTCAAGCAGTGGGCATGTGACTCAAGGAACCAGACAATTGAGATCCCTTGCTAGTATTGTAATGGAAGAAGCATGTGGCGTGCACTATAGCCCAACAAGGGCTTCCTGGCACTAGCTGGCAATACCAGAGCTGGGAAGTCCCGTTACGGTCCATAGGACCAAAACAAACACACACTGACCCTTTCAAGCTGGCTCATCTGGCAGCGGCAGTCTGCACGAAAACACAACCAACACACACAAAGGCTGTAATAGAAAAGCAGCGACAAGGTAAGCTTTTAATGACCTTCAGAAGGTCACATGGTTATCAGTCAGGCGAAGGGCCAACACAGGGTCGTCTAGTCTTCGGCAGCGAAATGCGAGAATGACTCCCTGATCAACAGAAGGTGATCTTGATGGAAACAATCGTGGGACGATTGGAGTGGAGAAAAGCTCAGTGGGCCAGACAGAGACCCTGAACTAACCTCCTTCCGGGGACAGGGAGCCACTGATGGTGGGCCTGTGTGGGAGGAGGGGCTGATCGAAGGTTTTGATGCTGGTATGCTTTTGGACAACCTATCTGCTTGTCCAGATTAGGAGAAATCGTTATTACTTGACGCCCACATTGTAGACAAATAATGCATCATGCATAGTCTCAACAAAAATATGCCATTAATTTTTTAACCATTTTACTGGTTGTTTTTTTAAATAGCGCAGTCAATAGTACAATCATTACAGTATGATAATGGAGTGAGCGATAAATCACATGTTCCCAGTGGGTCAATATATTATAGACAATGATGAATATTACTACAGGAGGCACTGGTTCATCTTTACATAATCAACAAACAACGCGTGAAACAAGGTCAACTAGCAGGTCACAACCATTACAAACCGACATGATCTCTGCACCTTTGATATAGTATCCGTTCAGCACTGGTTGAAAACAGACATGGGGGCTAGCTTCAAGCATACATCAGACAAAGACGCATTGTCTCTCTATCATAACGGTACATGGTCCGTAGTACATCCGGAACTAGGCTCGCTGAGGTAGGGTATGGGCTTTGGAACCATGAAAAAAGAAGGGAGGAAGGGGAAAAAGATGAGAGGAAGGGAGTGCTAGGCGACAAATGTGGCTTGAAGTAGTATGTGTTAGGTGATCATGATCCCCGTCCAACACTTCATCCCCGAGATCCTCAGAGTGCACTCGCCGTTCATGTACAAGTGCATTCCACTCCAACGCAATGGGGACATTGTGCAGACCTCTAGCCTCCTCTCTGCAGAGCGCACTGACTTGACCGTGCCTCACTTCAGCGTTGCCGCAAACCAATAAGGCATACGAAGAAGGTGGGCATCCTTCCACAGCATGGCAATGGCTCTTCTAGCTATGAGTAGGGCCAGGTCTATGAATCAATTACCTGCACCTCCCGCCCTTTTACGCATGTATAGCCCCAGCAGACCCGCCTCCATTGTGCACAAGTCCTCCCTCCCTGTGACAATTGTTAGGGCATCCGTGACTGCCTAGCACAGCAGTTGCACTTCTGGACAGTCCCAGAACATGTGCGCCATATCTACGTTGTGGTACCACGTCTGTAACACGTTGATACACTGCCATATATTCTATGAAAGTGCGCTGGCCTGAGGTTCAGTCAGTGTAAGAAGATTTGTGTTGAATATATTGGAATTTCGCATTGCATGAAATTTTGCACAGGTATATAAGAGCCCTGTCCCACTCGTTCTGTGCTAATGCACGGCCAATGTCCCATTCCCAGTGTTGTTTGGTGTGGTGCAACAGGTATTGTGGTGTTGAAGCCGTCACGCATGTGAACCCTATGATGAGAATCTGCTTGTTCATCAAACAGAGTTCGATGTGCAAAAAAAAAATTATGCCTTCCTTCGTAAACGTGAGGGGCTACAATTTTCAAAGATCACCTCATGTGACAGTGCCGCTAGTTGAGAAAGCAGGGCCGGCGCTAGGCATGTGAAATGTGGGCAGCTGCCCAGGGCCTCGCACTCAGCCCACCAGCATGGGGCCCACACCAGTGTAACACACCACTGGGCCTTGCTGCCAATGCAACTGAAAGAAAGGTGTCTCCTAGCAATTAGGCTCGTGGGAGGGGGGTCCCATCCCTTGGCCTTTCAGGGATGATATGAGAAGGCCTAGGTGAGGGACAAACCTTCCTGTCCCAGTTACAAGGAGACACATTTTGCAGGTTTTTCCTGCATTTTGGCTCCTGCCTGGCTGCCCATTCAGAGACACTGCGGGAGGCCCTTGGTCCAGCACTTTAGCGCCCCCAGTTTTAACTTTCAACCCACAAACTATTCTCACACCTTCAGCTCATAGGAGTGGTAAAAGAGGTGCTTGCAAGGGACAGAGAGGAGGAGCTTAGGCCCAGGAAGAATCTTATCGAGCCCTTAAGTTGTCACTTAAGTAAATTAGAGGGCCCTCGCACATTCCCTTTCTGACCGGGCCCCAAAAATCCTAGAACCGGCCCTGTGAGAAAGCCACATCAAGGGAGACTAAACTGCTTTGCTGAGGATCACACAGTGTGCATATAGTTGCACACCCTAAACTCCTGCCATAGCCGGTCTCCTCAGCTACTCTACATTCTAGAAATTTGGAATTCCGGATTTTTTTGTAAATGAAATTTAAAGCATTGTTCCACAGGCTCGCGACGGAAACGTAGCTGTCAGTTTTTAGGGCTCGCCTGCTGATGTGCTTCTGCGCATAGCTGGCGAAGCTCTATTGTGGCTTAAACAGAGCTTAACCACCACTGGCAATTCCACTGGCGATTCCTTGAAGTGCATGTGCTTTTTAGGTCATTGCACAAGCGCAAGCCCTAAAAAGCGCGTGCACAATGCCACCAGCCGCCTGCCTGCCTGCCTCTCATTATCACATCAAAGGCAGCCCTCCCAGCGCATTTCTCACCCCCTAATTATTCACGGCCGGCCAGCCGTACTTTCAGTTTCGTCTCCTTTTAAAACTTGTTTAACTTGTTTTCTCAATTGTTGACTCCCATCTTTCGCCACCAGGACTTGTCCTCTTCCACTGCTTCAGTTTTACAGTCTGTGCCAGGGTTTCCCTGACTCCGTGCTTTATTATTCAGATGCTCAGAAACAAAGGTGGTCGTCTCCGCTCCCTCCCTTTGTTTTTAAAGGAATTCAGGGCTTCGCCACCCTTCACGGCTTGCAGTTTGCCTCCCCCACCCCCACACCATCTCCTGCACATTGCTGCTTATAAATTTCAGTGCTTTAGCAAAATATGACAGACTGATAATGTGCGGCGCAGACTTTGCTTGTTTTTTTCTACAATGGCTTTGATTGTTGGCTTGAAATTTACACTGTTCGATTGCCAGAAGCAGGGCTTTGTAGAAATAAATACAGGCTTATATCTAAATGTGTTACAAATAAAAACGACATATTTTCTCTATCACAAACCCTAATGGAACTCGCAGACTGTGTTGACGTGGCGGTCTGTGAGTGTTGGGTAAGAGAGGCAGAGTGCTGTACTATCACAGAGGAGACATCGAAATGTATTTTCTTCAAATGTGTGCTCCTATTTGGTATAGGGCTAACAATTTGCCGTTCGAAAACTTCAGAGCACTTAGACGTTCCAGAGCAGCAAGTACTCACTTTTTGGTATACTATATTATATTACTATTGTAGGTATCAGTGCTTTGTACAGCACCAACATGTAGCCCTCCAGTCACGTCCGATCACTTGCATAGCCTGCCGCGATTGAAGAAAAGCTAGATATGCCACGCGGCATTGTTTACAAGCTAGACACATTTCTTCATTTATATATTTATTTGTTTATTTATTGGTATTTTGCGTAGTGCCTGCATATTGCGTCTATACATTTTAGAGCTTTTTGACTCCCCGAAGGAGGAATGAGCCGGGCTTGAGCTAGCCTTTAAGCTAAAAAGACTTTTTAAAAATGTTTTATTCTCTGGTTATTAGTATAGGTCCTGTCCTTTGTATAGCATCAACATGCCATCTTTCAGACACCTTATAGCACATTTTGATCCTAGAGTGCAAAAAGGTAGTTGCTGTATATTCCCTGGTAGCTCCGTTTACCTGACTCCTTTACAAAATAGAAAGAAAATAACCGAGGCACCCACCACACAGCTCCACAGATGCACCCACCACACAGCTCCATCTACACTGCTCCACCGATGCACCCACCACACAGCTCCACCGATGCACCCACCACCCAGCTCCACCGATGCACCCAGCACACAGCTCCAACGACACAGCTCCACCGATGCACCCACCACACAGCTCCACTGATGCACCCACCACACAGCTCCACCGATGCACCCACCACACAGCTCCACCGATGCTCCAACTAAGCTCCACCAATGCACCCACCACACAGCTTCACCGATGCACCCACCACACAGCTTCACCGATGCACCCACCACGCAGCTCCACCGAGGCACCCACCACACAGCTTCACCGATGCACCCACCACACAGCTCCACCGATGCAGCCACCACACAGCTCCACCGACACAGCTCCACTGATGCACCCACCACCCAGCTCCACCGATGCAACCACCACCCAGCCCCACTGACACAGCTCCACCGATGCACCCACCACACAGCTCCACCGATGCACCCACCACACAGCTCCACCGAGGCACCCACCATACAGCTCCACCAAGGCACCCACCACCAAGCTCCACCGACACAGATCCACCGATGCACCCACCACACAGCTCCACCGATGCACCCACCACCCAGCTCCACCGACACAGCTCCGCCGATGCACCCACCCCACAGCTCCACCGATGCACCCACCACACAGCTCCACCGAGGCACCCACCACACAGCTCCACCAAGGCACCCACCACACAGCTCCACCGATGCACCCACCACACAGCTCCACAGATGCACCCACCACACAGCTCCACCGAAGCACCCACCACACAGCTCCACCGAAGCACCCACCACACAGCTCCACTGATGCACCCACCACACAGCTCCACAGATACACCCAGCTCCACCGATGCACCCACCACCCAGCTCCACTGATGCACCCACCACACAGCTCCATCGATGCACCCACCACACAGCTCCACCGATGCACCCACCACACAGCTCCACTGATGCAACCACCACACAGCTCCACCAACACAGCTCCACCAATGAACCCACCATTTAGCTCCACCGATGCCCCTACCACACAGCTCAACCGACACAGCTCCACTGATGCACCCACCACACAGCTCCACCGATGCACCCACCACACAGCTCCACCGAGGCACCCACCATACAGCTCCACCGATGCACCCACCACACAGCTCCACTGATGCACCCAGCACACAGCTCCAACGATGCACCCAGCACACAGCTCCAACGACACAGCTCCACCGATGCACCCACCACACAGCTCCACTGATGCACCCACCACACAGCTCCACCGATGCACCCACCACACAGCTCCACCGATGCTCCAACTAAGCTCCACCAATGCACCCACCACACGCTCCACCGATGCACCCACCACGCAGCTCCACCGAGGCACCCACCACACAGCTCCACCAAACGACCCACCACACAGCTTCACCGATGCACCCAGCACACAGCTCCACCGATGCAGCCACCACACAGCTCCACCGATGCACCCACCACCCAGCTCCACCGATGCAACCACCACCCAGCTCCTCCGAGGCACCCACCACACAGCTCCACCGAGGCACCCACCACACAGCTCCACCGATGCACCCACCACACAGCTCCACCGAGGCACCCACCATACAGCTCCACCAAGGCACCCACCACCCAGCTCCACTGACACAGATCCACCGATGCACCCACCGCACAGCTCCACTGATGCACCCACCACCCAGCTCCACTGATGCAACCACCACCCAGCTCCACCGACACAGCTCCACCGATGCACCCACCACACAGCTCCACCGAGGCACCCACCACACAGCTCCACCAAGGCACCCACCACACAGCTTCACCGATGCACCCACCACACAGCTCCACCGAGGCACCCACCACACAGCTCCACCGAGGCACCCACCACACAGCTCCACCGATGCACCCACCACACAGCTCCACCGAAGCACCCACCACACAGCTCTACCGATGCACCCACCACACAGCTCCACAGATACACCCAGCTCCACCGATGCACCCACCACCCAGCTCCACCACACAGCTCCACCGATGCACCCACCACACAGCTCCACCGATGCCCCCACCACCCAGCTCCACCGATGCACCCAGCACACAGCTCCAACGACACAGCTCCACGATGCACCCACCACACAGCTCCACTGATGCACCCACCACACAGCTCCACCGATGCACCCACCACACAGCTCCACCGATGCACCCACCACCCGGCTCCACCGATGCCCCCACCATCCAGCTCCACCGATGCCCCCACCGCACAGCTCCACCGATGCACCAACCGCACAGCTCCACCGATGCACCCACCGCACAGCTCCACCGATGCACCCACTGCACAGCTCCACCGAGGCACCCACCACACAGCTCCACCGAGGCACCCACCACACAGCTCCACCGATGCACCCACCACACAGCTCCACCGATGCACCCACCACACAGCTCCACCGATGCACCCACCACACAGCTCCACCGATGCACCCACCACACAGCTCCACCAATGCACCCACCACACAGCTCCACCGATGCACCCACCACACAGCTCCACTGATGCACCCACCACACAGCTCCACCGATGCTCCAACTAAGCTCCACCGATGCACACACCACTCAGCGCAACCACAGCATCACTCAGCGCCACCACTGCATCACTCAGCGCAACCACAGCATGACTCAGCGCAACCACAGCATCACTGGTTCAAATATGTTCTTTCAATGTTTCAAACTGTTTTCAAGCTTTCACGCTTTATTACAAATCACAAAAAGATGTTAATATTTCACTTCTGTTCTTTGATTTTCGTCACAATAAAAAACACTGAACATAATCTTCACAAAAGTTATTTACAAAAGTTTAAGCTATTGCCATTACAAATTAAATAAATTATTTAAGTATTAATTATTTAAAAAAATTAAAAGCCATTGTTATTTGTAATATCAATACATCTAAGTCACGTAAATACAAAACATGTTGCATTACAAATGCTATAGGTGTCACATTTGCAAAAGTTATAACTATTGGCATTGTAAATGACAAAGCTATTAATTTAGCTATTTTAAAATATAACACATAAATAAAAAAAAATCATTTATAAGACCAATAGCTCAAACTTTCCTAATGCGAGCCCTATTGCATTTCCAATGCTTGTTTATTCCTTCACATCCTTTCGAGGCCCGTCCGTCTTGTCTCTGCACCCCAAACCTTCTCTGAAGATGAGAGGCGGAGCAGAGACCCCTCGTTTCCCTTGCCTTGGCTCCCTCTGCACGTGCGCCCCTCCCCCTCGCCCCTTCCCGTTCCCCTTGCAAATGAGATTGGCAGAAATCCCTTGAAATTGGTGGTTTAATGGCGCGAGTCAGCGCCCGGGAAGGTTAACGCACTGACAGAGCAGACATTACCTGCAATAACAACTGTTTTCAGGGGGGATTATCGGCACGAAAAACCTTGTTCTGCAGCATAATACCTGCAATCACTCCTGCTCAGAAAGAAGCCGTCAGCGTCCTGCGCGGCGCAGCGGCGGTGGGCGCACTCGAGGAACTCACTCCTGGGCCCGCGCTGACAGGCAGCTGGGAGAAGCCGCCAAAGCGGATGGTTCGAAGCGCTATATCAGCACACCTGCAGGCCCGTTCTTGACGCTGCATATCACAGCAGAAGACAACTGGCAGGTCGGCTTTCATAGCGCCTAGTGATTGGTGAACACTGCTTGCTGCTAATGGCTCTTTGCACTGGACGCCTTCGGCAGAAATCGGAGCTAAACGTGCTCGCCTCAGGCCCCAAACCATGGGGTTTATTTACAAGCCCCGTGCGCCACTTTTGCATCATTTTTAACATGGGAAAAATAATGCAAAAGTGGCGCAAAGTGCTTGTAAATAAACCCCCATGTGTGCCGGATTAATATTCTTTACACTGGGGCCCTGTGTCATCTACAGGCCACAACCTCAACTAACTGCCTCTGTATCACTGGCAGGGCGGCTCAGAGCGTTGAGCGCTCGCTGCTGACAACAGCGGTTTTCTGAATGCCATGCCGTTGAATGCTGACAGCAGAGTCCGCCGTTCATCCTTCTGAGGGAGGTACATTAAGTGCCATACATTAAGCAGCAGCAATAAAGTATGCTATTTACAGCATTTAGAATCAGATTTGGTCTTTCTGAAGCTATGCCATGCTGGCTGCATGTGTGTGCCATGCTGCTAAACAAACATGGGAGCATGTTATTTTGTTTTTCCAGAGGACCAAGCCATGCTCCTCATAATGACCCCAAGCAACGTGCTAACCCTTATTCTGCAGCCCTTTGGTTCCTGCCACGGCTCCAGCACTGACCTCAAACACATGAGCTCAGAGAGGGGTCTCTTCCAAGCCGTTGCTTAGCACCGTAATTACAGAGGGCTGCAGGATGCTCTAAATATGGTTTTTCGTGGGTGGGTTTGTGTCCAAGCAGGGCCAGCTGAAACGGCCCGAGACAGCAGGATGGTATACAACGTTTACAACGCAACTTTTACAACGCACTACCATTACAACGAAACTTTTACAACGCAACATCCATTACAACGCATACATTTACAACGCAGGCATTACAACGCATGACACTACAACGCACACCACTACAACGCATACCATTACAACGCAGTCATTACAACGCATACCATTACAACGCAAAACTTACCATCCAACTTACCCTACTGTTGCACCCCCTGGAGTTAGAATAGTAATTTTAACCCCTACACTATCCAAAACTTTCCCTACTGTTGCACCCCCTTGAGTTAGAATAGTAATTTTAACCCCTACACTATCCAACTCTTACCTTATATGCAATGTAATGTAATGCATTGTAATGGTATGCGTTGTAAATGTAGTATGCGTTGTAGTGGAATGCGTTGTAAAGGTATGTTTTAAGAATTCGTTGTAATGGTATGCGTTGTAAAGGTGTGCGTTGTAATGGATGTTGCAGTGTAAAAAATGCGTTGTAAAGGTATGCGTTGTAAAAGTGTGCATTGTAACGTCATACATCCCAGCAGGATACATGCTTGTTCCCTTTGGTGGCGCTGAGCTGGTTGCCACTGCTTGAGCAACACAGCTTTAACTCTTAGGGGCTGTAACTGGGGCCCCTGGTGGCCTCAAAATAAGTGCCTTAGGTGGACCAATCCGGCAGAGGCTTGAGAAACGGAGAAGGGCTGTGTGCCTGTACAGGACGCCACTGCGAAGATTGGAGTCAGTCTGCTTAGAATATATTTTTCTGCAAACCCCCAAACCAGGGCTTTCTATTTTTTTTTCTTCACAAAGTAGTCATTTTGTTTTCTTGCCTGATGATGCTGTTACACAGCTCCTGTTCGTAAGGCTTAAGTGTACATTTGTAGTTAAGGTGCGTTTCCTTGATGCTGACAGTTCGTGACCTATGTTTTTTAGATTGCCCGGATTTCACAAGAAAGGAGTTTGCGCTGTTAAAATGTGCACTTGTGTGTTCAGTGCGGGTGGTGGCGCCTGCTAGTGTCTTTTGCACCTTGGTTGAAAGGCTCCCACGTTGGATAGGGCCTGCTCTTTTCCATCTTTCGGGGCTGTGAGGATACAGAAACGGCCGCAATCAGTTCTGCTTGGTTAGCGAGTTGGCAGCCATGTGCCAAACACCCTCCCTGGCGAAAACACACACAAACAGGGAGGCGGCGCGGCTCGTTGAGGTGGGGGACATGGCTGCTTTTGCGGCTAGTTGAAGTTTCCTGTATTTGGCTAACGTGGGCGCCAGAGCCCAGCCCACAAGCGCCCCTCACTTCCCCCCAAAACACAACTTAACCGAAACACAATGCAGGGGCGAGGAGAGAAACCTTCTGATCAGCATTGTCCCGCTGTACAAAGCCCTCCCCGCCTTGGCATGTTGCCCACCTCTCTTGAGGGGGCACTCAGGAGGAAGGGGCCCCTCTGAGTCAGGATAAGAGGAAGCCCTCCCCCTCCAGAGTCCAGTCTTGAGAAAGGAAAAGCAAGGTCTGCGTCCATCACAAGCCCCGGCTGGAGCACAGGAAAAAATAAGGGTTTGTGCCCTTGTGAACACGAGCTCTGGGCCTGTTCAACAACAACACCCCTGCACCCCCCACTGTACCTCCGTAGCATGACCCCCAGAGCCGCGACAAGCACAACAGGAAACTTTTAATGGGCCTACACCGCAGCCAACATACTTATACGTGGCTAAAAGGCGGCGCAAGCCTTCACACCCGGCTACATCTACTTTAATTAGTCGAGGATCGCACCACTTGGTCGAGCGCGGTCGCGCCATATTAAAGGGGATTAAACTCTCCGTAAAGTGTAGGGACGTCATCCCCTGTTCCGCAGAAGATACTTATTCGACAACCCTATATTTCACTTCCCCCTTCTTGTACCCAAAGTGGCCTTCTCAAGGGACGAGGATGCCACGAATATGAAAAATACGCCATACTAGAGAGCCGGTCTTAGATGTCAGTAACGTGCTCCTCCAGCACGAGACATGCCACATGTTTCTGAAATTTGAGTAGCAAAAAAAAAACACTTTTCGCATGAAACACCCCCGAGAACCAATATCAAAGGCTTGTAACTTTTGTTATTTCCCGTGTTAGAGGGAGAATTCCGAACGCTCACTACCTAGTACTTCTAGGGGAGAGTTTCCTGTTTTACAGGACAATCTTGTACGCTTCCCAGTAAAACCCCAAAGAAAGTTTTTAACCCTCTCCCGCGCTCACACCTCCTTCCCCGCCGCTCTGGGCTGCCTCGCCTCTCGCTCTGCAGCGGCTGCGGCGAGTTAGAGGCTTTTACGGCGTCCCTCGTGCACCCTGCTTGCGGTTCATCCCACTCTACTTTACGAGGCTGCTTGCTGCCTTAGGAGCCCGGCGCAGAGGCAATAAAACCACGGACCTTTTTAATAGCCTTCCCGGCCCTCTGTGTCAACCTGCCTCCCCCTCCCTCTCTCTGGTGTATTGCGGCATCCAGCGCCCAGAGAGGAAATGCCTGCTCCGACTGGCACAAAATGCGAGGGGAAGAAAGTCCTTGATCTGTGGAGCAGGTAAAGGGTGTTAAGTGGGACCGTCTGGGCACTTTTCAACTTTTTTTTTTACACAGTATCAGCTCGAAGGGGGTGATGCAGGCCGGCAGCCAATCACAGCGCGGCCGGGGAATGACGTCACGGGGGTGTCCCGGGCCGGCAGCCAATCACAGCGCGGCCCGGGGAAGGACGTCAGGGGGTTGTCCCGGGCGGACCGGCGGTGATTTTCACACGGCAACAGATGAGGGGTGGGCTCCCTCGAAATAAATAAAAAAAAAAACGGGACTAAGCAAATTAAAAGAAGCGCTCCTCAGCGCGGACCTCGGCGAGAGGGAGGGTGTGGGGGGCGGGACTTACACCCACAGATCGCATCAAGCCGCGGACCTCGGCGAGAGGGAGGGTGTGGGGGCCGGACTTAAAAAAAGACACAGAAACGCCCCCGAATCGCATTCCGACAGGGGAATAGTGACTGACAGCCAATCTCTTCCAATGGCTAGCCTCCATTTATGGAGTTAGCCAATGGAAGACAGAGGCGGGATGAAGCCCCATACTGTAGGACATAAGATTTCGCCCTGGGCGGAGCACTGCTTCGCAGTGCTACGGCCAGGCCGAAACCTAAAAGCGAAACAAACTTTACATGATATGCTTGAGGGCCTGCCTTGGGAGACAAAGGTTGGGGCAGGGGACTGGGGGAAAGAGAGGTTTTGCATGCCGAGAACCACGGATGCTGTTGAAATAGACAACAGACAGTTTACACACCGCTATCTGGTCCTTGAACAAAGGCGAGAGAAGCGGGCAACAAAACCATTTTGTGTAATGCAGGCAATTGAACTTACCTGCTGTGGATGAAAGCTGTTTTCAAATCAGATGCATGCCGGTAGGCCCATAGCAAAACTAGCAACCAAAAACACGGTATGAAAAGGGAAGAGAGACAGCCTCCTCTGATCCCCTTGCTGCCTCAGACATGTGGACACAGTCTGCACCAGAGCAGAGACCCTGCCTATAAAACAAGGCACCTCTTAGCCAATCGAGACACTTCTCATGCTGTTACAACAGCGCGTGGATTGGCTAGTGCGAGCGAACTCAAAGCTCATTCTGACACCGCGGGCTGCGGCTTTGAGTCACCCCCGGCTTAGTAATGGGCAGGTGGAGTGAGGCCTCTAGCCGGAGAAAGGCAGCCGTCCAACCCGACATGCATACTTGGGCACAGGTGCCTCTAACGAGTGACTGTCAAATATGTTAAGCAAGCCCCACCTCCCTAAGGCCTGCACCGGTGTTGGGCCCACCTCAGCCTCTATTATACAACCAGCCAGTGGCAAAAGCTGAATGCTGTGGGCTGCGGCCAGAATGTAAACAGTACATTTTTATAACAGGTACTTTGCTCACATTAATAGGGGGTCGGGCCATAATAGAAGTGGGGCAAATGCCCTAAACTTCTAATGGAGGCAGCACTCATGACTTTTAGGGAATCAAGTGTGGCTAATGTCTAGTTGGAAGATAGACAGCAGCTGAAGCTCTTGCTAAAGATTAGGACTTTGACTTCATTACTGTTTGGAACCCAGGAGGTTGAACAGGACTAGGTGATAGAGGCAGCCACAGTCTGTGATTTAAAGAGCATCATCCACCTCTAAGCTACCGTTTGGGTGCGGCATTATGGCTGTCATCAAGCATTGGCATGGGTTGGTCATGAAACTGACTACAGTGTATAGCTGCTAGTTCTACTGAATATTAATTATTTCAGGGTCAGTGAGATATTGTGATTTCCCCATAATAACAAGATTTTATTGGTCAAGCACAGAAGCTGGGCTAAGGCACTTTGCAGCTGGGCAGAGGGTTGGGCAGTACCAACACCCTCAGTATCAGTGACTTCTGGAGGGAATACCAGGTAATCAAATACCCAACATGGAATGGGACCTTAAAGTGCATGAGGGGTGTACAAGAGATAAAGGATGCTTTCAGGTGCTCCATTCTGTAACAATGTATAACTTTGCAGTATGTGTAAAGGAGAGGAAAGAGGCAGGCTGTGAGGGCTGTCATTTTAAAGAACCATGCTCTATAGTGATGGCATGAGCCTGCTTAAAGAACATGAACTTGTCATGACACTAAGAGAATGTCATCAAGCACTGTTCACTGCTACTATAGTAAAGCCACTTATGGGCAGCATACTGTACTTCACTGGCGCCTATTTTCCCTGTAATAATAAACTTAATTAAGTTAGCCAGCAGAAAGGGCGATTAGTGGTAGGAATCACATGGAGATGGTTAGGCCTTGTTAACTTTTAACAGATTCCTTTTAAAGCGTGTTACCGCTGTAAAAGTTGATAAATATTCCTCATGTTGGAAGAAGTCCTTCCTTGAGGGGCTTGGTAGTTGCTGCCATTGTTATGAAATTGGTATTTTGGGATAGATTGGTATCAGAAGCTGAGAATCCTGAGGGACCAGAGGACTATGATTACCAAGGAAATCTAGGACCCACTTTGTTAAAATATATATTATGCTCAAGTTGTGTTCATCTTCTGCGATTTACTGATTTGTAGACTTTTTTAAATCTTCCCAGGTAACTAGAAACCGTTGAATGTGCTTAGTGGTGGTGATTTCATGCTTTCTGAGCAGCAAAGCGGCGTGAACGCTCACCTATACTGAGTCGGGCGTCAGGAGAAAGGCAGAAGGAGAAGAGCTGCCCAGTGCTTGCAGAATCAGAGCTCACCCATGGGCAGAAGTTTAAAAATGGAAGCAGTGGGGCAACGCGAACGGGGGATGGGGAATAAATTAAACCGCTTTTTTTCACCTGCTGCCGCCACCTCAGAGCTCCTCTCCCGGCGTTGGTCTTGCTGCACGAGGCCTCAGGGTGCAATCATGGCAGTGCTTTCATGCTAGTAATATTATTTACCAGCATGAAAGCAGCGTTGTGATTGGCCTGAGCGGGCTGACTTGCCGCTCGCTCAGGCACATGGCACATGTCGCTTTTCTCCAGCCCGGCTGTACAACACAGCTGGGTTGGAGAAACCAAAGTGCACATGTCTGTTTGGCCAGCCTAAGATGGCTGGCCAAACTGACATGCGCCCTTGTAAGTGCCCACCACTCTTCCCTGACTTGACGCTCCGTCACAATGGCCCCATCCCCACCCTAACCTCGACTGATAATAGTAGGATTAGGAAAGAAAAATAAAATTATAATAAAATGGTTTATGACCATTTATTTTTCAGTGGGGCGACGCTCCTCCGACATGACAGAGGAGCTGCCCCTGAACGCACAGATCGTGGCTCGTGTGTTCGTGCTCCCTGACATACAATGCTAAATATCTAAATTAATTTTTAAAAGGTAAAAGCAAGAAGCTGGAATGGAGGGTTGCTTGTGAAATAAAATCATACTTTGTGGGCCCACTATATTGTTTCATTCTTCGGAGGTTGATAACACCTGCTATTTACAGTATTCCAAACCAGTAGAAAATGTGGTAGCAAGCAGTCCATAAACAAGTTATCACCAGCCCTAGTACTGCCATATTAGCAGACACAACAAATGAAATAGCTTATCCAAGTAACCACCCACAATCCCGATACATCAGAAGAATTTCAGCAGGTTTACTCTTCCTGATATTTGCAAAAGAGAAAGCTCTCATCCTTTCCTGTGCAAGAAGTTATGAAGGAGCCATTATAAAATTGACAGACGTCCATTAAGTATTCCAGTGAAATCGGGCTTGAGAGCTGCAACAGAAATGTTTGAGATTATGTAGTTTACTTAGTGCCAGACGTACTAAACTCTCCGCATAAGCATGTTCCACAATACATAAGGGCTTCCTTATAACCAGGTAGCACAACTTAGAATAGACCCATTATGGAATCCTGTGCAGTGTAACGTCTTTGAACCCTCAATTAAAAGTGTTTACCATCCCGCAGTCATACCACAAGACAGGATGTAGAAGTACCACCCATCCTTCTTGGCTTGTGTAGAAAAAAGGGCAGAGCCTGCAGGCCCGGCTCCAGGAATTTTTATTTAGGTGGGCCAAGGATGCATTTGGGTGGGCCACTGCGGGCTCGATTTGTTGCATATATGTCTAGGCAGGCCTGCTTCAGGGCCCTCCTTTATCTCTTCGTAGTCTTACTAGGCCCAGTAAAACTCACTCTTTTCCAAATCTCTTTTTAATGTTATCACTCACAAAAAGTGTTTTTCCATGTAATGTTCCTTTGATGGGAAGAGGAGGTTTCTGAGGTGGGAGTATCAGGCACGTGACACTTCTCGAGCTCCCTCTGTGCGAGCCTTCAGGGAGAATCCCTCTTCATTACTACCTCCACCTGACCATGGACTCTTCAACGCACTCCATTACAGGCTTGAATAGCCACTATTCCTCTCCAGTGCACCTTATCTCACAGATGACCTTGGGCCCCAGCCGCATATCAGGCACCATTGGGCTCCACTTTCATTTTTCCCGGTAAAAACATTAGTAAAATCACCTTCATATTAAAACATTGAATATAGCAGTAAATATAATTAGCAGGCGCTTTAAAGTATGTTCCACAGTGGCCCTTATGGCCCGACTGCTAATTAAATAAACAAAAACAGAAAGGCTATGACAGGGCCGGCTTCAGGGTTGATGACCTCTTTCTCCATAAATACCTTTACTACCACCTTCAACAGTGCCCCTCATCCATCCATGGCCCCCTATTGACCTCTTTCTCGGATTACCTCACTGCCGCACGCCACAAATGCCCCTCATCTCCCCATAGCCTCTCCCCCTTATGACCTCCTCCTCGGATTCCCTCACTGCCACCCTCCCTCAGTGCCCCTCATCTCTCTGTAGCCCCTCCCCCTCATGACCTCCTCCTCAGACTCCCTCACTACCACCCTCCAACAGTGCCCCTCATCTCTCCGTAGCCCCCCCTATTGAACTCCTCATCGGACTCCCTCACTACCACCCTCATCTCTCCGTAGCCCCCCCATTGACCTCCTCATCGGATTCCCTCACTGCCACCCTCCACCAGTGCCCCTCATCAATCTGTAGCCCCTCATCACCTCCTCCTCAGACACCCTCACTACCACCCTCCATCAGTGCCCCTCATCTCTCCCTAGCTCCTCCCTCCACCCCATGACCTCTTCCTCGGATTCCCTCACTGCCACCCTCCACCAGGGCCCCTCATCTTTACGTAGCCCCTCTATCATATGCATTTCATTTGTTGTATAGTGCTACTCATATCAATGTAGTGTGTGTCAGTACTTTACACCCCGCACACATTATACAGAGACAATGAATCATACAAGTATGTAAATCAGTCTACAGGGAATATCACATAAGCCAATGAGGATTACAAGGTGTAGGAATCACATGTCATCCATACTGGTGGGCAGTATATTGTAAGAGGGTTTGGTCTGGGGAAACACAACCATAGGATTTAAAGAGTATTCCATGGGGTTGGCTTTACTGATAAAAATGTATATCTGCCCAAACATACTCATTTTAGCAACATTAGAATAATGAAAGACTGGGGAGGTTCTAACTATATCACAAAACAAAAAAAGAGAAGTTCTAACTATACCATTCATGTTTGTATGCAGCTCTTTGGTGACAGTTCATTGGTCACTGTCCTATGTTTCGATTGTAACTTCTGAACTGCAAGTAACACAAGGATCTCTGTGACAAATGCATTAACCCACTGAGCTATCCACATAAAATACAGTTCATCTGCATTTAAAAACGACTAACAGATAAATGATTGCCCTCCAGCAGGATCATTAATCACCAGCGTTATCTGGGCATTTTGTATTGTTTTATTGTTGTCCTGCATCGGCTATGATAATGATAAAAACTGTTTAAAAGAAGCACGCACGAAGTATTTGTCCTGCTGGGCCTGTGCAGATTTTGAAAAGAAAAAAAATTAGTAACACATTCTCTTACTTACTCCATTAGTCCAACTTTGTGTCACAGCCTTATGTGATAAGCAGCTGCAGGGGTCAGGAAAGGTGACTAGAAATAAACAAACCTCTTTTCTCCTGCACTGCATAGAAAAATTATCAACACAGCAGGACAGTAGGCAAAGGTTTCCAAAGGTTATCATTGTCAAAGAAAGAATGTGTCACCTTTTGCCATGCAGAGATGAAGGGGTGAAAAACGAAACAAAGCCTCATTAACATGTAAATGGTCTTTTAAAGACCTGTTAAGTACTTTGGTGCAGCTGCGATAATCTCTAAAACTGTCTGTGCGTGTGTGCGCCAAGGAAGCTATCTGGCCCGGACTGACACACACGTGCCTTCAAGCCCTCACTGCGAGGGTCAAGGCTCCTGTTTGGGTGGGCCAGGCTCATGTTTGGGTGGGCCTGGCCCACCCGGCCCACCAGCTAGAACCGGGCCTAGGCAGAGGGAATGTAATGCAATGGGAAAAGGTCTATAGTTAAGTCATGAAATATCACATATAGAGAATTAAATAGCTGGCACATATACTAGGTGACAACAACTAATAGCTCAATGATTGTTTCGCAAAGCTCATATAACATGTGACAAAAACAATTGTATAATTAATGTTTATATATGTCAATTTTATTAGATCATTTTTTTTCCCAATTAATAGAAAAAATAGTTCCTAATAGATTTATATATGATAATGTTATAGCTATTGATAATACAGCTGGTAATTATATATACATGAAAGTGAGATAAAAACACTAACAAAAAACAACAACAGTAGACATGTAGTGCAAGAGGCAATGCGATAGAATAAAAACTACGCGCGTTTCGGCATTTGGGCCTTCATCAGGTTACCGT
The DNA here is from genome assembly GCF_964261635.1 of Lissotriton helveticus. Classification (NCBI taxonomy): domain Eukaryota; kingdom Metazoa; phylum Chordata; class Amphibia; order Caudata; family Salamandridae; genus Lissotriton; species Lissotriton helveticus. The sequence continues at coordinate 1,919,859,289 of NC_136065.1, forward strand.
CTAATGCAACTGTAATTGAAAAATAAAAACATGTGACACATAGTTATATGATAGATCAACTGAATATAACATCTTACATAGCTTAAATAGGGACACCTAGATATGTGACATAAACAAACATGATAAATGTAACAACAAAAAACGATTATATATATTATCAAATACATTAGACCACATTAGGAAATATACTTAAACCCGAAAAGTTAGAGACATACATTTAATTACACCATAGAATTACATATAAATACAAATTTCAAAAACATAGATTACATATGGAAAAAACATGCAAATTTCATGAAACGTGTAGATACTAAATCATCGCAAAACCAAAGGAAATGATGGACGGAGCTTTGACAATACAAGCACTCACCCCCAGTCAACTGATCTGGGTTTAATCCATCACCATTCTTTAGCCCACTCTGCCACCCCAGTTCAGACATGGCCATATGCAAATCAGTCTGACCCTGTGCCTCATGGGTACAGTCCAGCCCGAACTGCCAAGCCATGCCTTCCCTGGACCGGAAACAAGCTTCCCAGGACCGGTTTCTGGCATTGCAGCCGTCTTCAGTCGGGCTAGCTTGAATCCAGTGGCAAAGTGAGCAAGGGACTCACGTCTGAGCATACCCTGCCAACTTATGGCGAACAAAGCAAAACCAAAGGAAATGATGGACGGAGCGTTGACAATACAAGAAATCACCCCCAGTCAACTGATCTGGGTTTAATCCATCACCATTCTTTAGCCCACTCTGCCACCCCAGTTCAGACATGGCCATATGCAAATCAGTCTGACCCTGTGCCTCATGGGAACAGTCCAGCCCGAACTGCCAAGCCATGCCTTCCCTGGACCGGAAACAAGCTTCCCAGGACCAGTTTCTGCCATTGTAGTATATAGGGGTACCCTATTTTTCAAAAACTGGGCAGAGGGAATGAACTGTGTCTTTTTGGAGGCTGCAAGATTTCCTGCCGGTCGTAACGCTTACAACGCTCAAAGGTCGTTCAAACTGCTAAGCCGGGAAGGGGGGAGAACGAGTAAGAGGTGAACATGAGAGCGAATGAAGGAGTCAGAAGACTAGTAAGGAGCAGCTCATCTGTGTGGGAGTGGAACAAATGCAGAGCAATCTGACACGAACCCTCACCATCTGGAACCAGGTGAGTGCAGTTGGCCATCTTTTATTTCCATGATGAATCATGTTCTGGAAATAAAAGACGGGCAATAGCACTTATTTCGTGTGACGTGCAACTGGCCCCCCCAAGCATGGCACCAGGTGCGACGCCACCAGTGGCACCGCTCTAATGCCAGCACTGAGGTAGAGCTCTTGGGGCCAGAGTTGCTTACTGCTGCTGTTGCGGCTGGATCTCCTTGGGCACGGTGACGGCCGGGCCTTGGGGCTCAGCCTAGTTTTGAGTGAGTTTGTTCCCCGTGGCTGACCCTGATGATCGGCTCGGCTTAGCTTGGACTGTCTTTCCACCCGGCTCTTTGCCTGGCCAGGAGGTGAACCTGGGATCAGTCTGTTCCGTCTTCGTGCCTCCTACAGCCTTGTTTTTTTGCTTTCTGCTTCTTGTTCACCTTGTTCCATCTTGCTCAATCACTGTCCTTAGTGCCAATATAGGCAACTCACCCCAACATGGAGACATAGTATGCACAGCAATAAACAACCACTTGAGACTTGTTTGTGGGAAAACATTTTGCTGCAGGTTTATTTCATACAAGAATTAGGCCAACATGCTGGGTTAACTTATAGGCGATCCGAGGGCAGTCAGCGGTGACCAACCTAAGGTGCCCTGCCCGCCAACTGCACTGTGGTGGGGGCGTGGCCACGGCGGAGAGCGGAATGGCCGCACTTTGGTGAAGCTCCTCCAGGCGGGCTCCCGGCGGAGACGAACACGGCATGATCCGCCCGCCTATCCTGCGGCGACTTACCTGCGGAGCCTCCTGATGCAGCCTGGTGCCCTCGGAGCCTGATTCCATCGTTGGGAGCGGCCTCGGCGGTGAGTGGGGCGTAGGGGTAGCGAGGCCTCCGGACCTCGGCGCCATCTTCCCCTCGGGGCTGGTGCTCTGGGCGGACGCGGCTCGGCTCTCGCCTGCCGGGCCTCGGGTTCTCTGCTGCACCCGCGGGGCCCCCTACCGTGCTCCCCTACCTCCGTGCCCTCTCCCCGGTTGGGGCGCCTGCTTCCTGTCGCGCTCCGGGGCCCTGGGCCTGTGAGCGCGCTGTGACCGGGGCCTCGATTGGTGGCCTGGTGCGGGGGTTCTTTGGGCGGCCGGCGGGGGCGCTTGACTGGGGGCGGTGGGACTCGGGGCTCAGGGCGGCCGCGATTGCTGGCGGCGCCCGCCAGTGGCTTCCGGCGACCCTGCCCCACTCGCGCCTGGCGGGACGGCTGTTCCCCCCCTTCCTCCTGACCTCACTTCAGGAGAGGGTCGCTCCCTGCCCAGCAGATCGCTGAGTTTGACCTGCGACGCTGCCTACTCCTGGTCCTCACTGCAATCCTCCTGCTCCCTGCACGCTGCTGCTGACTGCTGCCAGGCTCCAGGGCGCTCTCTTTGTGGACAGATCCTCTGCAGCCCTCACTTGCCGCTTTCCACCAGTACTCTCTCCTCTGGAGATCGCCGAGGCTCGAACCTGCTGCCCTCCTGTTACCGCCTGCCCTGTGTGTTGGCGCTGCGTTCCATTTCTGCTACAGCCACCACTCCCTCTCGGCCTTGAAGATGGGCAAGAAGGACCCAAACCAACGGAAGCTTACGTTTGACAAGACCCCTCTCCCCGACACTGACCCCCCGCCGGGACCGGCCACTGGGGCCGCTGGCACAACGGAGGCGGGGGACGCCACAGCGATGATGGCCGCCATGATGGGGGAGATGCGCGCTGGCTTCAAGGCGCTGGACACTCGGTTTGATGCACTGGACCAGCGTCTTTCAGACATGTCCACTGCAGTGCAGGCCCATGACCGTAGGCTTGATTTGGCGGAGTCCAGAATTTCGGACATTGAGGATGGGGCTACGAAGTCCCTGAAGCGGCTGGAGAGGGTCGAAACCATCCTTAAAACCGTGGCCATCAAGAATGAGGACTTGGAAGCGCGTAGCCGGCGCAATAATATTCGCATTTTGGGCGTTGCGGAGACGACTGCTACTGGCCGGTTTGACACGTTTGTGGAGCACCTACTCATAGAGCTCTTTGGGAGAGACACCTTCACTGCTGGCTTTGTTGTCGAGCGCGCCCACAGGTCACTGGGGCCCAAGCCCCGCACTGGTCTTCCACCCAGGCCTATAATAGCTCGCATCATGAACTTTCGCGATCGTGACGCCGCACTCCGCGCTGCACGTGAGGCGGGAGACGTGCAGTGGCAGGGCAGCAAGTTGTCTTTTTTCCCGGATCACACGCTCATGGTGCAGGAGGCGCGTCGCAAGTACACTAGCGTCAAATCCGCTCTCCGTAACCTTGGCCTGAAGTACGCCATGCTCTATCCTGCGAGATTGAAGGTGGAAGCGGATGGAAGATTCCGCATTTTTGACTCACCGGCTGAGGCGCAGGACTTTTGTGCCGGCTACAAGCGGCGACGCTCCTCGTCCCCCTCTGGCTCTGGAGGGCATTCTCCCCCGCGCACTGACACGCAGTCCAGCGCCGACCTTTTTGCGGATGCGGACAGAGGCTGACTCTCCTGACTCTTCTCCTCTTTGTATGCTATCCGATATGGACTTAATGGTTCTTTCTTTCTGCTTTGTTGCACGACCATTGCTATAGTGTTCGCTCTGCCGGATGGCCCGCGTGGCGAGGCGTTGCTACCCCCCAAGGTGTACGCCTGCTTGTTCACTTGCTTTAAGGGTTTGGGTTTTTTTTTTTTTTTTTTTGTTTTTTTTTTTTCGAATCTGTACTTCTTGCAGTTGTGGTTTTCATACATGTCAATTTTTGCTGTGTTTTTCCCTTTGATGGGGGTCTGCCTTCCTGGGGATGTCGGGAGGCTGGGTGGCGGGTGGGGGATGGGTTGTGTGTTGTATTTGTGGTTTTTTTTTGGTTGCATCTTCTTGCGAGACTCATTGGCCGGGCTTGCCGAATACGCAGTTTTCTTGATCATTCTTGATGTGATGCCATGGCCGGGATAGGTCTTAGGGCTGGCCCCTCCATGCTAACGATGATGACTTGGAATGTCCGTGGTCTGAACACCACACGGAAGCGCAGACAGGTTCTGAACTATGCTGTGCGCCACAGGGTAGATGTGCTGTTCCTGCAGGAAACCCATTTGTTGCCTTCGGACACTCAGTCTCTGGCTAAGGGTTGGGGTGCGCATAGGGTGTTTTCATGTTATAGTAGATACGCAAGAGGGGTGGCGATACTGGTTCATAATCGTGTTCCCTTTGTTTTGCTCGATAGCATGACTGACGAAGAGGGTAGGTTTGTGCTCGTCTCTGGAATGCTGCATGGGTATAAAATAGCCTTGGCGTGTGTGTACGGCCCTAATGTCGACTCCCCTGCCTTTTTTCAACACATACAGCTTCTGCTACTTCGCTCTGACATTGACTTACTGGCGTTGGGGGGTGACTTTAACCTCTTGATGACCCCCGCCAGGGACAGCACCTCCCTCTCCCCTGATTGCAAACCTCTTTCCCGCGCAGTGATGGCGGACATCTGCTCCCACTTTTCCCTAATTGACGTCGAGGCCAGGGCGCACCCTCAATCCCCTGCGTACACACACCACTCAGGCTACCATAACACCAGCACCAGAATAGACTACTGGCTGCTCTCTCCAGGAGTGGCCGGTTGGATGCGCTCCCTTTCCACGCCCCCGCGCACTCTGTCCGATCACTCACCGGTGGTGCTGACACTGGCAGTCCCGAGACTGGGAGGGTATGAGAGGCAGTGGCGTTTCCCAAGCAAGGCCTTGCTTGACCCGACTTTCACGGAGGAGGTCCGCACAGCCATTGATGACTACTTTGACATTAACACGGGTTCGGTGGCCTCCTGGGCAACACTGTGGGAGGGTTTTAAGGCTACCATCAGAGGGGTCTGTATCGCCAAACACGTTGGGGCCCTTCGTGACACTCGCACCACTCTAACCCGCCTAGAGGCCGACCTCTCAGCACTGGATAGGGAGATACTTGGGGATCCCTCCCCGGACCGGGAGGCCAGGCGCCTAGAACTCCTGCTAGACTTTAGGGACGCTGCGGATAGAGAGCTCCGATTTCTGGGTAAGCACTACACAGCGCGACAGTATGGGGAGGGGGAAAGACCGGGCAAGTTGCTAGCGCAGATGCTCCGCCCGCCATACCAAGCGGCGTACATAACCGACATCTACGACGCTCAGGGCACTAGACACTACTCCACTCCCGATGTTTGCGATGCCTTTCTAGCCTACTACACCCGTCTTTACACTTCATCGCTAACTGATTCCAACTGCGACCCAGGGCCCTACCTTAACGAAATAGCCATGGTCTACCTCGAGAAACATATGCAAGACTTTCTGGCGGATCCCATCACCCCGGACTACATAATTGAGGCTATAGACTCGATGAGGAGCTCCTCTGCACCTGGCCTGGATGGGTTTACTGCCGATTTTTATAAGGAGTACAAAGACGAGCTGGTGCCACGCTTGATGGAGGTCTATGCGGATGCGTTGGAGACGGGCGTGCTCCCCCCCACCCTCCGTGAGGCAGTCATAGTTCTGCTTCCCAAGTCGGGCCGTGATCCCTCCCACTGTAGCTCTTACCGCCCCCTGTCCCTCCTCAACCTTGACTATAAAATCCTAGCGAAGGCCCTAGCTATCCGTTTGGCGCTTCTTGTAGATTCCCTGGTCGCGCCGGCTCAATCCGGCTTTGTCCCCCACAGGTCCACCTCCCTCAACCTCCGTACGCTGTTCTCGGTTCTACATAAAATTGACCCCTCCGTCCCGGCTGCTGCGGTCTTCCTAGACGCTGAGAAAGCATTCGATACACTGGAATGGCCTTTTTTTTTATCCATCATGCGCAGAATGGGAATGCCTGCGATGTATGTGGCCACGGTAGAATTGCTATACACTGCTCCCACGGCACGTATCCGTTTAAACGGCACCATAACCAAAAACTTTGCGCTCTCCCGAGGTACCAGGCAGGGCTGTCCACTGTCCCCACTCCTTTATATTCTGGCAATGGACCCTTTAGTCCGTCATTTTCAGGAGAAGCACCTCCACAGAGGTCTACAATTCCGCACGGGTCCTCTACTTGTCTCTTTATATGCGGACGACACAGTCCTGTATGTCCGCACCCCTAGTACGAACTTGGAACCCTTGATCCATGAGATCGCACGATTCGGCTCATACTCTGGCCTGAAGATTAATTGGCACAAGTCGCTCATTTTTCCCTTAACACCCTCCACGGCGCGATGGGATTGCCCCTTCCCTTTGGAGTGGTGCACCGATTCGGTCAAATACCTTGGAATACACATCCACCTGGATGCGGTATCCATTGTGAGACTGAATTATGGGCGCGCCCTGGATTTTTTGGAGGAGAGTACGGAGCGTTGGATCCGTCTTCCGCTGTCCATGGCTGGAAGGATTGCCATTGTCAAGATGGTTGTCCTCCCTCGATTCTTATACTTGTTCACTAATATCCCGATCCCTCTGACCAAGGTTTTCTTTGCACAGCTTCGCTCTGCCCTGCTGCGCCTGGTATGGGGCGGCAAAAACCCTCGTGTGGCTTGGCGCACGTTAACCTTACCTTATGAACGAGGAGGGTTCGGGATGCCGGACTTTCACCTTTACTACCTGGTGGCGCAATGCTCGTACGCGCACTCCTGGTTCCACCCGGATGCCAGGATCCCCTTCTTGCGACCTGAGGCCGATACGGCTCTTCCGGTGCCGCTTTGTTCCATACTTCCCAAGGGACTTCCCCGCGATCCGCAGGACATTCAGCCGGTCTCCACGACCAGCTGGGCCTGGGATAAGTTACGGAGACTACTCCGCATGGACAGGTTGTACTCTCCCTCGCTCCCTCTCCCCAACCCTCACTGGCTCCCCATCACGGGTGAGGCGATAGTTGACCGCACACTGTCCAAGTTCCAACTGCACACTATTGGCGATCTGTTCCCTGAGGGACATGCCTTTTCGTTGACGGAGGACCCCCGCTTCGAGGACCGCTCGTTTATGGATGCGTTCACCCTGGCCAGGCTCCGCTCCATGCTGCGCGCTGAATTCCCAACGTTCCCACTGTCACCGCCCGAGGACCCGGCACTCACGTTCATCATACAATCCCAAACGAGCGCTCACGTAGTGTCGCGACTATACAAGCTGTGTATGACATCTCTTCCCTCTTTTGACACCGCGGTGCGCGCTGCGTGGGAGAGGGACTTGGGCAACCAGATTACTGATGACTAGTGGGAGGCATGCTGCGCTGTTACCAAGACAGTGTCCATGAATAGTAGGCACAAGCTTCTTCATTTCAAGTTTCTACGAAGGATGTATCACACCCCCGCGCTTGCCCATAAAATAGACGCTGCCAGACCACACAGTTGCCCTAGGTGCGCCTCTCCTCATGCTGACTTTGCCCACCTGTCTTGGACGTGCCCGAAGATACACGCCTACTGGCTGGATGTCCACCGGGTCTTGGGTGAAATACTGGGCTTGACACTACATCCCACCCCCGAAATTGCTTTATTGGGCTATGTGACTAACTTCCCACAACCTCTCCGTAGGCTTGCTTCCTTGTGCTTCCTTCTTGCCAAGAGGGAGGTTGCGCTGCTCTGGGGCGCGCGCCGCGCTCCGACGGTTGCCGCATGGCTGAGGAGTGTGGCCCACTGCAATGTTAACAGCGTGGAGTTTTCGGCCTTGCTCCCCTCGCCCTCCCGTCCGACAGACATATGGGGGCCGTACCGCAGCTATGTCGAAAAATTGACCCAGAAGGCGCAGTCCCAGTCCCTTCACTCCATTGTCCCGGAAGGGGTGGGTTAGGCTGTGAGCGGCCCCTCCGCCCGCCCGCTGCCATCGGATGTCACACTCACCACTTTTGGCTCGGCGCTGTGGTTTGACTTAGATGGGAGGGTGGGGTGTGGGCATGAGGTCTGATGTGTTTCAATGTATGATGCTTGTCACCGGTGGAGTTTCGCTCCTTACTGAGGGGTGACCTGCGATGGTGGACCTGTAGCGAGATGCGTGAGCTATGTCCTAGGCCACCACGGCGTTCTCACTACTTACCTGTAATTGTGCTGCCCGACTTGCCTTCTTGACTCTCGCATGCTTGTTGATTTATTTTCCTTTGCTGTATTATGTATTTCTTGTTTTTATTGCGCTTTGTTCATTTTTTTTGACTTTATAATTCTCCTACATTGGAAAATGGCACTCTGTATTTCTGATCAACCATGCCTGAACTATCCCGCTCCTGCATTGCCCTTCTTCAATTGACGTGTATGGCATCGTCCAATAATACGCATCTATTGTTCTGGTTTGTTGTAACCTACTGTGCATTCTATTTGGTGCCGAATAAAAGTCTTTAAAAAAAAAAAAAAAACTGCACTGTGGCCAACCCAATCGGTGCTGCCATTTTATGGGGTTTATAAATCTTAAATTCGGTGGACCACCAGTCCATCCCTTAACTCACGCTTTTTTAGGGGCGAAGCCCCCGGTTGCTCAGGCTTACAACCGCCTGAAGGACTAGAGGTGTGCAGTCGCTTTCCTCCAGGGTCCTGCCGTCAAGACTCCTGGGGTTCTTTGGCTTGTGCACCCCTATTGTGCTCCTGAAGACGGTACCTGTGCCCTTGGGTTCACTACTATACACAAGTCAAATTTGTGCATACACCCCAGTATGGGTGGACCATCCACAGCCACGTAGACTTTTACCATGATGATCCTCTCTTGAAACTCTATTGTAGCATTCAAGAATCCAAGCAAGTCTATAGTTTCTCATTGATACCCTCCTGGGTTAATGTCTTTAGGTAGTAGCTTCTCTTTTGGCCATGTCTTTTCAAATGTGTCCTTAAGAATAATAGTATACATGGACCCTGAGTCCACCATCAATTGCAATTCTTTCCCATTAATCTTGAAGACAGCTACCCAACTTCTCCTCGTCTTCACCAACACTTAAGATTTTGTCTCCATGGTGCACCACATCATTGGTATCATCCACCATTGCCACTTTAGGTATTCCTGGTTGTTTGCACACTGAAGCAAAATGTCCTCTGCGACCGCACTTCCTGCAAGTTTTGTCTAAAGCAACACCTCTGCGATAATCCGCGTTGTGATATGCACTGCCACATCTATAGCAAGATTTAGAGGACTGTGTGATTTTGGAAATATTAAGGATTCTAAGCAGACCATAAATGTACTTTTACCAGGGGGGACAGGCAAATGTTCTGCTAGGCTCAGCAGATTAGCAGCTCATTTGCATGAATATTGTTATCAAGTAGAACACATTCAGGGACACACAAGCGGATTGCTTGTCAAAGTTGTCTCTGGATTGGCAAGATGTGGATGGCCCAGAAGTTAGAGCAAAAGAAGGTGAAGGGGCTGTAGCTTCCATTCAGGAGATCTTGACTGTGGCAGGTCTGCATACGTTTACCAAATCAGATTGGATCAATGAGATGAATTCTGACGTTGCTATGAATGAAGTGATATGCTTGGTATTGCAAGGTGGCAGAAGAGAGAGTACGGTTTCTGTATCGGTAAGGCCTTACCTCAAACTCTTGGATGAGTTATCGGTGTATGAGAATTGCTTGCTGATGAGAAGCGATTTGTTTGTTCCGCCTCAAGGTTTAAGGCAGAAACTGATTGAGTTGGCGTATGAGGGGCACTTGGGCCAAACAAGAACAAAGAAAAGACTAAGGATGGATTGGTGGTGGCCCGGAATGGATGCTGAGGTGGATGAATTATTGGTGAAGAGATGTTTTGTCTGTAAGAAGAGTGAGAAGAGGTTGAAAGTGGGAGTGCAAAATGATGGCATATAAGTGATCCCGTTCGACCTTGCCATACCATCTGCATGGACTTCATTGGTCCTATGTATGAGTTAAGGGCAGAATTTAAATTTGCCATGTTGGTTGTAGACGTACATTTGATATGGCTTGTGGTTAAATTCATGAGAGAAGTCACCACAAAGGCAACCGTGACTATGTTGAGAGAGATATGGAGTGAAGAGGGTTTGCCATCAGTTCTTATCACAGACAACAGTACTCAACTGACATCTTGTGAAATGGAAGAATTTCTAGAGAAATTTGGTATCACAATCGTACTGCGCTTTACAATCCGCAAGGCAATGGTATAGTCGAAAGAGCTAACCGCATGATCAAGGGAGCGATTCAAATGGCTTTAGCGAGGAGAAAGGATGGGCGTGAGTCGGTGGCCAAGATGTTGTGGGAGTATCAGTCTAGTACCCATGGCGTGACTGGTAAGACTCTTTTTCAGGTGATGCGTGGTAGGCTACTAGGAACAACGTTTGTTCTGGCCTGGTTGCGTGAGATAATGTGTGCCACCACGTCCATTGAAAGTTCCATGGGGACTAATGTCCCTCAACGTATTTCTAGAGGTGATTAGGTGAAAGTAGGTTTCACTCCCTCAGCGGATATCTCATATCCCAAGTATTCTACTCTATCTACCAAACATTTACATTTCTGACGTCTTAGGGTTATTCCTGCCTCACCTAGTCCATGCAGGGCTTGCTCAGATCTAGATTGTGCTGTTCAACTGTGCTCCCAAATATGAGTATATCATCTTGGAAGAACATATTATTTGTCATATCCTTGAACAGTTCACCCATCATGCGCTGAAAGACGCTTGCGGCTGAACAGAACCTAAACGGCATTCTGGTACACCCCTATGTACCATTCAGCCTCTGGATCGTCCTGTAACTCCGCCAAGCCCTGGATGTGGCCACCCTCATATCCAGGGTCCCCCCACCATGGAAGGCTCCATAAACACCTGCAACCTGCAGAAACCAGCCCTTCCAGCTGGACCAATTCTCTACCAACCTCTGGCAAGTGTGCCAGACCCTATCGGGGTCCCTCCTATTGTGTTTGTGCTAACAAATTTACCAACCCCTTCTTATTTCATTTGATGGGCATGTACTTGGATTAATTTACCCTTTTGTAGGAAAATTCGACAGCCTCCCCGGAAGTTGGGAACTACTGTTCTCCTCTTTAACCACAGTTCCAAGATGTGTTCCTCTGGTGCCCTGTGTGCTAATGGGCCTTCTGATTAGGAGGTTGGCTGGGCCCTGTATTTATCGCACACTGCCCAGGGCCTAGCTTCAGGATTCACTGGTAAGCGTAAAGATGTTTGCCTTCATGGCAACGAGTATGTTTGATTAAATAAGTTATTGTTATGGCCAACACAATACCCATATCTTTATCCGCTGACCTCTAATGTATAGGAGGACAGCAGCAGGGGATATAAAACTGCTCTCTTCGTAACCACAGTTCTGTGTGATACAATCCATTACACACTGAGCGCAAAATTGAGCATTTATATTGGGGTTGATTAAGCCCTTGTTTGCCCCCTTTACTTGGATGATCCCAATTACCAGGGTTCAGACTACTTACCATGTGCCGTACCAGCAAGTGAACATGTAGACATGGGATTGAATTCAAGCTTTGTCATGTCCTTACGAGGACGCCCGGTGAGCCTCCTCACCTAAACCAGACAAAGGTGGATCTAACCACAGGGGGAAAGGCCTTAGGTCCCCTAATGGTCCTCCTATTATTCTGGTACATTTCATGTCCTTATTGCCTGCAAAACCCATCAGTCTGACTGCGATCTTCCCATGCTATGTCGCCATGCTAGTGTTCCCCATCCCAGATATGTAGCCCATAAACAGCTTTTGCTAAATGTATACCAGAGTGCCAAAAATGTTAGCCAATGCTTTTGGCTTTGAGGACCTGGAGTAAAACATGAGGAAATGTACCTGCACCTTCTTAAGTGTGAGTGCCAAATGTACTGGTAATTGTCTGCAGATCTGCTCCAACCCCTATTTTTCAACACTGTTGGAGTTATAGCAGCACACTTTCTAGGATGACAAGTTGACGCAACCCACTAGGCTGAAGGGCTGCGGGGTGTTATAACAAAATGCAGAAACCCTACACTCTCCTCTATTCCAGTATTCTGCTTAATTTCATGTAATCATATCTTTCAGCCCATCATCGTCTGACTGCGATCTTTAGATGCCGATGTCCCCGCCCTCGCCTGAGTAGCCCAGTTCCTGACTTCTGCTAATGTATTCCAGAATGCTGACATGTGGGTGGAAAGCTACTGGGATGGTGAGAGCAATAACAACAGACCCCCTACCTTTTCTTAAATTGCGTGAATGACGAATGTCCAATAATTGTAGCCTCTGTGCTGTAACCCAGTGTTTCCCAAAAACTTTGGGAACCCCAACTCACTTTTCTACTGACAGACTTATGCAACCCACCAAGTTACAGGGCGATAAGGCGGGCAAACTTGGCTTATCTACAATTTCTGTTGAAATACCTTTGCACAGACAGTTTTCCTGATAAAACTATGATGCACATATTAATAATGTAATGAAACCGGTTACAGTTACAATGTTTGTCATATGTGCATATGCAAATAGAATCAGCTTAGCATTAGTGCAATACTTTTGCCCAAGCAACTCCTGACAAGATGTGCCATTGCAGGTAGAAGTGAGGGTTATATCCAGCCCACCTTAATTCCTCTCTGCCAGTTATCTGTGCATAATGCTGGTTGGAGCATAACATAATTGTGTATTTGTGAAGCGCATGCATACTAGGATGACAGGCGTACGCAACCCACCTAGCTACAAAGGCAGTAAGGCGATCAATCTGTCAATCCGTTCTCAGTTAATGTTCGTCCTTTGTGCATCTGCCTGTAAGTACCTTGATTTGTTTGACTGTGTTTAAATTGTTGCTAGTGATCGGACGGCCTTGAGCCTTATTCTAGACTTCCAGCAGGGCTGCTTGTTCCATGAGGTACATCTTGTGCAATGTGAAACCATAATTCTGGGGTAAGTCATGGCTTCCCTGCTTAACCAAATTGTGTGATCCTAGGCAATTCTCTGACTTTTACTTGTAGCTTCATATGACTTAAGGGCACCTTGGCATGCCTGTGGTCAGATACCGCTGCATAAAACTCTCTTATGTTTGGAATGTTAAACTATAATGTTGTCAATCCATCATAACAACCAGCAACCAGGAGGGTTCCTTGTGTTAACTGACTCTACAGGGAGGAACGCTTGTTATGAAGTAGCATGCAGCTCCCCTAAGGAGGCACTGGACTCATTGATAGATGGGACGGGAGCTAATGTGATCTGTTTTCTCTGCACCACGTACCCACATATATCCCTGCTAGCTGAGCCAAATCGTTACTGATGGGTAATTTGCACTGGCTTACCCTTAGCAAAAAGACAGGCTTCAGCCCTACCCCCACCATACAAAGCACATTGTAACCTTACAAATAATCAAAACATAACTTCCCAGCAGTACCACCTTTCATTGATTTTGATGTAACTTCCAAGAGACTCGTTACCTATATTTCTTTTCAAGTCTCTTCATTCAAGAATTTCTTTAAAGTTATACACATTACCCAAAGACATTCATATATGGATCACAGGATGTTGAACCAAACCGATGCTTGTACCTGCTTCCTGAGATCCAAGGTCAGCAGCTCTAGTGCTATGCCACAATCTCTGTGGGCAGTGAGGGCAGCGGTAGATTCGGGGACATCAGACATGCTGGTGCTCCTGGATCTATCTGCTGCATTTGATACAGTAGATCATGATATTTTGGTTCAACGCCTTCATGACTTCGGTATTAGGGGATCCGCCCTTGAGTGGGTCATGTCATTCCTTCACAAGCGGACTCAAAGGGTGGCTTTATAACCTTATCAGTCTGAGCAGAAGCACTTGTGGTGTGGGGTGCCCCAAGAATCTGCTCTAAGCCCACTACTGTTCAACATCTACTTGGTCCCCCTGTTTTCATTCATTGCCAACTGGGGGGTCAAGGCAACATCTTATGCCGTTGACACCCAGCTGGTGTTCCCTTTTAAAGACCAGTCGGCTGACTCCTTTAAAAGTTTCAAGAGCTGTCTCACTGATGTTGCAGCTTGGATGAACAATAATAAATTAAAATTAAATGCTGATAAAACAGAGGTGATGTTTTTTGGGACCAACAAGCCTCCAGACTCGGACGTGTGGTGGCCGCAGTTAATGGGGGTGCCAGTCACCCCAACTGGCGCGGCTAAAAATCTAAGAGTACAATGGGAGGCTGATTTGTCTTTTTCCTCTCAAATTCAGCAAGTAACATCTTCCTGCTTTGGAAAATTGAGGTACTTGAGGACACTTTTACACCTGCTACCAGAAAATTGCAGTTGAACCGTAGTTCATGCAACTGTGACGTCTAGGCTGGATTATACGAATGGCCTTTATCTGCGGCAGCACGATTGATTAGACGTGTACCAATGCAACAGCATATCTCTCCACATATTAAGGAACTTCACTGGCTGCCGGTGGCCAACAGAATTAAATTTAAGGCCCTAACTTTGGCTTTTCGGTCGTTCCATGGTCTTTGTCCCAGATATTTGAAACAACGACTATCTGCCTACAAACAAATAATCACCTATTGCGGTCCAAAAATCAGAATCTGCTGGCTACCCCACGAGTTAGGAAAGAGCATTGGGGCGGCAGATCTTTTGTGGCAAGAGTGGCTACACTTTTGAACTCCCTGCCGCCTGCCATGTGGAAAATTGATTCAGAATGCCTATTCAGGACGGCAGTTAAGACATGGCTTTTTAACCTGGATTAATTCTGTGGGATGGCTGATGTCTGACCTTTTATGCTGCTGTCACTTGTTGTTATAGCGCCGGTACACCTCCTTTGGGAGGTAGCTGTTTTGCGCTCTATGAATGGCCGTAATATTATTATTATTATTATCTCTCTCCCTAACATCTCCGTAATCACATCTAAAATGCATTAACACAGTTAAGACTAACAAATATCAGCACTGCATGCTTAGCAGAAAAGTCATCAGAGTACCCTGTTCGATGGCAGCAGCCGTTACACCCCTCTCGCCTGGAGACTCACCCACTCCAGGTGACGCCTCATTCGAGCACACACCGGCCGATAACATAGTAGCTCGACCCACAGACGACAAAGTACTTCGGCCCATAGACCATCCCTTCAGCCCATGGCGCAACCCTTGCTCGTTTAAAGAGAAGGAAAGCAAATGATGGACAAAGGGGGGAATCAAACCTATCCATAACAGCTTGTGCCCCCTTAATGACCATGTGTATTACAGCTATATTTCCAAAACATGTACTGACCGCTCAGGAGTCTCACCCGCTCCCGGTGGCAACTTCATCCAGACCGACACATGTACGGCATGCTACAACCTGAGAGTACTCACCAGCCCCCACTCGCCCTCAGCTACCACATGCTCATCGGCTAGGCAGTCCGGGGTCTGCACGGGACAAACCCATGACCCCAGCAATACCCACCAACACTTCATGAGGTGATCGACCGGCCCGCCTCATTTGCTAATTGCCGATGGGGATTCGGAGCACAACCACACCACCCAATACCACTCTTGCTCTGCGGCCACCCTCCCACCCCCGTGCCACACCATAAGGCCATGCCTGACCAGCCCACGAGCCCTTGGCCCATGCTGCTTCCCCCGCAACACAACATACCACCAGGCCAGGGCGCTCGTGGACATCCCTGGCCCAAACCCCTGCCCAGCCCCACCCGTCCAACCTACACGAGGTCGGAGCCACAGACAGGAGGCGGAAAAACCGGAGAGGGGGTGACAATGCCCATACACTCACCAGAACAAAACTGACACCAGAAATGTAAATGTCATGGTACTTATAGAGCGCACTGTCACCAGACGGTCACCTTGCGGTGTCGTCTATTCGGCTTCCTGGCGCTGATACTCATACCGCTGTGGAACCCCTCCTGGCTTTCCCTGTAAAGTGTCCACTCCTGGGCACCCCCAGGGTGAAGCCAGGCATCCTTAGCGCTGTTGGGGCCGGTGTGGAGGCTAAGCAAGCTGTTGCCCAGAGTTGCAGCGTGGGGCCCGTGATTATAATAGGCACCGGGGCGAGAATTAACAGGTCCGAGGAAATTGAGCCCGAGACCCCGCCGAGGCGGGAATCGAACCCTGGTCCCTGGCCAGAACTCTGCATCAGGGTCTGCCGCTCTAACCATTGAGCCACACTCCTCCACTACCAGTACCAGACCACGATAAGACGGCGTGACAAGGAGGAACCAAAAGGACAGCCAAATGGGCTGGGGCAGATGTAAGTACCTTACCCCCGGCTGCACACGCACCGGAAATGATGTATGAATCCATGCCGGACGTAGGGGACCCATGGCGGGTCTGTGACACTAGATAGGGTCGTGCATAATGTGCACTAAGTTGGCCACCCTCTGCCACGGGCAGCCTCAGATTTGGAGTTCAAGTCACTGGATGTGACTTTTTATTTTTTATGCTGTCTCAATAAGGTGCATGGAACAAATTTTCGAAAATGTACATGCCAGTGGCCACTGAAAAATCCTTTTTGATAGCCGCTCATTAGTGTGTTTTGTATGTTCTAGGTTTTGTCTTGTCACATTTTGTCTATTGTGTATTGTCTATTGTGTCAACGCTCCTAGGGATGAAAACAAGGTTGCAAAAGAATATGGTACAGAAGCCATCAATAATGGCCCAAGTGAATTGAGACAATGTTTGCAAAATGCAGACGGACTTGGATGTCTTATCAATACAATCAAATAATCAGTCAATAGCCAGTAAAAAACATATAAAGCAAAGTTCAATAAGAGACTGTTTTGGGAAGAGTTGCTCTCTTGCTGATACTGTTACTGTGGAAAAGCCTATTACAGCTCAAGAATGTCTCCAATAATTTAATATCTTTGCATTCTCACACTGATTTAGGCGCTGTTAACGCAGAAACCACACTACCACGGCACTCTCCACATTTAAAATATAAATCCACAACAACAGCCATAATTAATGCCATACCAGAGAATACTCGTTCATTTATTTTCAATTCAGACTGTTTCAATTTATGCAATCGATCCAATGATTGAAATGACAGAGAGAGAAGCGGATTCAATAGAAAAGTTTACAAGTCACTTAAAGGATAACATAACACTTTACAACTCTATTGCAAATTCACATGATGACTAAAACTTGTTATTGGAATTGATCGGTCTAGACGCCCCATCTGTTCCAGAAATGGTATCCACTTTACAAGAGCAGAAAACAAATAGTTTACGAGAGCAGAAAACAAATAGCTCAGCCATTGCTGGTATGGATCAAGAGAACTTGAAAGATACACCCACTCCACAGTATTGCAAGTATGGGTGCGATTACTACAACTCTTTCAAAGATGGCAGATGCCATAGACGATCAAGTGTCTAGTTATGTAGAGCAAATCTCACTGTTTAAAGACATAAGAGCTGAACTTCAAAACGTGGGAATTCTTCAAAACAATTTCTAAAGGGACAAAAAGTGTTAGAAAAATGGGAGTCACACTTTTCTAACCTTTCAAGGCTTGATGATATAGTTGACTTACTGCAATTACTACCTGGTAAGATACATATGGATACATCCTGAAAATAGACCACAAGAAACTAATACAGCTATAAGTAGGGAATATGGCATATGTCAGGAATCACCTAGTGCAAATAAAATTGGGAACAATGGTGGGAATTCACACCAAGAACTTGACCAGCCAGCCCAGGTGGAGGAAACGGAAGCCGAATTAATAGCAGAAATATATGACCATAATGTTCCTTTATAGTGTAAGCTGATGGGTGAATTCCAAACGTATATTAGTAAATGCTGATGGAAAAAGTTAACTATAATAAATATGAAGTCAATGTTCAAAGATTCTCCTACTGGCAGTCACTGACCCTAAATGAATACAAAATAATGTCCTGTTCTTTCCAATTTTGAAGCATAAAGAAGGCTCAGAAAAATTAAAAGAAGGGGCTTCAATCTATGAACTAGAGCCAAAAGAAACAATGGATGAGAAAACACAAATAATGATGGCATTGTCTGCACCTACAACTTCAATAATAATAGATTCGGAGACATTGCATGCTGCATGTACCTTGGTGGTAGATCGAGCTGTGAGTTCACCTAACACACTGTATAGTCAATGCCAAAGAAATTTACAACACATGAGTATTGCAAAAACATTAGTTGATGGTTTTGCAATTTTTGCCAAAGAACTATCAAGTAGCGTAGTGGGGAAGGTCAATCATCATGACCAATTATTATCGAACCCTTACAGTGCGCCACAATGTCATCAGATTCCAGGATTTATAGATGAAACAACAAACAGAAATTCCCCCCTCGCCCCCCCCACACACACACAGAAGCACCTATCAGATATACCAGTGGAAGTAATATTTTTATCATTTATCCCCACTACTAATCCTCATTGTACTCTTGTATTGTTGTATAATTAGACAACAATAAGGATCTTACTGCTCTGGACTTTACACAAGAATATCCTGCAAGGCTCATTTGACATTCCTAATCGACAAAATATTTGTAAAATATTACATCAATTTCAAGAGCTACAAGATATATAGTCTTTAGATCTAGTAGCTGTGAGGTTTCTACAAAATTAGAACTCTAAAACTGAAATCAGCAGAACATCTTGGTCAACAGAATCCATCAATAAGGGAATATTGAAGCGAGAACCCAAATTTGTTTTGTGACGCATTCAATTAACCCCTTCGGTGCTCATGACGGAGCGGTTCCGTCATGAGCGTCGGTTGAGCTGTGCTCATGACGGAACCGTTCCGTCATGACCACACCCGTTTTTAAGAACGTTCAGCACAGCGCGAAAATTCGCGCCGCGCTGAACGGGTTAATAGAACAACCTAAAGCAAAGAATCCTTATATACTACAAAAACAAACTAGGGTACATGGAGGACGGATCAAAAAATAAAGTTATTTTCGTGGACCATCTAGTGTTCTACACAATTTAAATTTAGGAATTACCATTATTAAACATCGGACTTCTGAGCACCAAATTAGCATTACAAATCTCTCGACTCATTACCCCACTCCAAACCGGATAGGATCAATTCATACCTAACAAAAAGAAGGCAAGGGCCTTAGTCAAGTCTGAAACAATACTCATCTGCTCTTGAAATATTACAAGTATCTAAAGACATTTAGGGCAAAGTGGAAGTGACATTTAATTTTCTAGACTCACACCAAATAGTTTAGGAAACTTGGCACATTGAACCCTTTAAATTATCATATTTTGTTAAATTTGAGCATAGCATTCAGATGGGTCACCCTGCTGGCGGATTGTTAACCGTTAAGGTTAACAATCTGCCAGCAGGGTGACCCATCTGACTGCTATGCTCAAATTAAACAAAATATGATCATTTAAAGATATACAGAACAGTATAAATCTGGAAAGCACAACCATTAAAAGTAAATCTGATTTCACCCAAACAACCAAACCACAGGGAAAAACCAGTTTTCGATAATGAATGTCAACTTCCCTAC
Source organism: Lissotriton helveticus (assembly GCF_964261635.1). Lineage (NCBI taxonomy): Eukaryota > Metazoa > Chordata > Amphibia > Caudata > Salamandridae > Lissotriton > Lissotriton helveticus. The sequence goes on from NC_136065.1 coordinate 1,919,878,740, forward strand.
ATCATTAGTAAAGAGTAAATCAATTAATCAAACTGTACTTGATGGACTGGATAATAGCAGTGGCAATAATTCCTCCAGCACAAATATAATAACCAGAGACTGTAATAATAATCCATCACAGAACCATTGGAAGACTCACATAGTAGACAACTCAGCCGTAGTTTCATGTAATATTCAAGTTGCTTCCACAGCCATTTGGTGGGGTAATTAATGTAAAACCAAAAAGTCATGAAATGTGTAAATTGTTCTTAGATTTTGGCTTTCAAATTTTGAATGGGAGGTTTTCTGAAGATCAACCGGCAGAACCCACTTTTATTTAATCAAATTCAAAAAGCATCTTTGGCTTTACTTTATTACATAGCGTCTCCAGGAAAAATCCTTTACCACAGAGTCCATACCATGATGTGCCTTTAAACCACAGTCAGTACCCAGACTGCAACGTTACCATGCCTTCCTTTACCACAAAAGTAATTTCACATGACTTGCTTTAGGTGACGCATTGTTGGACTGGTGTTGGATTTAAGTCTTCCCTACTGATACACTGATTTGAGTTGGAATAGTAATTTATACTATTCCAATGTCTAGCGCCCCCCCCCCCCCCTAAAATAGGTAGTTGAAACGACTTGCGTGGTAAAGGAATGCATGGTAACGTCGCACTCGAGGAACTGACTGTGGTGTAAAGCAGCTGCGGTCCATGCAGGTAACAGCGGTGGGGCTGGTGAGGGGGAGGGGGGATTTCGAGGGACGATGCCTAGGGAAAATTAAATAAATAATTAATTTTGCCTCGTTATCGTCTGTCAGAATCCCACCCAACCCCGGCCCCACCGCCCCATTGCTGTTACCTGCACAGACCTCGGCTGATGTAAAGGCATGAGTGGTAATTGCATTTGGGATTCCGCCATACAACTGGCGTCTCCTTCCCCTTGTGTAAAGCTTATCAAATCTTAAAAGGAAAGGAAGTGACCACAATCCTCAACAAATAACTTTATCACTGAATCAATCCACACGACAGTCCGATGTATCACCTTAGGATGAAAATATATATTCGATAAATAACAGGAAAATGAAATGAAATACTTATCTTAACCATAAATTATTGCTTCTGGGTAAACACGTTTTTATAAATTCTTATCCGGTGTCTAAGAAACATCTATTCTTGACCCCCCAATTGGTGTAGGGACTGGAAAAGCCTTTTCTGGGAAATGTTTTATTCTGGCTCTTCAAAATCAACACATAGAGTTATCTCTTATTCTAGCCCTAAGGATAACTCTATGTTTATAGCCCATTGAAAACATCGGCAACAGCTTTGAATACTATTAAAGACACAAAGTTTCCCTTGGAGAGATATAAAGATAAAGGAAGAAACAAAGTGTTACAGAAATGAAATTGAACAAATTTGCAGAAGAACCCAGGATGCCAAGTGGTCCAAATTATTTTACTCAAAACAGGCAATGTGACATTATTTTCAACTTTAGTAGGGGGTGGCAGTAGATCACACAGACTTGCCAATTATCATTTTATTTCATTCGAGGCCTGGAAAGCACACAATGACAGTCTTTATACTAACGGCAGTACTGGACCTATTGTATTAACCCAGTTCTAAAATTCTGAGCTGGGGATCACTAGGGAAGAAATACTAGCTTAATCAAAAAGTTGCACTCTTCTAGAGCCTCAGGCCCAAATGGCATACCAATAGATGTGATTAAAGCAGACTTATTCTGTGGAGTGAGCTGCTGGATGCCGAATTTACTCAGAGTTTGGAATCTGGCATTATTCCACATTCTTGGAAAGGAGCTGTCATTCATCCTCTACACAAGAAACGCTCACAGAGGAATCCGATCAATTACCGGCTCATCGCTCTTCTTGACACTGATGGTAAAAACTCTTAGCAACATTTATAGCAGAAGGATTATACATGTTTCCAACGAATCTAAATTTAATAACTTTTAATCAATCTGGCTTTAGATCACGATGTTCAACAGTAGTTAATATCATTGCTCTAAAACTATTAATCAATAAAACTCGAAGAAAGAATCTCTGCTTGTATGTTTGCTATGTAGATTATTGTTCTGCATTTGATAAAGTAAATCAGAGTAAACTATGGGAGAAGTAAAGAAAGTGGGAAATTGACAGCACTTTATTACATTTTTTAATATCACCTCAAGATAATACAGGTCAAGTTAACAAACAGATCCCTAACAACAAAAATTCCGACAGCTAACAGACTTGCACGCTAGCCCGCTGCTCTTTTCATTATATATAGCTGATCTGTTTTCATATTTAAACCAAAGTGAGGCTCTGTCCCCTGAGTTATGAGGAACAGCCATCAGCTACCTGGCCCGTGCAAATCATATAATCATATTTGCTTTGACGCCACAGCTAACTAGATTACAGAAACATAATTCAGCAAATGGGAAAAACAAAACTAATGGTATTCAGCAAATCCAGGTATCAAATAAGAGTACAAATTGATGGCCATACATTGAAGTCACTACATATAATTATCTGGGTTTAATGGTGGACAATACATTTTATTGGATGACTCACATTACCAATCTGAAATCCAAGGCCCATGTACCCACAACGGCACTCAAAAGATTCTCTAATGCATATTCGGGGTACACAATAAGTCAAGCATTAAAGATAATAGATGTGAAAGTAGTACCTTCCTTACTGTATGGGTCTAAAGGTATTCCTGACAATATTATTATCATTTTAAACAGCACATAAATAAAAGAGACTGTATTTTTGTTAAATTTACACCCCTCGATTCCACAGTGTAAAATAAGACTAACACATCTCTAAAAATGTGCCTCGCCTTGAGCGTAAGAGACTAATAAAGAATATCATGAAGAAAAATGCGAGGGCTATCAATCTGTCAACAGCAACACAATATAAACATGCACATTATGCAATTAACTCGTAATTTAGTATAAAACAACATCTTTAAATTTGGTGCTCAGCTGTAAACTAAAGTATTTAAGATTTCATCTTATGCATATACCATTGTGTCAAATCGAAGACTCTTGGAATTCAAAGTATCTGTCTTCAAAGAACTTTTGTTTATGTGATTGTAAGGAGGAACAATAGAACACATTATTTGTATATGTCCGGTTGTACTTGACTTAAGGAGAAATATTTGAAGCTGGTATTTATTATTGCAAACTACAGAACTATCCAGGATGCTATTGCTTATTGGTTCTCTGCCACAGATGCCCAATTTTAAATTGACCACATTTTTAGATTTATATTATTGTTGTTTTAATGAAATATGCTTTAGGGATATATCATGAGATTCAATAAGGCGAGGTATTTAATACTTATGTATTTTATCTAATTGCTCTTGTTAGAAATGGGATCTCTGGTTGGCTAAGGCTTGCGCCAAAGCCAGGCAGAGACCACCACTCTAGTCGGGGCAAGGAAGTTACACGCCAAAGATAACCCCTGCTCACCCCCTTGGTAGCTTGGCACGAGAAGTCAGGCTTATCCCGGAAGCCATGTGTAAAGCATTTGCGCACGCACACAGCAACAACATCCCAGGCACACCACAAAAGGAACTCCACACAAGTTTATAACAAAAATAGCCTTTGTATTCTCATAACACATTAGAATAGTACTCACATAATATACATGGTGCCACCTGGCACTAGGTCATATCTACAAGGTATTAAATACACCTGACAGGGCCCACAGGACCACTGTCAGAACCATCACAGAGTGAACTTATTAAAAGTAAAACATATCATAAACGTAGAACCAGTAATCACTGGTAACCACTGTACTCAGCATCAGCCTGTAACATAAACCACATTATGCACAGTATCACATTAGGCGCGAATTACATTCTGCGCCAACCTCACCAGCATAAACACATTATGCAATCATCTCATAAGTCTAAACGCATTAGACCCTAACCTCCTAAGCATAACTCACATTAGGGGCATAAATCACAGTGGAGGATAACCTCCCAAGCATAAGCCATATTATGCAAATAACCTCATACATAAACCACAGTTAGCGGCATGAATCATAGTAAAGCATCACATTTCCTAATATCTCAAACCTCACTGGCCCCCGGGCCAACTGGCCTTCTCTAAGGGGCTCAAATGCCCTGTGTCCAGGATGTCAGGGCAGCTGCCTATGCAACGGAATCCAGAGTGCGCAACTGCGAAAACCTAAACATAGCAGCTGCCCACTTATTGCTGGGCAGCTGGGAAACTCACTGGCACCTCTGTGCCTCTGGTCCCACTCAGGGATATCTCACTCTCATTCCCCTCTCGTTGCAGCTGCCTGCGCTGGTGGGGCGCAGCTGTGGCACTTTGCATAAAGGGGGCCTGGCACCTCTGTGCCCCCCTAGTGGCATTACACATATGCTCCCATCGTTGGGGCGGCCCGCTCCCTGGCAGGACCGCCCAGGCACCAACAATGTGCCTCAATCTTCCCCTGAGACTCTGAGGCCCTCTGGGGCTCTCTTGTGCGCAAAAAGAAATTTCCCCCAAGCGTTGGAGCGGCCCGCTGCCAGATGGGGCCGCTCAGCATCTGTGCCTTCACCAGGCACTGAATCAAGAAACACCACAGATCCCCACTCACCGGCTATGGGCAGGACTCCTCCGATCGTCGCTCCTGGCTGCAGCTTCCTCTGCATGCGGGGCATGCAGCACTTCTCTCGCGGCGCGGGGCTTCCCTTTAAATCATGGGAGCCCGCGCTGCCATTGGGGGCCTCTGCCACCTTCTCTTCTTTACCCAGGCCCCCTCTTGGGACTCAGGACTTTGGCACAGCCAGCACCAGCGTGAGGCTTCCCATCCTCACGAGAGCCCTGCTCTGCTCTCCTCTCGGCGGCCTCAGTAGACTTCTCCCTCTGCGCATCCCGTGGGCGCGGGGCTTCCCTCTGGGAAGCGGAAGTCCCGCCCCACATCAGGCACCACGTTGCCTGACTTCCGGTTTTGGGGCAGCGGCGGTGATTCTGTGGCGAGTACAACGCGGGGTGGGCTCCAGCTAAGGCAGCATAAGGCGGGGTGGGCACACGCCGTTTTTAATATGTAGAACACGGGGTAGGTGCCCGCTCGTGGTGAAATAATCACAAAGCGGCCATGTGGGGTGGGCACCCACGAGGTAAATATAAAAATAGGCGGGGTGGGCACCCGCAATTAAGGACATAACAGGGGAATCCCTACGAGGGGGATTCCCTCTTAAAGGGGCTGCAGCTCGGCGCTGCGCAGCCCCCAGGCTCTCCCTCTCCTTCGGGGAAAGTCAGGGCAAAGCGCTCACAGGGCGGATGATAAGAAGTAAAAGGGGCCAAAATAAAAGGGTCTTCCAGGTCCAGGGGCAAGGCAAGGCCCAAGGAGTCAAGCTCGAGGCAGCCCCCCAATGGGCCCCAGCAGCAGCACGCCCCAGCAGGAACAGCACACCAAGACTGAACAGAATAGAGCATTTTTATGGGGTCACAGCCCCTATATTTATATCTCATTTCCCACTGTGTCACAGCACAGGGCTTGGGGGTACCAGTCAGAACTGGTTTAGGGGGAATTTGGAGCCTTTTGCTTTGCCCAGCTCCTCTCCCCTTTGTCAGGTGGGGGCTCAGTGATCAGCCACACCACAGGGGGCGGAGTCAGAATTGTACTAGGGAAGCACCATCCTATTCAGAGGATTTCTCCTCCCTCTACTTTCAGCTCAGGTGTCCCATTCAGCCTAGGGCTGACTCATCCTGCCCCTCCTGGAGCCACCCACACCCTCAGCTCCTGTCAATCACAAGCCAGATATGCAATTCACATCAGGCAAGCAGACACATAGCACACAGAAATGCCAACTTCTAAAAGTGCCATTTCTCCACCAGTCACCATAAATCTGCGTACACCATTGTGCAGCATTTATTCTCACGAGTTCATACATACTAAACTTGACCCTGCACTCCTCTCATACCATGGATTACCATGGACACACTTATCCCCCATGCATTCCTATGGGAGGGCAGGCCAATCTCACCACACGCACTCAAAGAGCGCACGCACTTGACACTGGGCCACAGTGCTAAAGTGCCCAGAGGCCTAAAACCACTACCACTATGTCAGAGCTCAAGGCAAAAAGTTCAGGGGTGAACCTGCCAAAAAGTGCCAAGCCCAACAGCTCTTGTAATGTAATAAATATTAAAACTTTTTTTTATTCATGAAGACTTTTCATTATCATTACCAGAAACTTTTCATGCTCCTCCTAAAAAAGAAAGCAGTACTTACGTACTTCAGTTGTCAGCTATGCTGCTGCAGCAAGCAGTGTAGCAGGCTTGCCATGGGCCATAAGACAAGCAAGGTAATTGCCCCTTTCCCACTCCATTTGATGCTTAAATTCCTCAGGATGATAGGCGGGCTGAGAAGAGATAGAGAAGGGGGTGTCAAAAGCATGCACGTAAGAGGAAGTGGAACAAACAGAGAGAGCTAAGGAGAAAGAAACAGGACATGTACTCCCTGGCTGCAAAAAGTCACACATTTTTCTTTAAAGAAAAGATCGTCAGCAGTGGAAGAATACACTGAGTCAATAAAAGATGAGGGTGAAGAGGAGGGCGTGGCTACGCCCATCAACATGGCGGTCACGATTTAAGGCTCCTCCTGGGGCCCCAACTCGATCCGTCGACATCTTCTGCCTGGCAACCATTCTCTCCCCCGTATCTGGGTGCTGTGTTGGCCTCTGGTGGTGCCGTGGCAGAGACATAAAGGAGTGCTGTGCCTCAGACCTTGGGGCTGCATGGCCGATGCAGTGCCTGCTCTTAGGCTGCAAAGGCTGCTGCAGAGCGAGGGCCGAAATCATGGCCGGTCCGAGTTGCCAGGAAGCTGGTAAGGGACCAGGTGCCGATGCTGGGTGTGGTCACAGTGCAGTGGCGAGAAGTGCTGCTTGCCGTCTGTTAGTGGGTGGCTGCTGAGAATCCTAGGTCGGGCTCCCACTGTCCCGGACAGAGGAGAAGAGTATTGAGAGGGCCCAGCTGGGTACTACGGTGAGGCACCAAATTGAAGTGGAGGTGTGGCGGGGCTTCCGGAGATCGTGCAGGACCTGAGGATACAGTGGGGGCCTGCGGGCAGCTCCCTGGTTGGTGAGATGTCAGATCAGAGGCTGTGGGCACCTGCCTCTGATTTCCTCAGGTAATGCGACTGGTCGGGCGCTCGGGCTGTAGGTCCCCTCCTTCGTAATATGTTGTTTCACCCGCAGCGGATGGCTCTGCTTTGGGGCAAGAAGTGGGTGAGAGGCCATCGGCAGTGAGAGCTGCCGCGAGGCCCACTTGTCTTGTGACGTGGACCTGTGTGTCCAGACTGCCTGAAACTTGGGCTGGTGGGCCACCACCCTTAGGACTGCACGCATGGGTGAGTGCCCCATTCCTGCCCCCCCATACTTCTTAACAGGAAGCCAATACTCGATGCTTGTAGCTGGAGCTCATTCTCGACAAGGTCACTGCTGGCCACTGCAGGTAAACTCACCCCTTGGCCACCTATTGACTTGTCGCTCATCTCCCCATGCCTCATTCTTGTGGCTTCTGGACTGCTTGCTGTGTGGGGACCCCATCTTGGTGTCTACCCTGTTGGCCTACGGCTGCATTAGGGTCCCGTTTTGTTTACCTCCTGTAGACATCTGCCTGGCGTTTCCTGGGGACCCACCTTTCTGGCTGTGGTCCCATTGTTTCGGCCTGGGAGTGTGGCACTGCATGCGGCTTTGGACCCTCTGCCTTGCGGCTGACTTGCTTGTCTCAAGCTGGAGTTGCTGTGCCCAGGTGCCTTTCCGAAGCAGCTGCTGCCCTGGCTGCTCATGCAGGGGTAAGCGGGACATAAGAAGTGGTGGGAGACCTCCCTCTACGACATCCAGGGGTGTCTTCACAAAGATGGGGCACGGCAAGCCACACCCGGCACAGGCCCAGATGAAGATCGACCAATATACCAAGTCAGCCTCTGCCGGTCCCCAGGTGCTGCAACTGCCTTCCTGCACACTCAGACTTTGCTACTATCCTTCAGCCGATCCAAGTCTCAGGAGAAGCAGTGAGACAAAGGTGGGTGACGTTTGTGTGGATGCTTCTCTGCTGCGCCAGGACCTACAGAATGTTGCTGGTTGGGTGACTGAGGCAGAGACCAGGTGGAGGATGAGGTGGCCACCCTCAAGCTCCAGGTCTCCAAGCTGTTCTCGGTGACAACAGTGCCTGAGGAACAAGCCGAGGATGTTGAGAATCAGTCACAGTTTGTTGCGTTCCCAAAAGGTGCTGAGACCACTGGCAAGGAACAGCTCCTGGAGGAATGGCTGCAGTTTGGGTTCCTGCCAACAAATTGTCACCGCGGTTCATGGTGGAGAGGGCGCAGAGGTCCTTGGCCCATCAACCTCCGTCTGGGGGTCCAGCCTGTCCACTGATAGCACTGATAGCATCCATTCCCAACCACCCTGACAGGAATATTATCCTTCGAGAGTCCAGGGCCCACCAAGACCTTTGCTTTCACAACATGTGGATTATGTTTTCCCTGATTACACCTGAGCGGTCCAGCAATGCCGACGCTCCTTTGAGGAGGTCAAGCAGAAACTCTGAGCCTTCAACTTGCACTATATGGTCCTTTTACTGGCGTAGCTTAAAGTGATCTTCAACTTGGACACTTAGGGCCTGATTCACAAAGGTAAAGTTAGACGAAAGTCTAACTTTATGACTTTCAGTATTCACAAAGGGCATTTACTACTCGTTAATGTAAATACTGTAAGTCGTAAAGCTTGACTTGTGGTATTCACAAAGGGCATTTATGAGTACTAAATGCCCATTGTGAATACAAAAAGTCGTAAAGTTAAACTTTTGTCTAACTTCACCTTTTTGAATCGGGCCCACACTTCTTTGATAACTTGGAACAGACTTGGGAGTGGATAGTGGATAGGAGGGAGCTTTGATGGCTCTATGGGCTCAGGGAGCCTGGTCTCATGCGGGGGAAGTGCTCTTCGTCTTTTCCCCAAACCACCAGTGAGGAAATGAGCCTAGTCCCAGAGGACTCATTTGTGCCCTCGTTGGTGGAGGGGCTCCTCTGACTCAGACCGAGGGAGCTTGGAGACTGAGGGTGCTGTCCAGGACAACTTGATGAACGACATGTCAAATCTCTTCAATACCCAGGGTGACATCTTAGCACCCCCTGTGAGGCCCCATGCAGGCAGTTGTGTTCGCCCTGGACCAATGTGAGTTGACGCGAGGGGGCAGGTGCACTTGGGGACAACCTTAGCACCCCCTGTGAGGCCCCATGCAAGCAGTTGTGCTCACCCTGGACCCATGTGATTGAACGGTAGGAGGCAGGAGGACTTCTGGAGTTTGTTCATTTTGTTCCAAGTTGTACTTCTCTTTGTCTTTGACGCTCCCCATGCAGATCTGCTCAAATCTGCTGAGGGAGTATAACTATGATTGTTGTCAGGCACTAGGATCCTACCAAAATGTGGGCCTCCTGGGGTTGTTGGGGCTGTCGGCCATAGCCTTGTTTTGCTAACGTTATGTATGAGGTTAGGGTAGCAGATACTTCCAGGTTAGAAGTATGGGGTGGGGGAAGTTCTTGGGATGGAGTGTTTTGTTTGGTTTAGATTGTTTGACCACGCAGCCAGCAGGCACTCTCAGTCAATCCTAGTCACACACTGTTTGCACAATCGCCACTGCTACCCCATTGGTGGTTGTTTCCTCACCAGCCCCGCAGGTGTCCTTGTACTTGGGCTTGGCCCGGTAGCTTTTCTGTCCAGATGTTGGCGGTTAAGATTCTGTCTTGGAACATAAGCGGCATGCTGGATCACATTAAGAGGTCTGCCACCCTTTGCTGTGTTAAGTGATTCCAGCCATCGGTTCTTATATTTTAGAAAACTCACCTGCTGGAAGCCCACTGTCCCCTTCTGGGCCACTTTGGCTATGACAGAATTTATCACTCAGATTTCCCGGGAATCCAGGGGAGTGGTCATCTTGCTGCATAGAGGGTACCTGTTGGTTGTGTCTGTGTCCCATGAAGATCTCCAGGGGAGGTATATGGGGATCGAAGATCAACCAGAGGGTAGGCATTATAATTTCCTGTCAGTTTATGTTCCACAACATTAGCTCCAGGGTACACTGCATTCACTTGGAGCCCTTCTCTTGACCCTCCCACATGGTGTCACCGTGGTGACGAGCGACTTTAATGTTGTTCCTAATCCTGCGATTGACACCTCCAGCCCTCAACGGCCAGAGCGTCAGGCACGCTTCCAACAACTTTTGGCTTAGGTGGATTCCATGGCACTTTGTAACGCATTCAGAAAAGGGGGTGGTGATGAATAGAGTGCCTGAATTAAGCAGACCACTCTTACCCAGTCCAAAGATCAGGGCTTGATCCATCACCGTTTTTTAGCTCACTGCACCATCCCAGCTCAGAACTTGGCTATATGCAAATTAGTCTGTTCCTGTCTCAGTGCATGATGGGAACAGGGCAAACCAAACTACCAAGCCAATTCTTGTACTGGGAAGGAAACAAGCTTCCGGGGACCGGTTTCTGCCATTTCAGGCGTCGTCGGCCCGGCTTGCTTGAATCCTGATGGTGCAATGAGCAAGGGACTCACATCTGAGTATACCCTTCCACGCTTATGGTGGACAAAATGATTCAGAAAAGGGGGTGGTGATGAACAGAGTGCCTGAATTAAGCAGACCACTCTTACTCAGTCCAAATATCAGGGCTTGATCCATCACCGTTTTTTAGCTCACTGCACCATCCCAGCTCAGAACTTGGCTATATGCAAATTAGTCTGTTCCTGTCCCAGTGCATGATGGGAACAGGGCAAACCAAACTACCAAGCCAATTCTTGTACTGGGAAGGAAACAAGCTTCCGGAGACCGGTTTCTGCCATTTCAGGCGTCGTCGGCCCGGCTTGCTTGAATCCTGATGGTGAAATGAGCAAGGGACTCACATCTGAGTATACCCTTCCACGCTTATGGTGGACAAAATGATTCAGAAAAGGGGGTGGTGATGAACAGAGTGCCTGAATTAAGCAGACCACTCTTACCCAGTCCAAAGATCAGGGCTTGATCCATCACCGTTTTTTAGCTCACTGCACCATCCCAGCTCAGAACTTGGCTATATGCAAATTAGTCTGTTCCTGTCCCAGTGCATGATGGGAACAGGGCAAACCAAACTACCAAGCCAATTCTTGTACTGGGAAGGAAACAAGCTTCCGGAGACCGGTTTCTGCCATTTCAGGCGTCGTCGGCCCGGCTTGCTTGAATCCTGATGGTGCAATGAGCAAGGGACTCACATCTGAGTATACCCTTCCACGCTTATGGTGGACAAAATGATTCAGAAAAGGGGGTGGTGATGGACAGAGTGCCTGAATTAAGCAGACCACTCTTACCCAGTCCAAAGATCAGGGCTTGATCCATCACCGTTTTTTAGCTCACTGCACCATCTCAGATCAGAACTTGGCTATATGCAAATTAGTCTGTTCCTGTCCCAGTGCATGATGGGAACAGGGCAAACCAAACTACCAAGCCAATTCTTGTACTGGGAAGGAAACAAGCTTCCGGGGACCGGTTTCTGCCATTTCAGGCGTCGTCGGCCCGGCTTGCTTGAATCCTGATGGTGCAATGAGCAAGGGACTCACATCTGAGTATACCCTTCCACGCTTATGGTGGACAAAATGATTCAGAAAAGGGGGTGGTGATGAACAGAGTGCCTGAATTAAGCAGACCACTCTTACCCAGTCCAAAGATCAGGGCTTGATCCATCACCGTTTTTTAGCTCACTGCACCATCCCAGCTCAGAACTTGGCTATATGCAAATTAGTCTGTTCCTGTCCCAGTGCATGATGGGAACAGGGCAAACCAAACTACCAAGCCAATTCTTGTACTGGGTAGGAAACAAGCTTCCGGGGACCGGTTTCTGCCATTTCAGGCGTCGTCGGCCCGGCTTGCTTGAATCCTGATGGTGCAATGAGCAAGGGACTCACATCTGAGTATACCCTTCCACGCTTATGGTGGACAAAATGATTCAGAAAAGGGGGTGGTGATGAACAGAGTGCCTGAATTAAGCAGACCTTGTAACGCATGGCATATGAGGCTTTCCGTGACTACACCTACATCCACACTCTAGCGGTACATAGAACTCTTTCGGGCATTGACCTGAGCTGACCACCTGCAGCGGACATCCTCCTGCTCTCAGAGATTGATATCAGACCATGCTTGTCTTTTACTACAGCTTAGCCTTCCCATGGTGGCCCATGTGGCGTATCAACGTGTGGTTCCTCACAAACCAAGACGGCTCTGACTTTCTTAAAGAGGAAACCCGCACCTATTTCAAGGTGAAAGGGGGCACTGTGGAGTCGGTCAGTAGTGGGCAGCCAGTTAACTTGCCCTTAGGAGTTTGGTTAAGGGGTATGTTCAGGCAGGAAGGTCCAAAAGCTGAGAGAAATGGTGACTTTGGAGGCCCAGATTATCTTCCTAGAACAGCGGGTGCAGCGGTGGTCCTCTGTTGAACTCGACCATCAGCTGGTTTCCTGTTTACTTTGCTCCCTCGAGCTGGTTGAGGTGACGAGCTCGTGGAGAAGCACCTGCGTGCCTTGAGAGGTACTGTGACCCGAGAATATTTTGGCAGCCTGCTCAGCAACCCCAAATATGATGGTTCTTGATGCCTAAGCTCTACTGACGACGGTTAATGATCCAGAAACACGTGTCTAGAGATGGCAAGCACACTTGTGTAATTATTCGAGACTTTCCTGAAAGCACACACGCTTGGTTGAACCGCATTGACCACAATGCTCAGGGGCGAACCCGCTGGGAGGTGAAGCAGTGTGCTCCCACATTGGTTTCCTGTTTACAAGGCTCCCTCGAGCCGGTTGAGCTGACAAGCTCGTGGAGAGGCACCTGCTCGCCCTGAGAGGTACTGTGACCCGAGAATATTTTGGTAGCCTGATCAGCAACCCTAAATATGATGGTTTTTGATGCCTAAGCTCTACTGACATCGGATAATGATCCAGAAACACGTGTCTAGAGATGGAAAGCACACTTGTGTAATTATTCTAGACTTTCCTGCAAGCACACACGTTTGGTTGAACCGCATTGACCACAATGCTCATTGGCGAACCCGCCGGGAGGTAAAGCAGTGTGCTCCCACATTGGTTTCCTGTTTACAAGGCTCCCTTGAGCCGGTTGAGCTGACGAGCTCGTGGAGAGGCACCTGCGCGCCTTGAGAGGTACTGTGACCCGAGAATATTTTGGCAGCCTGCTCAGCAACCCCAAATATGATGGTTCTTGATGCCTTAGCTCTATTGACGATGGATAATGATCCAGAAACACGTGTCTAGAGGTGGCAAGCACACTTGTGTAATTATTCAAGACTTTCCGGCAAGCACACAGGCTTGGTTGAACCGCATTGACCACAATGCTCGGGGGCGAACCCGCTGGGAAGTGAAGCAGTGTGCTCCCACATTGGTTTCCTGTTTACAAGGCTCCCTGGAGCCGGTTGAGCTGACGAGCTCGTGGAGAGGCACCTGTGCGCCTTGAGAGGTACTGTGACCCAAAAATATTTTGGCAGCCTGCTCAGCAACCCCAAATATGATGGTTCTTGATGCCTAATGTAGGAGAGTAGGGTCTGCTTTGCTATGGTCACCCCATTTTTTGCTTTTTGCTTCACTGGTTTTCAACTTAATGTGGCTGTGGGCCTGCTAATCAGACCCACAGCCCTGCTGTTCTCTCTCTAAGTTTCACACCATGTACTTTAGGTATATCACCAATTGGGATTTGGGTCACTCTTATGAGTCCCTGTACATTGTACGATAGGTACCCAGGGCATAGGTGCACCCAAGGCCTACCAGGGGCTGCAGCATGTCTTTTGCCACCCCTGGCTGGCCATCCAAACTGACACAACTGGCTGATCACTCAGCTGGGGCAAGGTTGTGTAGTTGTGTAATCACCCCTTGCTTCGATATAGTATTCCTATGTCTAACCTTATATCTGGACACATATACACCTATAAGTCACTCCTATGGCAGGCCTTAACAATCCTGAAGGCAGAGTGCTTGGTTTTATGTGAGATGGTGCTCTAGCATGAGCTGAGCCTGTCTGCAGCTTTCGGAACCATGTCCTTACAGCTGTTCTAGGATAATGCCATACCATATACTCTTAGGTGCATTATGAACCTCGTGGTTAAATGCTATCTATGGTTTGGCTTTATCAAAACATGTCGTGTAAAGGTGTCATACGCTTTGGAATACTACCCCCTCGCCAGTCCTGGCCACGGGGGTAGCATTCCACCCTTCTAGAGGGAGAAGACATATTACTTCCATTAATCCCGGTTAAAGTTAACCAGAGCCTCAGCATCACAAAATGGAAGCTTCTGCCACAGACACAAGTCTGACCTCCTGCTGCTGGGAGTCCTTCCAGCGATGGAGGCTTGGACAATAGGTTTCCTGTCACAGGGAGGTGCTAGCACCACCCCAGACAGGAGATAGTGGATTGGGGCAGGGAGGGCTGAATGAAAGGAGACACTGCCTGGGGCACACAAGGTGTCCCATGCATAGGCCAGTTCAAACCGGTGCTGGGGCACTCCAGCCCCAGCTCTGGCAAGAAACTGGACAAAGGGAAAGGGGTGTAACCACCCCCTTCCTGGGTCCCACCCATAGGAGGGACCTAGCAGGTAATCCAGCCCCTAGATTTGGTATATAAGTAGGAGCTGTGTCCTTAGACTTTAGATATATCCTAACTGAAACTCTGATACGAAACTCTGGACCTTCGACATCCTACTCGACGTAGAAGACTGAAGAATCTCCCTTGTGGTCAAGGAGTGACCACCCTGTGCAAGCAGGCACCATCAAGCGCTCAACGGTTTGCTTTGTCGTTACTCCCGCCGGAGCTTGAACACAGAGCCTGACAAGACCCGGACTTCCAGACATCCAACAGCCCGATCCACAGCCACAGCAAAGCTGAGACCTGTGGAGGCGACGAGAGACGTGGGACCGGCCATCTTGGAAAGCCAGCGAATTGCTTTCCGTACAACTTCTGAGGCACCCTCGAAGTTGTGCATTGGGGATTTAAAAGCCCTAGCCCCGAGCACCAACTGCACCGAAGATCACCTCTCCACACTCACCGAGTGCTGCGTGGGGCCCTTTTGCATTTTCCTGCTCGACGCGTCTGTCCAGTCACTTGCCCGTTGGCTAGTGGCCTCTGTGACGACGAAATCTAAAATCTACACTGCTGGTCTGGTTGCTCCAGACTGGCCCTTGCTTCCCTGCGAAAGAGAAGCCCCTCAGTCCTTGCTGGCCTGAGTAAGAAGCCATCTTCGATTCCTGCGTGGGTTGCATTTGCCAAGGCCTGTTGACTCTGAATCGAGATCCGACACCGCCAACAGCGAGAGCCTTTGTGGGATGATCCGTATCCAGCTCCTGGTTGTTGTCGACACATCCTGGTCCACGTGGCTGCAGAGACAAGCTTCACAACATCACCTGATTGCTTTCCGACATCGCCTGGTTCCTTCCTGGTCACTGGCTAGTGACCCAGACTCTGTCCCCTCTGCTTTCAGGTACTCTTCATCCGCGATCCACCCTTGGATCCAACCGGACTCTTCTCTCCTGGTCGCCTGCAGCATCTTTTCTCCAAAGCTTCATAGAACTTCACAACGAAACCCGACACACTTTGACACCTATGCACCCGCTTCCTGTGGGTGAGGTAACGCGAGTACTGCGGTGCTCCTGTAAAGAGTAACTCTCTTAGTGTCCTAGTTATAAGTGGTTAGCTTCTAGTCCAGTCGGAAGACTCCTAAACCTTTAACTTTCTAACTTTTACGCACCCATTGACTTCTATGTGTGCACGAATGTGCATTTAGACACTGCACCCGCATCCCGTGGGCCTCCTGCTCCCTAACTATTGTTAGTACAGTGTAGCCCCAGCGATTCCCAAGGCCCTAGGCCTTATCATTGGTCGTGACGTGGTTCTTATACCACTATTTTAGTATATGGTTTAACGGGCCACCAGGGCCTATCCATATTTGTGCAACTATTGTATGTTATATTAAGTTCTTGTTATGCGCTTGTGCTTCTGTTCTCATAAAGAGTACAGAGGGTTGTTTTAGAAATATATACATATATATTTTGAACATATAACCTGTGTGGTGTCTTTTCATTTGGTATTAAAGGGATTGCATATGGTAAAATAGCTGGCTTCACATACCCTCTTGAGTTTAGCCTAAGACTGCTTTTGTCCATGCTACCATGCTGGTCTATAAGGTTGACTTTACAACCATCACCATAAGGGTTGTTTGGACTGGTGCAAGGTGCTCACTAGAATAGAGAACATCATATACCAGGCCAACTTCTCACAGAGGTGTGCAGCGGTTGTGATGTAAGATGGCTGTTGTTTTACCAATGGTAATCTTTGAGATATCATTTGAAAGATCACATTAGGTACCATAGGTACATATAACAAGACTTAGAATACATAAGTTCTACTGAACTTAGTTGTTGTAGACCAAAGGGCTTAGCACACCCTGACTACAACTCCTAGAGAGGTTCTAGTAGGAAAACACATAGTGTAGGTAGGTGCACACACCACACCTCACTAGAATCATGTCTACCACAGGTGAGCCAAGTGTGACTCTCCCTGTGGGAGGAGACCCTCCCAGGGCACCATCTAGATATGAAATGCTCAATTTCCAAGAGATGAGACACTTGTGTACCTCAAGGAGATTGAAACAAGGTTCCAACCCTACCATTTCCTCTGATAGAAAGGGCTGATGCTGAGAAGGCCTCCAAACAAGGTCCCCCAGTGCATGCAGAAGAGGTCTTGCCATCTACAGATGATGCAACAGACCCCACTATCATAGATGATAGTGAGGATGAGCCAGAAGAAGAATCTAAAGAAGAGGTTTTTCAAGATAGCCAGGGTCAAGTTGGGAGACTTAGCCAGGCTAACCTAAGCCTACATGGGGCTGAACATGGGCAAGCCCCATACAGACCCATTAGTAGACTTAACCAGGGGTATGGGAGGAGGAGGTCTCACTCAGGTGACTCCCACCACTCTAATGCCTCTAGGAGATCCAATACCCTTGCTCAGAGAGGGATGACCTCTCCTGAAAGGATAGAACATCAGGCTATGATGAGGAAAGCTAATCTGAGGATTGAGAGGCAAGAACTAGAAGTTGCCCTTGCCAAAGAGAAGCTTGCCCTAGCTAGAGTGCAGAAATTGAGTGGTTCACAACCCACTGGTGGCAGCAATATCCCTAAGGATGAAGACAGGTCCCAAGAGAATTCTAGGCACCTGAGTAAGATAGTGTCCCCCTACAAAGTTGGGGATGACATCCACAAGTGGATAACTGCTTTGGAAAGGGCCTGCAAAGTCCAGCATGTCCCCCAGAGTCAGTGGGCAGCTATCTTGTGGCTCTCCTTTGAAGAAAAAGGCAGAGATAAGCTCCTCACAGTTAGTGATGTGGATGCTTATAACTACCCTGTCCTGAAGAGTACTCTAATTGATGGGTTTGGCTTAACCACTGAACAGTACAGGTTGATGTTCAGAGATACCCAGAAGACACAGACTCAGGACTGGACTGATTTTGTTGATTGTGCCACTAAGGCTATGGAAGGTTGGTTACTGGGAAGCAAAGTTAAGGTCTACACAGGATTGTATAATTTGATCATGAGAGAGCAAATACTTAATAATTGTCAGAACTAGTTGTTGCACCAACACCTGATTGACTCAGATCTGACCTCTCCCCAAGAATTGGGAAAGAAGGCAGACAAATGGGTCAGAACCAGGGTTAAGCAGAAGCCCCTGAACCAAGGTGGTGATCAGAAGAATGCAGACCAAAAGGGTGGGGATCAGAAACAAAAATACCAGAAGTCTTCATCAGGCCCCCAAAATTCTAATGAAGGGGGGTCCCAAACTTCCAAGAAGAAGAAGAAAGAAGGTCCAAAGAAACATTGGTGTAATTACTGTAAAACTGCCTCTCACTGGTTTAGTGAGTGCACCATGAAAGGTACAGCCCCTACCACTGCAGCCCCTAAGGCAACTGCATCCCCTAGTACAGTCAGCAGTGGTAGTTCCCAACCCAAGGCTATAGTGGGGTTAACCATGGGTACTGAGGTGGATCCTGGCCTAGTCAGGATTCCAACCCAGGCTGTCTTGATCTGTGATGTCCCAATACTTTGGGCAAGTACATACACACACCTTTGATTAATGATAAAGTGGCTCAGGCCTACAGGGACACATGTGCCAGTGTCACTATAGTGACACCTAACTTTGTGGACCCTGGACAGATTGTACTGGGTGATAATTACCTGGTGACCAATGCTAGCAATGTCACTACTACACATTGTGTGGCAGTTGTTAATTTCTCCTGAGGAGGGGTAACTGGCCTCAAAAGAGTTGTGGTAAGTGCAGACCTCCCAGTTGAATGTCTTTTGGGCAATGATCTAGACACTCAGTATGGTCAGAAGTGGAGTATAGGACTCATGCAGAGATGCTAGGTATTTCAGCACATGTCCTTGCTGTGACCAGGTCACAGGCCAAAAAGTGCTTACCTGAACTAGTGCTGGATCTTGAAACTATACACCAGACACTACCCAAGAGAAAGAGTAGTAGGGTTATGGCAGTGCCTCCCCCCCTGACCTCAAGTGAGGATCAGCCTTCTCAGGAAGCTGATTCTGAGACTCCTGAAGGAACTGTCCTGGAGGAGCTTGAACCTGAACAGGTTGAGTTTCTGGGGACAGGGGGACCTTCAAGGGCAGACTTGAGGCAGGCTCAGTTAGACTGTCCCTCTCTTGAACCCCTCAGACAGCAGGCTGCTGCTGAGGCTGCTGGGAATGCTCAAGGTACCCAAAAAGTGTATTGGGATGATGGGCTCCTTTATTCAGAGGCTAGAGACCCCAAGCCTGGTGCTTCCAGGAGGTTGGTTATACCTCTGCAATTTAGGGGCTTCCTTTTTACCTTGGCCCATGATATTCCCTTGGCAGGAGATCTAGGCCAGAACAAGACTTGGGACAGGCTTGTCCCTCACTTTCACTGGCCCCATATGTCAGAAGATACCAAGGATTTTTGTCACTCCTGTGTTACCTGCCAAGCCAGTGGCAAATCAGGTGGCACAACAAAGCCCCCCCTTCATACCACTACCTGTGGTGGGGGTACCCTTTGAGAGAGTGGGGATAGACATTGTAGGACCAATGGACCCCCAAACAGCCTATGGGCACATATTTATACTGGTAGTAGTGGATCATGCCACCAGGTATCCAGAAGCTATTCCCATGAGGACCACAACAGCTCCTGTTG
Source organism: Lissotriton helveticus (assembly GCF_964261635.1). Classification (NCBI taxonomy): domain Eukaryota; kingdom Metazoa; phylum Chordata; class Amphibia; order Caudata; family Salamandridae; genus Lissotriton; species Lissotriton helveticus. The sequence continues at coordinate 1,919,897,984 of NC_136065.1, forward strand.
TGGCAAGGGCCCTACTTGGAGTTTTCTCCAGAGTGGGGTTTCCAAAGGAGGTTGTCTCTGACAGAGGTGCAAACTTCATGTCAGGATATTTGACTGCAATGTGGAAGGAGTGTGGTGTCAACTATAAGTTCACCACCCCCTACCATCCACAATGCAATAGGCTTGTGGAGAGATTCAACAAGACCCTAAAAGGGATGATAAAAGGGTTACCTGAAAAGCTGAGGCGCAGATGGGACATCCTTTTACCCTGCCTTCTGTTTGCTTACAGAGAGGTCCCACAAAAGGGGATTGGCCACAGCCCTTTTGAGCTTTTGTTTGGGCATCCTGTAAGGGGACCCCTATGTCTTGTGAAAGAAGGATGGGAGTTACCTCTCAAAAAGCATAAGCAAGACATAGTGAACTATGTACTTGGTCTCTGCTCCAGGATGGCTGAGTATATGGAGAAGGCTTCTAAAAACCTTGAGGCTAGCCAAGAACTTCGAAAAGCTTGGCATGACCAAAAGGCTGTGCTGACAGGACAGAAGGTGTGGGTGTTGGAGCCAGTGGCCCTAGCAGCACTCCAGGACAAATGGTCTGGACCCCACACCATTGTTGAGAAAAGGGGAGAGGTCACCTACTTGGTGGACCTTGGCACCCCTAAGAGCCCCCACAGGGTGATCTATGTCAACAGACTCAAAGCATATGTTGACAGGGCAGACATGGGCTTGCTCATGGCTACAGATGAGGGACAGGAGGAAGAGAGTGACCCTCTCCCAGACTTGTTGACACAGAACCCTGATGATGGTTCAGTTGATGGTGTGGCCTTAGCTGGCAGCCTCACTGACCAGCACAATGGGACTGCAGACATGTTCTACAGGCCTATAGACATATGTTTTCATTACCACCTAGTCAGAGTAACTGGTGCATCCATAAGGTTGACACTGGTGACAGTCTGCCTGTGAAGAGTAAAATCTACAGGCAACCTGACCTTGTCAGGGACCGTATAAAGACTGAGGTGCAGAAAATGCTTGAGTTTGGAGTAATTGAGCCATCAGAGAGCCCCTGGGCCAGCCCAGTAGTCCTTGTACCAAAACCTCACACCCAAGATGGTAAGAGAGAGAGATGAGGTTCTGTGTGGACTATAGAGGTCTCAATGCTGTCACTAGGACAGATGCTCACCCAATTCCAAGAGCAGATAAGCTCATTGATAGATTAGCTTCTGCCAAGTTTCTGAGCACATTTGATTTGCCAGCTGGCTATTGGCAAATAAGGTTAGCTGAGGATGCCAAGGCCAAAACTGCTTTCTCAACCCCAGGAGGTCATTATCAATTTGTGGTAATGCCCTTTGGCTTGAAGAATGCACCTGCCACTTTCCAAAGGTTGGTGAACCAAGTCCTCACTGGGTTGGATGACTTTTGTGCAGCTTATCTTGATGATCTTGCTGTCTTCAGCTCCACCTGGGAGGATCACCTGATCCACCTGAAGAAGGTTTTAGAGGCCCTGCAAAAGGCAGGCCTAACTATCAAGGCCACAAAGTGCCAGATAGGGCAGAGTAAGGTTGTGTACCTGGGCCACCTTGTAGGTGGGGGTCAGGTTCAACCACTGGAGAGTAAAATCCAGACCATCAAGGACTGGGCTCCTCCAACTACCCAGACACAGGTCAGAGCTTTCTTGGGCCTGTCTCGTTACTACAGAAAATTTGTCAAGAATTATGGGTCCATTGTGACACCACTCAATGACTTGACTTCAAAGAAGATGCCAAAAAAGTTTCAGTGGACAGTTGGCTGTCAAAATGCATTTGATGACCTGAAGAAGGCCATGTGCTCTGCACCTATCTTAAAGAGTCCTGACTACTCCAAAGAGATGCTTCTGAGTTGGGGGTGGGAGCTGTGCTTTCACAACTTAATGTAGATGGTCAAGACCAGGCCATTGCTTTTATTAGCAGAAGGCTGACCCCTAGAGAGAAACGTTGGTCAGCTATTGAGAGGGAGGCCTTTGCTGTGGTTTGGGCCCTGAAGAAGTTGAGACCATACTTGTTTGGCACTCACTTCAAAATGCAGACAGACCATAAGCCCCTCTTGTGGCTAAATCAGATGAAGGGTGAGAATCCCAAACTGCTCAGGTGGTCCATTTCCCTACAGGGGATGGACTTTACAGTGGAGCACAGACTAGGGACTGACCATGGCAGTCTCTCCAGGTACTTCCACTTAGAACATGAATACACAACTGGTCAAGGTTAGTCTAATGTCCCTGCGTTTGGGGGGAGTTATGTAGGAGAGTAGGGTCTGCTTTCCTATGGTCACCCCATTTTTTGCTTTTTGCTTCACTGGTTTTCAACTTAATGTGGCTGTGGGCCTGCTAATCAGACTCACAGCCCTGCTGTTCTCTCTCTAAATTTCACACCATGTACTTTAGGTACATCACCAATTGGGATTTGGGTCACTCTCATGAGTCCCTGTACAGTGTACTATAGGTACCCAGGGCATAGGTGCACCCAAAGCCTACCAGGGGCTGCAGCATATCTTTTGCCACCCCTATCTGGCCATCCAAACTGAAACAACTGGCTGATCACTCAGCTGGGGCAAGGTCGTGTAATCATCCCTTGCTTAGATATAGTATTCCTATGTCTAACCTTATATCTGGACACATATACACCTATAAGTCACTCCTATGGCAGGCCTTAACAATCCTGAAGGCAGAGTGCTTGGTTTTATGTGAGATGGTGCTCTAGCATGAGCTGAGCCTGTCTGCAGCTTTCGGAACTATGTCCTTATAGCTGTTCTAGGATAATGCCATACCATATACTCTTAGGTGCATTATGAACCTCGCGGTTAAATGCTATCTTTGGTTTGGCTTTATCAAAACATGTCGTCTAAGGTGTCATACGCTTTGGAATACTACCCCCTCGCCAATCCTGGCCACGGGGGTAGCATTCCACCCGTCTAGAGGGAAAAGACATATTACTTCCATTAATCCCGGTTAAAGTTAACCAGAGCCTCAGCATCACAAAATGGAAGCTGCTGCCACAGACACAAGTTTGACCTCCTGCTGCTGGGAGTCCTTCCAGCGATGGAGGCTTGGACAATAGGTTTCCTGTCACAGGGAGGTGCTAGCACCACCCCAGACAGGAGATAGTGGATTGGGGCAGGGAGGGCTGAATGAAAGGAGACACTGCCTGGGGCACACAAGGTGTCCCATGCATAGGCCAGTTCAAACCGGTGCTGGGGCACTCCAGCCCCAGCTCTGGCAAGAATCTGGACAAAGGGAAAGGGGTGTAACCACCCCCTTCCTGGGTCCCACCCATAGGAGGGACCTAGCAGGTAATCCAGCCCCTATATTTGGTATATAGGTAGGAGCTGTGTCCTTAGACTTTAGATATATCCTAACTGAAACTCTGATACGAAACTCTGGACCTTCAACATCCTACTCGACGTAGAAGACTGAAGAATCTCCCTTGTGGTCAAGGAGTGACCATCCTGTGCAAGCAGGCACCATCAAGCGCTCAACGGTTTGCTTTGTCGTTACTCCCGCCGGAGCTTGAACACAGAGCCTGACAAGACCCGGACTTCCAGACATCCAACAGCCCGATCCACAGCCACAGCAAAGCTGAGACCTGTGGAGGCGACGAGAGACGTGGGACCGGCCATCTTGGAAAGCCAGCGAATTGCTTTCCGTACAAATTCTGAGGCACCCTCGAAGTTGTGCATTGGGGATTTAAAAGCCCTAGCCCCGAGCACCAACTGCACCGAAGATCACCTCTCCACACTCACCGAGTGCTGCGTGGGGCCCTTTTGCATTTTCCTGCTCGACGCGTCTGTCCGGTCACTTGCCCGTTGGCTAGTGGCCTCTGTGACGACGAAATCTAAAATCTACACTGCTGGTCTGGTTGCTCCAGACTGGCCCTTGCTTCCCTGCGAAGGAGAAGCCCCTCAGTCCTTGCTGGCCTGAGTAAGAAGCCATCTTCGATTCCTGCGTAGGTTGCATTTGCCAAGGCCTGTTGACTCTGAATCGAGATCCGACACCGCCAACAGCGAGAGCCTTTGTGGGACGATCCGTATCCAGCTCCTGGTTGTTGTCGACACATCCTGGTCCACGTGGCTGCAGAGACAAGCTTCACGACATCACCTGGTTCCTTCCTGGTTCCTTCCTGGTCACTGGCTAGTGACCCAGACTCTGTCCCCTCTGCTTTCAGGTACTCTTCATCCGCGATCCACTCTTGGATCCAACCGGACTCTTCTCTCCTGGTCGCCTGCAGCATCTTTTCTCCAAGGCTCCATAGAACTTCACGACGAAACCCGACACACTTTGACACCTATGCACCCGCTTCCTGTGGGTGAGGTAACGCGAGTACTGCGGTGCTCCTGTAAAGAGTAACTCTCTTAGTGTCCTAGTTACAAGTGGTTAGCTTCTAGTCCAGTCGGAAGACTCCTAAACCTTTAACTTTCTAACTTTTACGCACCCATTGACTTCTATGTGTGCACGAATGTGCATTTAGGCGTGGTTCTTATACCACTATTTTAGTATATGGTTTAACGGGCCACCAGGGCCTATCCATATTTGTGCAACTATTGTATGTTATATTAAGTTCTTGTTATGCGCTTGTGCTTCTGTTCTCATAAAGAGTACAGAGGGTTGTTTTAGAAATAAATACATATATATTTTGAACATATAACCTGTGTGGTGTCCTTTCATTTGGTATTAAAGGGATTGCATATGGTAAAATAGCTGGCTTCACATGCCCTCTTGAGTTTAGCCTAAGACTGCTTTTGTCCATGCTACCATGCTGGTCTATAAGGTTGACTTTACAACCATCACCATAAGGGTTGTTTGGACTGGTGCAAGGTGCTCACTAGAATAGAGAACATCATATACCAGGCCAACTTCTCACATTGGTGTGCAGCGGTTGTGATGTAAGATGGCTCTGTTGTTTTACCAATGGTAATCTTTGAGATATCATTTGAAAGATCACATTAGGTACCATAGGTACATATAACAAGACTTAGAATACATAAGTTCTACTGAACTTAGTTGTTGTAAACCAAAGGGCTTAGCACACCCTGACTACAACTCCTAGAGAGGTTCTAGTAGGAAAATACATAGTGTAGGTAGGTGCACACACCACACCTCACTAGAATCATGTCTACCACAGGTGAGCCAAGTGTGACTCTCCCTGTGGCAGGAGACCCTCCCAGGGCACCATCTAGATATGAAATGCTCAATTTCCAAGAGATGAGACACTTGTGTACCTCAAGGAGATTGAAACAATGTTCCAACCCTACCATTTCCTCTGATAGAAAGGGCTGATGCTGAGAAGGCCTCCAAACAAGGTCCCCCAGTGCATGCAGAAGAGGTCTTGCCATCTACAGATGATGCAACAGACCCCACTATCATAGATGATAGTGAGGATGAGCCAGAAGAAGAATCTAAAGAAGAGGTTTTTCAAGATAGCCAGGGTCAAGTTGGGAGACTTAGCCAGGCTAACCTAAGCCTACATGGGGCTGAACATGGGCAAGCCCCATACAGACCCATTAGTAGACTTAACCAGGGGTATGGGAGGAGAAGGTCTCACTCAGGTGACTCCCACCACTCTAATGCCTCTAGGAGATCCAATACCCTTGCTCAGAGAGGGATGACCTCTCCTGAAAGGATAGAACATCAGGCTAGGATGAGGAAAGCTAATCTGAGGATTGAGAGGCAAGAACTAGAAGTTGCCCTTGCCAAAGAGAAGCTTGCCCTAGCTAGAGAGCAGAAATTGAGTGGATCACAACCCACTGGTGGCAGCAATATCCCTAAGGATGAAGACAGGTCCCAAGAGAATTCTAGGCACCTGAGTAAGATAGTGCCCCCCTACAAAGTTGGGGATGACATCCACAAGTGGATAATGCTTTGTAAAGGGCCTGCAAAGTCCAGCAGGTCCACCGGAGTCAGTGGGCAGCTATCTTGTGGCTCTCCTTTGAAGAAAAAGGCAGAGATAAGCTCCTCACAGTTAGTGATGCGGATGCTAATAACTACCCTGTCCTGAAGAGTACTCTAATTGATGGGTTTGGCTTAACCACTGAACAGTACAGGTTGATGTTCAGAGATACCCAGAAGACACAGACTCAGGACTGGACTGATTTTGTTGATTGTGCCACTAAGGCTATGGAAGGTTGGTTACTGGGAAGCAAAGTTAAGGTCTACACAGGATTGTATAATTTGATCATGAGAGAGCAAATACTTAATTGTCAGAACTAGTTGTTGCACCAACACCTGATTGACTCAGATCTGACCTCTCCCCAAGAATTGGGAAAGAAGGCAGACAAATGGGTCAGAACCAGGGTTAAGCAGAAGCCCCAGAACCAAGGTGGTGATCAGAAGAAGGCAGACCAAAAGGGTGGGGATCAGAAACAAAAATACCAGACGTCTTCATCAGGCCCCCAAAATTCTAATGAAGGGGGGTCCCAAACTTCCAAGAAGAAGAAGAAAGAAGGTCCAAAGAAACATTGGTGTAATTACTGTAAAACTGCCTCTCACTGGTTTAGTGAGTGCACCAAGAAAGATACAGCCCCTACCACTGCAGCCCCTAAGGCAACTGCATCCCCTAGTACAGTCAGCAGTGGTAGTTCCCAACCCAAGGCTATAGTGGGGTTAACCATGGGTACTGAGGTGGATCCTGGCCTAGTCAGGATTCTAACCCAGGCTGTCTTGATCTGTGATGTCCCAATACTTTGGGCAAGTACAGACACACACCTTTGATCAATGATAAAGTGGCTCAGGCCTACAGGGACACATGTGCTAGTGTCACTATGGTGACACCTAACTTTGTGGACCCTGGACAGATTGTACTGGGTGATAATTACCTGGTGACCAATGCTAGCAATGTCACTACTACACATTGTGTGGCCGTTGTTAATTTCTCCTGGGGAGGGGTAACTGGCCTCAAAAGAGTTGTGGTAAGTGCAGACCTCCCAGTTGAATGTCTTTTGGGCAATGATCTAGACACTCGGTATGGTCAGAAGTGGAGTATAGGACTCATGCAGATATGCTAGGTATTTCAGCACATGTCCTTGCTGTGACCAGGTCACAGGCCAAAAAGTGCTTACCTGAACCAGTGCTGGATCTTGAAACTATACACCAGACACTACCCAAGAGAAAGAGTAGTAGGGTTAAGGCAGTGCCCCCCCCCCTGACCTCAAGTGAGGATCAGCCTTCTCAGGAAGCTGATTCTGAGACTCTTGAAGGAACTGTCCTGGAGGAGCTTGAACCTGAACAGGTTGAGTTTCTGGGGACAGGGGGACCTTCAAGGGCAGACTTGAGGCAGGCTCAGTTAGACTGTCCCTCTCTTGAACCCCTCAGACAGCAGGCTGTTGCTGAGGCTGCTGGGAATGCTCAAGGTACCCATAAAGTGTATTGGGATGATGGGCTCCTTTATTCAGAGGCTAGAGACCCCAAGCCTGGTGCTTCCAGGAGGTTGGTTATACCTCTGCAATTTAGGGGCTTCCTTTTTACCTTGGCCCATGATATTCCCTTGGCAGGAGATCTAGGCCAGAACAAGACTTGGGACAGGCTTGTCCCTCACTTTCACTGGCCCCATTTGTCAGAAGATACCAAGGATTTTAGTCACTCCTGTGTTACCTGCCAAGCCAGTGGCAAATCAGGTGGCACAACAAAGCCACCCCCCTCATACCACTACCTGTGGTGGGGGTACCCTTTGAGAGAGTGGGGATAGACATTGTAGGACCAATGGACCCCCAAACAGCCTCTGGGCACATATTTATACTGGTAGTAGTGGATCATGCCACCAGGTATCCAGAAGCTATTCCCATGAGGACCACAACAGCTCCTGTTGTGGCAAGGGCCCTACTTGGAGTTTTCTCCAGAGTGGGGTTTCCAAAGGAGGTTGTCTCTGACAGAGGTGCAAACTTCATGTCAGGATATTTGGCTGCAATGTGGAAGGAGTGTGGTGTCAACTATAAGTTCACCACCCCCTACCATCCACAGTGCAATGGGCTTGTGGAGAGATTCAACAAGACCCTAAAAGGGATGATAAAAGGGTTACCTGAAAAGCTGAGGCACAGATGGGACATCCTTTTACCCTGCCTTCTGTTTGCTTACAGAGAGGTCCCACAAAAGGGGGTTGGCCACAGCCCTTTTGAGCTTTTGTTTGGGCATCCTGTAAGGGGACCCCTATGTCTTGTGAAGGAAGGATGGGAGTTACCTCTCAAAAAGCATAAGCAAGACATAGTGAACTATGTACTTGGTCTCTGCTCCAGGATGGCTGAGTATATGGAGAAGGCTTCTAAAAACCTTGAGGCTAGCCAAGAACTTCGAAAAGCTTGGCATGACCAAAAGGCTGTGCTGACTGATTACCAGCCAGGACAGAAGGTGTGGGTGTTGGAGCCAGTGGCCCTAGCAGCACTCCAGGACAAATGGTCTGGACCCCACACCATTGTTAAGAAAAGGGGAGAGGTCACCTACTTGGTGGACCTTGGCACCCCTAAGAGCCCCCACAGGGTGATCCATGTCAACGGACTCAAAGCATATGTTGACAGGGCAGACATGGGCTTGCTCATGGCTACAGATGAGGGACAGGAGGAAGAGAGTGACCCTCTCCCAGACTTGTTGACACAGAACCCTGATGATGGTTCAGTTGATGGTGTGGCCTTAGCTGGCAGCCTCACTGACCAGCACAATGGGACTGCAGACAAGTTCTACAGGCCTATAGACATATGTTTTCATTACCACCTAGTCAGAGTAACTGGTGCATCCATAAGGTTGACACTGGTGACAGTCTGCCTGTGAAGAGTAAAATCTACAGGCAACCTGACCTTGTCAGGGACCGTATAAAGACTGAGGTGCAGAAAATGCTTGAGTTTGGAGTAATTGAGCCATCAGAGAGCCCCTGGGCCAGCCCAGTAGTCCTTGTACCAAAACCTCACACCCAAGATGGTAAGAGAGAGAGATGAGGTTCTGTGTGGACTATAGAGGTCTCAATGCTGTCACTAGGACAGATGCTCACCCAATTCCAAGAGCAGATAAGCTCATTGATAGATTAGCTTCTGCCAAGTTTCTGAGCACATTTGATTTGCCAGCTGGCTATTGGCAAATCAGGTTAGCTGAGGATGCCAAGGCCAAAACTGCTTTCTCAACCCCAGGAGGTCATTATCAATTTGTGGTAATGCCCTTTGGCTTGAATAATGCACCTGCCACTTTCCAAAGGTTGGTGAACCAAGTCCTCACTGGGTTGGATGACTTTTGTGCAGCTTATCTTGATGAGCTTGCTGTCTTCAGCTCCACCTGGGAGGATCACCTGATCCACCTGAAGAAGGTTTTAGAGGCCCTGCAAAAGGCAGGCCTAACTATCAAGGCCACAAAGTGCCAGATAGGGCAGAGTAAGGTTGTGTACCTGGGCCACCTTGTAGGTGGGGGTCAGGTGCAACCACTGGAGAGTAAGATCCAGACCATCAAGGACTGGGCTCCTCCAACTACCCAGACACAGGTCAGAGCTTTCTTGGGCCTGTCTCGTTACTACAGAAAATTTGTCAAGAATTATGGGTCCATTGTGACACCACTCAATGACTTGACTTCAAAGAAGATGCCAAAAAAGTTTCAGTGGACAGTTAGCTGTCAAAATGCATTTGATGACCTGAAGAAGGCCATGTGCTCTGCACCTATCTTAAAGAGTCCTGACTACTCCAAAGAGATGCTTCTGAGTTGGGGGTGGGAGCTGTGCTTTCACAACTTAATGTAGATGGTCAAGACCAGGCCATTGCTTTTATTAGCAGAAGGCTGACCCCTAGAGAGAAACGTTGGTCAGCTATTGAGAGGGAGGCCTTTGCTGTGGTTTGGGCCCTGAAGAAGTTGAGACCATACTTGTTTGGCACTCACTTCAAAATGCAGACAGACCATAATCCCCTCTTGTGGCTAAATCAGATGAAGGGTGAGAATCCCAAACTGCTCAGGTGGTCCATTTCTCTACAGGGGATGGACTTTACAGTGGAGCACAGACTAGGGACTGACCATGGCAGTCTCTCCAGGTACTTCCACTTAGAACATGAATACACAACTGGTCAAGGTTAGTCTAATGTCCCTGCGTTTGGGGGGAGTTATGTAGGAGAGTAGGGTCTGCTTTCCTATGGTCACCCCATTTTTTGCTTTTTGCTTCACTGGTTTTCGACTTAATGTGGCTGTGGGCCTGCTAATCAGACTCACAGCCCTGCTGTTCTCTCTCTAAATTTCACACCATGTACTTTAGGTACATCACCAATTGGGATTTGGGTCACTCTCATGAGTCCCTGCACAGTGTACTATAGGTACCCAGGGCATAGGTGCACCCAAAGCCTACCAGGGGCTGCAGCATATCTTTTGCCACCCCTATCTGGCCATCCAAACTGAAACAACTGGCTGATCACTCAGCTGGGGCAAGGTTGTGTAATCATCCCTTGCTTAGATATAGTATTCCTATGTCTAACCTTATATCTGGACACATCTACACCTATAAGTCACTCCTATGGCAGGCCTTAACAATCCTGAAGGCAGAGTGCTTGGTTTTATGTGAGATGGTGCTCTAGCAAGAGCTGAGCCTGTCTGCAGCTTTCGGAACCATGCCCTTATAGCTGTTCTAGGATAATGCCATACCACATACTCTTAAGTGCATTATGAACCTCGCGGTTAAATGCTATCTTTGGTTTGGCTTTATCAAAACATGTCTTGTAAGGTGTCATACGCTTTGGAATACTACCCCCTCGCCAGTCCTGGCCACGGGGGTAGCATTCCACCCTTCTAGAGGGAGAAGACATATTACTTCCATTAATCCCAGTTAAAGTTAACCAGAGCCTCAGCATCACAAAATGGATGCTGCTGCCACAGACGCAAGTCTGACCTCCTGCTGCTGGGAGTCCTTCCAGCGATGGAGGCTTGGACAATAGGTTTCCTGTCACAGGGAGGTGCTAGCACCACCCCAGGCAGGAGATAGTGGATTGGGGTAGGGAGGGCTGAATGAAAGGAGACACTGCCTGGGGCACACAAGGTGTCCCATGCATAGGCCAGTTCAAACCGGTGCTGGGGCACTCCAGCCCCAGCTCTAGCGCGAAACTGGACAAAGGGAAAGGGGTGTAACCACCCCCGTCCTAGGTCCCACCCATAGGAGGGACCTAGCAGGTAATCCAGCCCCTAGATTTGGTATATAGGTAGGAGCTGTGTCCTTAGACTTTAGATATATCCAGACTGAAACTCTGATATGAAACTCTGGACCTTCGACATCCTACTCAACGTAGAAAACTGAAGAATCTCCATTGTGGTCAAGGAGTGACCACCCTGTGCAAGCAGGCACCATCAAGCGCTCAATGGTTTGCTTTGTCGTTGCTCCCGCCGGAGCTTCAACACCGAGCCTGACAAGACCAGGACTTCCAGACATCCAACAGCCCGATCCACAGCCACAGCAAAGCTGAGACCCGTGGAGGCGACAAGAGACGTGGGACCGGCCATCTTGGAAAGCCAGCGAATTGCTCTCCGTGCAACTTCTGAGGCACCCTCGAAGTTGTGCATTGGGGATTGAGAAGCCCCAGCCCCGAGCACCAACTGCACCGAAGATCACCTCTCCACACTCACCGAGTGCTGCATGGGGCTCTTTTGCATTTTCCTGCTCGACGCATCTGTCCGGTCACTTGCCCGTTGGCTAGTGGCTTCTGTGACGACGAAATATGAAATCTACACCGCTGGTCTGGTTGCTCCAGACTGGCCCTTGCTTTCCTGCGAAGGAGAAGCCCCTCAGTCCTGGCTGGCCTGAGTAAGAAGCCATCTTCAATTCCTGCGTAGGTTGCATTTGCCAAGGCCTGTTGACTCCGAATCGAGATCCGACACCGCCAACAGCGAGAGCCTTTGTGGGACAGTCCGTATCCAGCTCCTGGTTGTCGTTGACACCTCCTCGTCCACGTGACTGCAGAGACAAGCTTCACAACATCACCTGATTGCTTCGCAACATGCCTGGTTCCTTCCTGGTTCCTTCCTGGTCACTGGCTAGTGACCCAGACTCTGTCCCCTCTTCTTTCAGGTACTCTTCATCCTCGATCCACCCTTGGATCCAACCGGACTCTTCTCTCCTGGTCGCCTGCAGCATCTTTTCTCCAAGGCTCCATAGAACTTCACGACGAAACCCGACACACTTTGACACCTATGCACCCGCTTCCTGTGGGTGAGGTAACGCAAGTACTGCGGTGCTCCTGTAAAGAGTAACTCTCCTAGTGTCCTAGTTTCAAGTGGTTAGCTTCTAGTCCAGTCGGAAGACTCCTAAACCTTTAACTTTCTAACTTTTACATACCCATTGACTTCTATGTGTGCACGCGTGTGCATTTAGACACTGCACCCGCATCACGTGGGCCTCCTGCTCCCTAACTATTGTTAGTACAGTGTAGCACCAGCAATTCCCAAGGCCCTAGGCCTTACCATTGTTCATGACGTGGTTCTTATACCACTATTTTAGTATATGGTTTAACTGGCCACCAGGGCCTATCCATATTTGTGCAACTATTGTATGTTATGTTAAGTTCTTGTTATGCGCTTGTGCTTCTGTTCTAATAAAGAGTACAGAGGGTTGTTTTAGAAACAAATACATATATATTTTGAATATATAACCTGTGTGGTGTCCTTTCATTTGGTATTAAAGTGATTGCATATGGTAAAACTGCTGGCTTCACATGCCCTCTTGAGTTTAGCCTAAGACTGCTTTTGTCCATGCTACCACTAGGATAGCTGAACTATAAGGTTGACTTTACAACAATCACCATAAGGGTTGTTTGGACTGGTGCAAGGTGCTCACTAGAATAGTGAACATCATATACCAGGCATCTTCTCACACGTAAGCTCTACTGACGACGGATAATGATCCAGAATCACGAGTCTAGAGATGGCAAGCACACTTGTGTAATTATTCGGGACTTTCCTGCAAGCACACACGCTTGGTTGAACCCCATTGACCACAATGCTAATGGGCGAACCCGCTGGGAGGTGGAGCAGTGTGCTCCCACATTGGTTTCCTGTTTACAAGGCTCCCTCGAGCCGGTTGAGCTGACGAGCTCGTGGAGAGGCACCTGCGCGCCTTGAGAGGCACTGTGACCCGAGAATATTTTGGCAGCCTGCTCAGCAACCCCAAATGTGATGGTTCTTGATGCCTAAGCTCTACTGACAACGGATAATGATCCAGAAACACATGTCTAGAGATGGCAAGCACACTTGTGTAATTATTCGAGACTTTCCTGCAAGCACACACGCTTGGTTGAACCGCATTGACCACAATGCTCAGGGGCGAACCCGCTGGGAGGTGAAGCAGTGTGCTCCCACATTGGTTTCCTGTTTACAAGGCTCCCTCGAGCCGGTTGAGCTGACGGGCTCATGGAGAGGCACCTGCTCGCCTAGAGAGGTACTGTGACCCGAGAATATTTTGGCAGCCTCCTCAGCAACCCCAAATATGATGGTTCTTGATGCCTAAGCTCTACTGACGATGGATAATGATCCAGAAACACGTGTCTAGAGATGGCAAGCACACTTGTGTAAGTATTCGAGACTTTCCTGCAAGCACACACGCTTGGTTGAACCGCATTCACCACAATGCTCAGGGGCGAACCCGCTGGGAGGTGAAGCAGTGTGCTCCCACATTGGTTTCCTGTTTAAAAGGCTCCCTCGAGCCGGTTGAGCTAACGAGCTCGTGGAGAGGCATCTGCGCGCCTTGAGCGGTACTGTGACCCGAGAATATTTTGGCAGCCTGCTCAGCAACTCCAAATATGAAGGTTCTTGATGCCTAAGCTCTAATGACGGCGGATAATGATCCAGCAACACGTGTCTAGAGATGGCAAGCACACTTGTGTAATTATTCAAGACTTTACTGCAAGCACACACGCTTGGTTGAACCGCATTGACCATAATGCTCAGGGGCGAACCCGCTGGGAAGTGAAGCAGTGTGCTCCCTCATTGGTGTCCTGTTTACAAGGCTCCCTCGAGCCGGTTGAGCTGACGAGCTCGTGGAGAGGCACCAGCACGCCTTGAGAGGTACTGTGACCCGAGAATATTTTGGCAGCCTGCTCAGCAACCCCAAATATGATGGTTCTTGATGCCTAAGCTCTACTGACGACGGATAATGATCCAGAAACACGTGTCCAGAGATGGCAAGCACCCTTGTGTAATTATTCGAGACTTTCCTGCAAGCACACACGCTTGGTTGAACCGCATTGACCACAATGCTCAGGGGCGAACCCGCTGGGTGGTAAAGCAGTGTGCTCCCACATTGGTTTCCTGTTTACAAGGCTCCCTCGAGCCGGTTGAGCTGACGAGCTAGTGGAGAGGCACCTGTGCGCCTTGAGAGGTACTGTGACCCGAGAATATTTTGACAGCCTGCTCAGCAACCCCAAATATGATGGTTCTTGATGCCTAAGCTCTACTGACGACGGATAATGATCCAGAAACACGTGTCTAGATATGGCAAGCACACTTGTGTCATTATCCGAGACTTTCCTGCAAGCACACATGCTTGGTTGAACCGCATTGACCACAATGCTCAGGGGCGAACCCGCTGGGAGGTGAAGCAGTGTGCTCCCACATTGGTTTCCTGTTTACAAGGCTCCCTCGAGCTGGTTGAGCTGACAAGCTTGTGGAGAGGCACCTGCGCGCCTTGAGAGATACTGTGACCCGAGAATATTTTGGCAGCCTGCTCAGCAACCCCAAATATGATGGTTCTTGATGCCTAAGCTCTACTAAGACAGATAATGATCCAGAAACACGTGTCTAGAGATGGCAAGCACACTTGTGTAATTATTCAAGACTTTTCTGCAAGCACACACGCTTGGTTGAACCGCATTGACCACAATGCTCAGGGGCGAACCCGCTGGGAGGTGAAGCAGTGTGCTCCCACATTGGTTTCCTGTTTAAAAGGCTCCCTCGAGCCGGTTGAGCTAACGAGCTCATGGAGAGGCATCTGCGCGCCTTGAGCGGTACTGTGACCCGAGAATATTTTGGCAGCCTGCTCAGCAACTCCAAATATGAAGGTTCTTGATGCCTAAGCTCTAATGACGACGGATAATGATCCAGAAACACGTGTCTAGAGATGGCAAGCACACTTGTGTAATTATTCAAGACTTTACTGCAAGCACACACGCTTGGTTGAACCGCATTGACCACAATGCTCAGGGGCGAACCCTCTGGGAGGTGAAGCAGAGTGCTCCCACATTGGTTTCCTGTTTACAAGGCTCCCTCGAGCCGGTTGAGCTGACGAGCTCGTGGAGAGGCACCTGCGCGCCTTGAGAGGTACTGTGACCCGAGAATATTTTGGCAGCCTGCTCAGCAACCCCAAATATGATGGTTCTTGATGCCTAAGCTCTACTGACGACGGATAATGATCCAGAAACACGTGTCTAGAGATGGCAAGCACCCTTGTGTAATTATTCGAGACTTTCCGGCAAGCACACATGCTTGGTTGAACCGCATTGACCACAATGCTCAGGGGCGAACCCGCTGGGAGGTGAAGCAGTGTGCTCCCACATTGGTTTCCTGTTTACATGGCTCCCTCGAGGCGGTTGAGCTGACGAGCTCGTGGAGAGGCACCTGCGCGCCTTGAGAGGTACTGTGACCCGAGAATATTTTGGCAGCCTGCTCAGCAATCCCAAATATGATGGTTCTTGATGCCTAAGCACTACTGACAACGGATAATGATCCAGAAACACGTCTAGAGATGGCAAGCACACTTGTGTAATTATTCAAGACTTTCCTGCAAGCACACACGCTTGGTTGAACGGCATTGACCATAATGCTCAGGGGCGAACCCGCTGGGAAGTGAAGCAGTGTGCTCCCTCATTGGTGTCCTGTTTACAAGGCTCCCTCGAGCCGGTTGAGCTGACGAGCTCGTGGAGAAGCACCTGCGCGCCTTGAGAGGTACTGTGACCCGAGAATATTTTGGCAGCCTGCTCAGCAACCCCAAATATGATGGTTCTTGATGCCTAAGCTCTACTGACGACGGATAATGATCCAGAAACACGTGTCTAGAGATGGCAAGCACACTTGTGTAATTATTCGAGACTTTCCTGCAAGCACACACGCTTGGTTTAACCGCATTGACCACAATGCTCAGGGGCCAACCCGCTGGGAGGTGAAGCAGTGTGCTCCCACATTGGTTTCCTTTTTACAAGGCTCCCTCGAGCCGGTTGAGCTGAAGAGCTCGTGGAGAGGCACCTGCGCGCCTTGAGGGGTACTGTGACCCGAGAATATTTTGGCAGCCTGCTCAGCAACCCCAAATATGATGGTTCTTGATGCCTAAGCTCTACTGACGACGGATAATGATCCAGAAACACGTGTCTAGAGATGGCAAGCACACTTGTGTAATTATTCAAGACTTTCCTGCAAGCACACACGCTTGGTTTAACCGCATTGACCACAATGCTCAGGGGCCAACCCGCTGGGAGGTGAAGCAGTGTGCTCCCACATTGGTTTCCTGTTTACAAGGCTCCCTCGAGCCGGTTGAGCTGACGAGCTCGTGGAGAGGCACCTGCGCGCCTTGAGAGGTACTGTGACCCGAGAATATTTTGGCAGCCTGCTCAGCAACCCCAAATATGATGGTTCTTGATGCCTAAGCTCTACTGACGACGGATAATGATCCAGAAACATGTGTCTAGAGATGGCAAGCACACTTGTGTAATTATTCGAGACTTTCCTGCAAGCACACACGCTTAGTTGAACCGCATTGACCACAATGCTCAGGGGCGAACCCGCTGGGAGGTGAAGCAGTGTGCTCCCACATTGGTTTCCTGTTTACAAGGCTCCCTCGAGCCGGTTGAGCTGACGAGCTCATGGAGAGGCACCTGCGCGCCTTGAGAGGTACTGTGACCCGAGAATATTTTGGCAGCCTGCTCAGCAACCCCAAATATGATGGTTCTTGATGCCTAAGCTCTACTGACGACGGATAATGATCCAGAAACACGTGTCTAGAGATGGCAAGCAAACTTGTGTAATTATTCGAGACTTTCCTGCAAGCACACACGCTTGGTTGAACCGCATTGACCACAATGCTCAGGGGCGAACCCGCTGGGAGGTGAAGCAGTGTGCTCCCACATTGGTTTCCTGTTTACAAGGCTCCCTCGAGCCGGTTGAGCTGACGAGCTCGTGGAGAGGCACCTGCGCGCCTTGAGAGGTACTGTGACCCGAGAATATTTTGGCAGCCTGCTCAGCAACCCCAAATATGATGGTTCTTGATGCCTAAGCTCTACTGACGACGGATAATGATCCAGAAACACGTGTCTAGAGATGGAAAGCACAATTGTGTAATTATTCGAGACTTTCCTGCAAGCACACACGCTTGGTTGAACCGCATTGACCACAATGCTCAGGGGCGAACCCGCTGGGAGGTGAAGCAGTGTGCTCCCACATTGGTTTCCTGTTTACAAGGCTCCCTCGAGCCGGTTGAGCTGACAAGCTCGTGGAGAGGCACCTGCGCGCCTTGAGAGGTACTGTGACCCGAGAATATTTTGGCAGCCTGCTGAGCAACCCCAAATATGATGGTTCTTGATGCCTAAGCTCTACTGATGACGGATAATGATCCAGGAACACGTGTCTAGAGATGCAAGCACACTTGTGTAATTATTTGAGACTTTCCTGCAAGCACACACTCTTGGTTGAACCGCATTGACCACAATGCTCAGGGGCGAACCGGCTGGGAGGTGAAGCAGTGTGCTCCCACATTGGTTTCCTGTTTACATGGCTCCCTCGAGGCGGTTGAGCTGACGAGCTCGTGGAGAGGCACCTGCGCGCCTTGAGAGGTACTGTGACCCGAGAATATTTTGGCAGCCTGCTCAGCAATCCCAAATATGATGGTTCTTGATGCCTAAGCACTACTGACAACGGATAATGATCCAGAAACACGTCTAGAGATGGCAAGCACACTTGTGTAATTATTCGAGACTTTCCTGCAAGCACACACGCTTGGTTGAACCGCATTGACCACAATGCCGAGGGGCCAACCCGCTGGGAGGTGAAGCAGTGTGCTCCCACATTGGTTTCCTGTTTACAAGGCTCCCTCGAGCCGGTTGAGCTGACGAGCTCGTGGAGAGGCACCTGCGCGCCTTGAGAGGTACTGTGACCCGAGAATATTTTGACAGCCTGCTCAGCAACCCCAAATATGATGGTTCTTGATGCCTAAGCTCTACTGACGACGGATAATGATCCAGAAACATGTGTCTAGAGATGGCAAGCACACTTGTGTAATTATTCGAGACTTTCCTGCAAGCACACACGCTTAGTTGAACCGCATTGACCACAATGCTCAGGGGCGAACCCGCTGGGAGGTGAAGCAGTGTGCTCCCACATTGGTTTCCTGTTTACAAGGCTCCCTCGAGCCGGTTGAGCTGACGAGCTCGTGGATGGGCACCTGCGCGCCTTGAGAGGTACTGTGACCCGAGAATATTTTGGCAGCCTGCTCAGCAACCCCAAATATGATGGTTCTTGATGCCTAAGCTCTACTGACGACGGATAATGATCCAGAAACATGTGTCTAGAGATGGCAAGCACACTTGTGTAATTATTCGAGACTTTCCTGCAAGCACACACACTTGGTTGAACCGCATTGACCACAATGCTCAGGGGCGAACCCGCTGGGAGGTGAAGCAGTGTGCTCCCACATTGGTTTCCTGTTTACAAGGCTCCCTCGAGCCGGTTGAGCTGACGAGCTCGTGGAGAGGCACCTGCGCGCCTTGAGTGGTACTTTGACCCGAGAATATTTTGGCAGCCTGCTAAGCAACCCCAAATATGATGGTTCTTGATGCCTAAGCTCTACTGACGACGGATAATGATCCAGAAACACGTGTCTAGAGATGGCAAGCAAACTTGTGTAATTATTCGAGACTTTCCTGCAAGCACACACGCTTGGTTGAACCGCATTGACCACAATGCTCAGGGGCGAACCCGCTGGGAGGTGAAGCAGTGTGCTCCCACATTGGTTTCCTGTTTACAAGGCTCCCTCGAGCCGGTTGAGCTGACGAGCTCGTGGAGAGGCACCTGCGCGCCTTGAGAGGTACTGTGACCCGAGAATATTTTGGCAGCCTGCTCAGCAACCCCAAATATGATGGTTCTTGATGCCTAAGCTCTACTGACGACGGATAATGATCCAGAAACACGTGTCTAGAGATGGAAAGCACAATTGTGTAATTATTCGAGACTTTCCTGCAAGCACACACGCTTGGTTGAACCGCATTGACCACAATGCTCAGGGGCGAACCCGCTGGGAGGTGAAGCAGTGTGCTCCCACATTGGTTTCCTGTTTACAAGGCTCCCTCGAGCCGGTTGAGCTGACAAGCTCGTGGAGAGGCACCTGCGCGCCTTGAGAGGTACTGTGACCCTAGAATATTTTGGCAGCCTGCTGAGCAACCCCAAATATGATGGTTCTTGATGCCTAAGCTCTACTGACGACGGATAATGATCCAGGAACACGTGTCTAGAGATGCAAGCACACTTGTGTAATTATTTGAGACTTTCCTGCAAGCACACACTCTTGGTTGAACCGCATTGACCACAATGCTCAGGGGCGAACCCGCTGGGAGGTGAAGCAGTGTGCTCCCACATTGGTTTCCATGGTATCCGGAGGGTCCAGGTGGCCCTCTCCTAGGACGATCCCCTCTGTTTCCCTTTGGCTCTGCTTTTGGTGGATTTTTAGAAGGCCTTCAATACCATTGATCCTTCCTTCCTGAGTGCTGTTCTAGAGAGAGCTGGGTTGGGTCTCTGCTTTCGTAACCTTGTTACCATGTCTCCTTCTTTCCCTATCCATAGAGGAACCTAGCAGGGATGTTCTCCTTCCCCTCTTTTATTCGCCGTGGCAATCGAGGCCATAGGACAACTCTTTCGATGTGATGCATGTATTCATTTGTGTTTTTGGTGAACCTGCAGAGTTGGGGCCCGCAATGTTTGGAGATCCTGCAGATATATGGGGAGGCGTCCGGCCTTAGGATGAAGAAATCTAAAGCCCTGTTGGTCCCTATTGGCAGGGATGCAACTATCTGCTCCTGGCAATCTTGGTTCGCTCTACGCCGCTCATCTTTTAAATACCTTGTTATTTATATCTTGCGTGCTCCAGACTTGGCCTGTAGCCTTAATCTGCCCCCCCAAATCACTATAATGAGACAAGACCTACAGAGGTGGGGGTGTCTGCCATTGTACACCCAGGGTAGGGTTGCCCTTTTCAAAATGATGGTCCTGCCCCAATTTTTGTATCTTTTTTCAAACTTTCACCACCCAATTCCTCAACGGTGATTCCAGACCATTGCTTTGATGATGCATACTTTCCTTTAGGCTGGTGCCTGCCCCCCTGTGGCCTTTTTTAATTGCCATCAATTTCCATATGATGGAGGGATGGGTATGGCAGATCTGTACTGTTATTTTTTGGCTTCGCAGTACGACTGGTTTAATGGGAGGTGGGGTGACCCAGCTTACTGGGTGCAGCAGGCCTTGCTTGGCTTAGATAGGATAACAGGCCTACCCTATTGGGACCGATTCCGCTGTCTCTTCTTGAGTGTACACGGGTGGTGTTGCTGTGCTGAAGAGTGACGCTCCATTTTCTAGGTTGGTATTATCGACTAACTGGGCTCACACCCCTGTGGCAAGGGACGCGCTACGCCATACTGCAGGTAAGGCTGTCTTTGTGGAGTGGGTCAGGGTAGATATCACTCACCTCGGGACATCTGCGTGGGTACTCACATGCAGGCATTTCAGGAGTTGCAGGACCATTATCAGCTCTCCCATACCCAGTTTCATAAATATCTGCAACTGCATCACGCTGTATTGGTTAGTATTCCCACTGATACGCAGGGCCCGAAGTATCGTCCCCTTGAGGCTAAACTGTTGATGGGGAAGTTGCATAAAGGGGCTATCTCCGTGATTAATTGCTCCCTAGTTATCAATGCCCCAGATCACTTCCCCCAGCTGCGAAAAAGGTGGGAGGGGAAGCTTGAGGATGCGAATGGCGTGAGGCTAGATTGCCCCCCCAGGAGTTTGTCAATTTCCACGTGCCTTCAGTTGGCCCAACTTAGCTATGTACAAGCTACGTGCATGACCTCACAGAGGCCTCCCAGAGACCTCACCGTGCTGGCAGGAACTCCCAAGGACACTGTGTCAGGTGTTCTTGACCAGACACAGATTGTTTCCAAGTAGTTTGGTCCTGCCTGTGGCTGATTCCCCTTTGGCAGGGGACTGAGAAGGAGCTCAATGCCATTATGGGTCACCAACTTGCCCTTACACCTAGAGTGGTTGCATCAAACAGGAGCAGCCATATTGCCCGAACCTGGGGCAAAAAAAGATTAGAATACTAACAAAGGTTCAAGCACAAAGTTACACAAAATATAAATATAACTGATATTGAAGACAATAAAAATAAAAAAAAGTAATAATAAATCAAGAAGACTATGTCACATAGAAAAATTGTACAACATTATGAAAATGATACCCATACAAAATTAAACCCATATATGTGTAGATTTCATCTTCGGTTTCTATCTTCCAACTCAAATAGTTGTTTGACGAATGTATTTGCGACAGATTCAAGTTTTGCTACTGACTTTTTAGCACAAGACACCCCATCCTCATGATGGCTTATTCTGTTTTCTGCTTCAATGATCCTACTATTCGTATCTTTGATGTCCTTGTGGATTGTGGCGATCTCAGATTGCATAATCTGTGTTCCCCTTGAGTGGATTTTGTTAAGTTGTGAACCTCTGCAAGCTTCACTAAAATTGTTTCCATTGTGGCGTTGATATCCTGCTAATTTTTGACTGGTGAGTCTGGGTTCAGCGGTTCTGATTTTACTCTCTTGAGGTTAGTTTTGTTTTCTTTTTCGGCCATCGTTGTGCAGGCACCTCTCCCCATATGGAAGGTTCGCATAAGCATGATTGCTTATAAGTCCGTATCAGTGTTACTATTGGCTGACCAACACTTGAATGAATACCTGAGAGATGGACATATAACAGGTGAAGTGAGGCAAAGGTTGGTTGTGATGAATTTGGTTCGTTTGGATGGCAGCTCACTCTCTTTCCGGACGAGAAGTTAATTTTAATCAGTAGATCAGGACTGCTTGAGCCCAAGCGTTTGTGGAAGTGTGATATTGTGGAAATCTGCTCCCTCCTGGTATACATTCAGACCGCCTACGAAGTATATAGGAGATATTCATGAAGTATGCATGACCAGGACAGTTTTACAGTAGCAATCTGGCCCTTTTTGAGCTTGGACAAACATGCCAGACCGCCATAGTGGAGTCAGGCACCTCACAGTTGATCGGATGCAGAGGACTTCCTTCAACACCTAACTCTTATCTCACAGAAAAAATGGCAGCCTCACATACTGAGGGTAATATGTCGACAACAGGACTTTTGTCCACTTGATTCAGCTCCTGCACATGTGGCCCAAATTCCAATTGCGTCAGCAATCGTGTCTCAGCTGCCATTTTGGAGTCAGGCACCCTGCGTGCATACGACTCCAAAGGCTACCTTTGTCCTGCAGTCACATGTCCAGATAAGGTATTAAACTGCTTACTTTGTTTAAAGAAAATTCCCATCCTCAGTATTTGTGTCCTTTATGCATTTGCCCTAGGTGGGGTTGCCGCAGTGGGAGCTCCACTGGGGTCTGAACGGTGGCCCGCTCATGCTGCACGGCTCCCATGCTGTTGGTATCTCATATCTGTCAAACGGACGTTGTGGCCGGTTCTTTGGTTGTTCTCCTCTTGCTCCTTATCTTCTGGATTTAATTTGTATTAGTTAGATTAAGATCCACGCAAGCCATACCTCCCTGGAATCCCCCGGGGGTCTAGTTTTCAGAAATGTGTGGGTTTGGTAGGTTACGGGCCAAAAAGTCATGGGACCCCCCTTGCAAAACCAGGTTGGTTTGTGATAGGTAATTTTGATGTCTCCTCAATATGTTTTAGGCCCTTGCCTGTCGCGGATACTTGGGCCTCCCACACAAGTGAGGCACCATTTTTATCGGGAGACCTGGGGTAACGCTGAGTGGTAGGAAATTTGTGTCAGCCCAGTGATGCCACAACTTTCCCACAAAAAAAGATTTTCCCCTGAATTCTCCGTTCTCCACCAGAAAGGTCCTGTTACAGGCACTCCTAGTCAGTAGGCTTGACTATGGAAATGTCCTGCTGGTGGGGATGAGAGAAGATCTATTTTCCAAACTTCAAGTTGTGCAAAATACGGCGGCACGCCTAGTTCTTAATAAACCGGCACACACTCCCTCTCTTCCATTATTGAGTGAGCTACATTGGCTCCAATGAGGAAAAGAGCAGTCTTTAAACTCCTGTGTCTGGCGTTCAAGGCACTGGTCGGTCTAGGTCCAGAATATCTAAGGAGGAAATTAATATAGAACACCCCAACCCGGCAGTTAAGATCTAGTGGCCATAAGCTCCTCCAAATTCCTAGAATTAAAAAGGCCAGGATGTGGGGGACGTGCTTTTTCCTATGTTGCCCCAAAACATTGGAACACACTACCAGTTGATCTGCGGACCAGTACTACACTCATGGCCTTTAAGAAAAAAATTAAAACTTGGCTATTCTAGGGTACTGACTCAGTATGTCGTCGTCTGCTTTCCCGGGCGCCGAGAGATCCCTTCGGGGATGATTTGTACGCCATACAAATAATAATATTAATAATAATGAATAATAAAACCAGGTGGGTTTATGATAGGCAATTTTGATGTCGCCTCAATACGTTTTGGACCCTTGCCTGTCGCGGGTACTTTGGCCTCCCAGATGAGTGAGGCACCATTTGTATCAGTAGACCTGGGGGAACGAGGAGTGGTAGGAAATTTGTGTCAGCCCGGTGATGCCATAACTTTCCCACACAAAAATGTGTGAAAAAAGTGATTTTTTTTCAGCTAAATTTCAGGTTTGCAGGGGATTCTGGGTAGGAAAACGTGGGTGGATCCACGCAAGCCATATCTCCCTGGAATTCCCTGGGTGTCTAGTTTTCAGAAATGTGTGGGTTTAGTAAGTTTCCCAAGGTGGCCGCCGAGCTCCGGGCCAAAAAGACATGGGACCACCCTTTGCAAAACCAGGTTGGTTTGTGATAGGTAATTTTGATGTTGCCTCAATAAGTTTTGGGCCCTTGCGTGTCGCGGGTACTTGACCCACCCACGCAAGTAAGGTACCATTTTTTTCAAAAGACTTTGGGGAACTCGGGTAAGTGGAATTTCCAGAACTTTCCATCACAGAAATGTGCGAAAAATGTGGGTTTTTTTTAGAATTGTTTAGGTTTGAAAGGGATTCTGGGTAACAGAACCTGGTGAGAGCCAGTCAAGTCACCCCATCTTTGATTTCCCTGGGTGTCTAGTTTTCAGAAATGTATAGGTTTGCTAGCCTGGCTGATGAGGATTATGAATCCGAAACCGGTCCCAGGATGCTTGTTTCCGGTCCAGGGAAGACATGGCTTGGCAGTTCGGGCTGGACTGTTCCCATAAGGCACAGGGTCAGACTGATTTGCATATAGCCATGTCTGAACTGGGGTGGCTGAGTGAACTAAAGAATGGTGATGGATTAAACCCAGATCAGTTGACTGGGGGTGAGTGTTTGATTTATACAAACGCTCCGTCCATCATCCCCTTTTGTATCGCTTTGTTCGCCCTAAGTGTGGCAGGGTATGCTCAGACGTCAGTCCCTTGTTCACTTGGCCACTGGATTCAAGATTGCCTGGCTGATGAGGATTATGAATCCGAAACCGGTCCCAGGATGCTTGTTTCCGGTCCAGGGAAGACATGGCTTGGCAGTTCGGGCTGGACTGTTCCCATAAGGCACAGGGTCAGACTGATTTGCATATAGCCATGTCTGAACTGGGGTGGCTGAGTGAACTAAAGAATGGTGATGGATTAAACCCAGATCAGTTGACTGGGGGTGAGTGTTTGATTTATACAAACGCTCCGTCCATCATCCCCTTTTGTATCGCTTTGTTCGCCCTAAGTGTGGCAGGGTATGCTCAGACGTGAGTCCCTTGTTCACTTGGCCACTGGATTCAAGATAGCCTGGCCGATGAGGATTATGAATCCGAAACCGGTCCCAGGATGCTTGTTTCCGGTCCAGGGAAGACATGGCTTGGCAGTTCGGGTTGGACTGTTCCCATAAGGCACAGGGTCAGACTGATTTGCATATAGCCATGTCTGAACTGGGGTGGCTGAGTGAACTAAAGAATGGTGATGGATTAAACCCAGATCAGTTGACTGGGGGTGAGTGTTTGATTTATACAAACGCTCCGTCCATCATCCCCTTTTGTATCGCTTTGTTCGCCCTAAGTGTGGCAGGGTATGCTCAGACGTGAGTCCCTTGTTCACTTGGCCACTGGATTCAAGATAGCCTGGCTGATGAGGATTATGAATCCGAAACCGGTCCCAGGATGCTTGTTTCCGGTCCAGGGAAGACATGGCCTGGCAGTTCGGGCTGGACTGTTCCCATAAGGCACAGGGTCAGACTGATTTGCATATAGCCATGTCTGAACTGGGGTGGCTGAGTGAACTAAAGAATGGTGATGGATTAAACCCAGATCAGTTGACTGGGGGTGAGTGTTTGATTTATACAAACGCTCGGTCCATCATCCCCTTTTGTATCGCTTTGTTCGCCCTAAGTGTGGCAGGGTATGCTCAGACGTGAGTCCCTTGTTCACTTGGCCACTGGATTCAAGATAGCCTGGCTGATGAGGATTATGAATCCGAAACCGGTCCCAGGATGCTTGTTTCCGGTCCAGGGAAGACATGGCTTGGCAGTTCGGGCTGGACTGTTCCCATAAGGCACAGGGTCAGACTGATTTGCATATAGCCATGTCTGAACTGGGGTGGCTGAGTGAACTAAAGAATGGTGATGGATTAAACCCAGATCAGTTGACTGGGGGTGAGTGTTTGATTTATACAAACGCTCCGTCCATCATCCCCTTTTGTATCGCTAGGTTTGCTAGGTTTCCCAAGGTACCGGCAGAGCTAGGGTTAAAAAACTACAGCTAGGCACTTTGCAAAAAAGGGTCATTTTTCACTATGAAAATGTGGTGTGTCCACATTGCGTTATGCGCCATTTCCTGTTGTGGGCACTAGGCCTACCCACACGAGAGGTACCATTTTTCTCAGAAGACTTTGGGGAATGCGGGTGGGGGAAAATTTGTGGATCCACGCAGATTCCAGAACTTTTCACCACAGAAATGTTTGGCAAATGTGTTTTTTTGGACAGTTGTTTAGGTTTGCAAGGGATTCTAGGTAACAGAACCTGGTGAGAGCCAGTCAAGTCACCTCATACTGGATTCCCCTGGGTGTCTAGTTTTGAAAAATGTATATGTTTGCTAGGTTTCCCTAAGTGCCGGCAGAGCTCAGGTTAAAAAACTACAGCTAGGCACTTTGCCAAAAAAGGGTAATTTTTAGGTCTCGCTGGCGCCGCAGCGCGAAGCGCTGTCGCCAGCGAGACTTATTGTCGCTGTGTAGGTAGCGAAGTGGGCCATCAGATGTGCACGAGCTTAAGAAACCCATTGCAGTCAATGGCTGTGACAGCGCGCTTTAGGAGACACGCGCGTGCTTTAGGAGACACGCGCTGTGAACGCGCGCGTCTCTTCTCGTGCTCTCTCACACTTTCACTTTCACAGCGCGTCTCCTAAAGCGCGCGGTTACAGCCATTGTCTGCAATGTAGCGGGCGAAACAGATTCGGGGGCGGCCGGCGGAGGCTGGGGAAAACGTGCATGAAAGGCAGGGGCGGATATGTGAGTTTTCTTTTGCTCGCGCATGGCTCATGACGTATCTTGTGTGCTCTCTATCTGCCTTCTGACCCCCATCTCTCATACCTCACTTCATGTCTTTCCACGTCCCAGCGCTCCTTTTCCCTCCCTTACTTGACCCAGCTCGCTTTCGTAGCCTTCCCTTCCTCCTGCTCGGTGTCCCCTCTCCCCCTGTCTCCTGTTGCTTCCTCCTCCCATCTCTCCTCGTTCCACTGACCTCTCTTCACTTGAGCAGCCGGAACAGAAATTCATTAGCAGCCGCCCTTGGAATGCCCAAGCTTATGAAAATGGGTTAAAGAGCCGTTTGGGTACAGCGAAACAGCCTGAATTTTTCATGTCGGAGCAGGAACATTTGGAGGTGACCAGTCTCCGGTTCCAGCGTCCTCCAGCCCTCGGCTGCCTCTTCTGCCCCGACGATCAATAAGGGTGCCCTTTTCTACAGTTGTTAAATAGAACACCAGCATGCTTAGTGCTGTCAGTTGAAAAATCAAGACAGATTGGCGATCACCCTCCTGACATGGGACCACTGGGCGGCTAAGTGAGTTATATGTGTGACGACTGGGAGTACGGAAAGCAAGGAAGTCGGCGTGCAAGGTGACAAAAAAGATGAGAAAGAACTGAGGTATGCACACACAGGTATTTTCGCACACATAAGAAGGCATCACATATCAAATATATTAGCAGTCGCAGTCGCAGTTTATTTTATTACATCAGACTTAACCCTCAGAAGTATTGGGTGAGACAACTTTAACGTGCTCGCAATACATCGGTTGCACATTTTGAAATGCGACGAATAAGAAATAATAGACATTAGGACCATATGCTTGGAGCACGGTTTCCATTAGATGTTGGTGTGCATGTGCAACCGGACTAATCAGCCCAGGGTTTGTTTGCAGAGCTCTGACCCCCGGTTTCCACACCTGGGATGACCCCACGCAGACTGGAGCTGCCTTATTCGCATATGTGCATGAGCGTTGTGCAGAGGGGCCAGGGTGGTGTTGAGGCATATGTTGCTTTGTGTTTGATGTTAAAACCTTTGCAAGGTGTTTTTAATTTACAGTGTGCCTTGCTATTTTTGTACGTAATGTTTCCTAACGTGTTTTGGGTTGGCACTCAGTGTGTCCTCCCTCATTTGTGCCTACACAGGTCGACATTAAGGCTGAAACCAAATTCTTGTTTAAAAGGTAGCGTAAACACAGGAGACTCACTAATTAGTATCTAAACAGGCGCAGCGCCACAGCACCACAGAGTCCAGAGTCTTAAGGGTGAGCAGCCTGATGTGTTCACTCTCTTCAAACTCCTTCCGAGCTCTCATTAAACCGGGCTTCAATCCCTTTGTTAACAAAAACCCACCTATAACTCTGATAGCATTAAAAATGTGGTTCTTGTGGTTTAGAAACATGGAAACAAAATACGCTGTGTAGACATGAATACACGTGTGTAAACTATATAGTAAAAGGAAAATACAGTACATTGCTTTAGGGTGGTTCTCAAAATGTAAAGAAGGAAGAAATCGTTAAAAAAACGATCTACTGTTCATTGGCCTTAGTCTCATTAATTAGTAATTTGACATCCTCAAAATATGCAACTCACATTCTGTGAGGGCTCACCCCTGCATTCTGGGTTAGTCATTGGCTGCTGAGTGCTGTTCAGTGCTTAATTTGTAAAAAAAGAAATATAAATGCCAGGGCCCTCGTATGGAGGCCACTGCAACTAGCAACACCATTGCCCCTAAAAGTGCTGCCAGTGACGGCACCGACACAACTATTAACCAGCAGACTTACAAGTGTAAATTCAGATTATTCTCGGCCTCCAAAGCTTTAAGAATGATGTAATAGATATTGAATTAATACTGGTTTTGTGCTCTTCTCTAAATTAGACAAACTTTGCCACCATGTGGAAGACTATCATAAGTGCCGATGTTGTCAATTAAGTGACGGTGCCGAGCACCGGAAACTTCCGGCTCAAATTATGCACTGGTGCTGCTATTGCATTTCAATTGGATAATCAGTTTCCTCCCTTTGTACACTTGGTGCTCCATTAGTAGTAAAGTAATCCAGACTTACTCTATGAAGTTTTAGAGAGGACACTGTATGACCGAAGCAATTTACAGCAAGTAAAATCAATGCTCAGTAGTGTTAAATATTTAAAAAAATATTAGTAAGACCTTTAAAATAAGGCTGCACACAGAAACTAGAAGGTCTTAAGAGTTGATCAAGTGCATGGTGGCCCAGCTCTTTTCACTAACAAGCATTTGCAATGCAATAGGTCTCGCATTTGCAAGAGTTTGAGCTATTGGCAAATGCGAGACCTATTGCATTGCAAATGCTTGTTTGCTGTGAAATTGTGGTGTGTCCACGTTGCGTTTTGCGCCCTTTCCTGTCGCGGGCACTAGGCCTACCCACACAAGTGAGGTACCATTTTTCTTTGAAGACTTTGGGGAATGCAGGGTGGGTGGAAATTTGTGGATCCACGTAGATTCCAGAACTTTCCACCGCAGAAATGTGAGGCAAAAGTGTTTTTTTAAACAATGTTTTAGGTTTGCAAGGGATTCTGGGTAACAGAACCTGGTGAGAGCCAGTCAAGTCAACCAATGCTGAATTCCCCTGGGTGTCTAGTTTTAAAAAATGTATAGGTGCTCTAGGTTTCCCTAGGTGCCGGCAGAGTTAGGGATAAAAAACTACAGCTAGGCACTTTGCAAAAAAAGGGTAATTTTTCATTGTGAAAATGTGGTGTGTTCACCTTGCGTTTTGCGCCCTTTTCTGTCATGGTCACTATGCCTACCCACACAAGTGAGGTACCATTTTTATCGGGAGACTTAGGGTAATTCAGATTTGCAAAGTAACTGTTATTACCTATTGACTTTCAACGCATTTCTGCCTTCCAAATGAAAGAAAATGGGTAAAAAAGAAGTCATTTTGAAAAATGACCGATAATTCTCATGCTAGTATTAGTAATCCCAATTTCGGAAATGTGCAAATATCTACTGTTTCTAAACTCTATATTTTGTTCCCATTTCAGAAATAAATAGGTGTCTTTCATACTGATTTCTCCATGTATACATTTTCCCAGAATAATTGCTATATACCCGGTACATAATAAAAAACAATTGCAAGTCACTGCTCAGTTTTTGGGTTCGTCGGGTTCTTGGTGAACCTACAAGTCCTTTATATCCCCACAACAAGTAAGGTCCAGCGGATGCAATAGTATATTGCTTTTAAATAGCTGTCATAATTAGAAGTTACAGGTGAAAACATTGACACAAAAGGTTGTTTTTTTCAACTAATTTTCAATTTTTCCTATATTTAACTGTATGTTTCTATAAAGAAACCTTGAAGGATCTACACACATGACCCCTCGCTGAATTCAGAATTTTGTCTACTTGTATAGCTTTCCAGGATCCATTATTGCTTTCATACCCATTTCTCCTACTCACTGGAAGGAGATTGAAAGAACAAAAAATAGCAAAAATAGGCTATGTCCCAGAAAAATACCAAAACTGTGTAAAAAAAATGTTGGTTTTCTGACAAAAGTCTGTGATTCCCTAAAAGCTGGGAAAATTGTGATTTCAGCCCCACAAACCCTTTTTTGATACAATTTGCAGGGAAAACCCCAGATGCTTTCATTTTCAGCACTTTTTTCCCATTGTTCCCCAAAAAAACAAAATGTAACTGTATTTTGGCTAATTTCTGGGTCCCCTCTAGGGGAATCCACAAACCCTGGGTACCTGTAGAATCCCCATGATGTTGGAAGAAAAGGACGCACATTTGGCTTGGATACCTTATGTGATCAAAAAGTTACAGAGGCCTAAGCACGAACTACCCCAAATAGCCAAAAAAAGGATTAGAACAGGGGGGGAAAGGCCTAGCAGCGAATGGGTTAACAAAAGAAAACCTACAACCATAGGACTAGCCTGCCACTCCTGGTATAATATTCCAGAGAAGGATTGGGCTTCCGGTCTCTCCAAGCACCATCCCGAGCACACCAGCAACCTGACAGAAGATATCAAGAACTTCAACCGTTGGATCACCGCTGATGCTGACTCCCTGGCGTCCTTCCAGTATGGCAAAACAGCAAGAACGCGGACAGAAGCCAGGTGGTGCTTTACAGAGACGAAGTAGGTCTAGATAATCGCTCAGCTGGTGATAATTCCAACCCAGCCGGGCTCAGTTCAGTCAGAGCAAATCGGGATGTTCTAGTGTATCAGGCGTGCGGTAAAAATTGCATCCCGCAAGGGTTGATCGGGTTCAATCAATCAATCAACATGAGACATCAGGCCAGTAGGGCTGTACACCGTGAGGGAGTTCGGTAATCCAAACATGTGACCAGTGCTTCTAATGACGCCATTCAGAGGCTCTCTATTCTCAATTTTGAAAAGTCTTGGAGCCCCCACAGCGAATCACTCTGTTCCAGGCAGTTGAATCCCTGACCACAAAAAACCCTCCTTTTGAGTTTACAAGCCATGTGGTGCACAGAAAACCTCAAGATGTCGAAACGGCACTACAAACAAACAGAGCGCAAGTGGATAATAAGCCACAATGTTGCGGTAAAGGACAAGCTGCTAGGGGTGTTACCACCAACTAAACCGGAACAACAAGCACACAGCACTAGCACAACACATCGACGCTGCCAGAAACAGCAGCAAGAAAATCTTTGCTATTGTCAAAGATTTCAACACGCCTATAGCCACCTTGAATAACATCACTTGTGAGGGTAAAAGACCTCTGAAAATTCTTCTGAACATGAACACAGACATATACAGCAACTTCGACCCTCAACCGGAAACCATCAGTCTCACAGCAAGTTTTCTCATCTCGTACAAAGAACAGAACCTGACCACTTTGCCAGCAATGTCAACAGAAGAGACCACAGTCACGATAAAGTCTATCTACTCCGGGGCCTCGCCAAGCCCTTCTCCCAACACACCGTCAACAAAAGAATCATACCCCTTAGTGCAGTTCACACTCCCATTCTTAAAGCCTTAACCAACTCTGCCACCTTCCCTGAAACCTGGAAATACACCTCTGTCACCGCCCTTCTCAAGAAACTAAGCCAAGGTCAGCTAACTACAGATCAATCTCCCTCCTACCATACCCGGGAAAGGTCTAAGAGATGCTAATCAACAAATGCTTAACTGACCATCTCCTTGGAGAAGTGTGGCTCAATGGTTAGAGCAGGCAGACCTTGATGCAGGGCTCTGGCCAGGGACCAGGGTTCGATTCCCGCCTCGGCGGGTCTCCGGCTCATTAATTCCCCTGACTGGATATTCTCACCTCAGTGCCTGTTCTGATCATGGGTCCCACGCTGCAACTCTGGGCAATAGCTTGCTTAGTCTCCACAACGGCCCCAAAAGCGCTGGGATGCCTGGTTGCACCTGGAGGGTGCCCAGGAGTGGACATTTCCCAGGAAAGCCAGGAAGGGTTCCTAAGAGGTATACGGACAGCGCCGGGACACCTCCGGTGGAGGTAGCTGTGCGCTTTACAAATTCCGACATTTACATTTATTTATATTTAACCACCAGCTTGAGGTGCCGGGTTTTTAGGAACCCGTTGGTGCCAGGGGGTAGCACCCGAGGACCTCTGAGTTCTCCCTTGTTCCGGACCACAGAAACACGGAGTCTTCTAGTTACCGTCAAAGATCAAGTTTTATTGGTAGCTACCAAGTAACACGTGTCCCAGAAGTACACTGCACGGAGAGTAGGTTCTCGGGAGACTGTTCGTTTTTACAGAACCAGCCGTCTCCTTATATACAAAAATAATAGCTGCAAGCAAGAATTCCTGAGTTTATGATATGGCTATATACATATTTCTACAATAATACAAAGAGCAGAGTCATGTAAGCAAGCCCATATTTTAGATGTCCAGTTTGTTGATAGATTACCCAGTTAGGCCTGGAACTCCCATCAGATATCGATGAAACCTTAATAAAGGAAGGCACAACCCAGTCATAAAACTGGCCATAAACAAGGAATGTGGACAGGTGCATGTTTGCAGAAAGCATGGTCTGTATGTGTGAATGGTTTGTGGAATGTTATGTATTGATGCTATCGTGTTCGGCCACTGGGCGAGGAGCTGCCCAAACAGGTTTGGCCTAAGGCCATGGAGTCAGTTGGGACAGGTCAGGGGGAAGTCACGAAAAGGTGGACGTGTCCCTTTTGATCAAGCTCTACCTTTAATTGACTTAACATGAGGGCAAGATGCAAGATGGATGCCGTTCACAAAATGGAGTTTAAGGGATGGGGACGGAAACTACGATTTTGGGGTGTTGGCAACCCTCGATTGTGACGCAAATACATAGGAATGATGTCCTAATTATTATCGGTTCATAGATACCAAAATCGTCTTGGTGCGTTGAGGTTTTGTGACACGGGTATTGGACCTCGATATCGGGAAAACACCAGGGTCTGGATTTTTGAGAACCACAGACCCTCCTTTTGCCCTCATATAAGGCAATAACTCATGCTAATCTGAGTCCAAATCGGTATGAAGAAATTCGTGGAGATGTTGCTGTACCATCATTCTGTTACTCAGCTCGTCCCGTGACACAGGCTTCCGTACACACGAGGTAGCACAGAGGCCACATAGTGCAGGAGCACACTGTATACATAGGCAAAACATGAACAGAAGTGCCAAGGTCATCCCAATGAAGATCAAAATTTTCCATCCCCAGGCAGTGATCAGCTCCCAGAACCACCCCAGCAGGGACCAATCCCCTTTCTCAACGTGAAGGGAACCAGATATTTCGTGTAGTTTGGAGATGGCCTGGTATACCGTCGGTGCGTTATCAGGGATGAATATGCAACAACTGGATTGGATGACTCTACACACACCACCACGATCGGCGAGTATGATGTCTAAGGCAATTCGGTTCTGAAGGGTCATAAGTCGATCCGACTGAAGCTCGGTTTTCAGATTGCCAAGTGCTCCGGCCGTCGTAGTCACGGCGGATTCAACTATCCTCGATAACTGGCGAATATTTCTGCTGTTCACCATAGGCCCCCAAAATGGCAGAAAACCCTTTGCGAAGTCAGCGAATTCCTGACCCGCGGTGTCGTCTTTACTCACGACACCCCTAGCTGTCCTTGTCCGATGGTAATCTGCTCTGGCCGTGTAGGTGGGAGGCAGCAGAAATGAGATAAAACATGTACCTGAGAAATCAGGGGGCAACCACGTGTAGGCTTGGTCGTGGCAAACGAAATACGTGCCTTTGGCTGCCAAAAGTATAGGGGAAGTTCGGGAAGTAAATACGTACGTTTCCGTGCAAATGCTCTTTCCTAACTGTGCTGTGGGGTCCCTACCAATACCCTGTAGGCATAAGTGACCTCGGTGGGGCACTATCCAAACTGGGCGGGATTTCTTTGCTGCCTGGCTCTTGACCAGGTAAACCCCATGTTTGGTCACGTTCCAACGGGTGTAGGGACTGAGTTCATCTTTGGGCATTGTCAGATATGTGTCGATATCCCTACTCATATTCCTTATCCCTGCAATTAGTGCCTTGTTATTGGAATCGCTCGCAGTGGAACGGGTTGGGTACGGTTCTAGGGCGAATAGGAACATGGTCTGGAAAGCCCACAGAGAACCATAGTAGCTGAATGGCAAAATGAAGTATGGGATCCCCTTATCGGTTGTGTGTGGCATAAGTCCGCATATCCAACAGTTTGATGCGTTCATTACGGACTGGTGTTGGTGTAGGAGCTGAATGAAAGAATTGTTTACAAATTAGAGTCTTCGGGCAGACTCTTGTTCAGGTAGAGGGTGAAAGTAGTGTGGAGAAATAGTGGGAGGAGATGGTGGCTGGGTGTCATTCGAAAAGGTAACTTTAAATACGAATAGAGTACAGCCAGTAAAAAACACAAGTATGCTACATAACATTAAAACACATAGTATCAGGAATCTTCTTTTGGACAGTATTGTGCATAACTGTTTTCCGAAGTTCGTGGGTCTGATAGGTCTCTCTACCCTTGGAAACTCCATCCTCTAGTTGCTGCCCGCGGTGGTTGATTGATTCTCCCAGGGAGCGCGCTCTGCTCAGTCCGGGGTAACTCCCGTGGATCAATCAGAACCGTGGACCTAGAACTTCCCAGTTGCACACCCCAGACTTCAACCGCGACCCTAGCAGCAGAACCGGATGGCGGTTCGAAAAATCAAAAATGAGCTAGTTCCCCTGGGATGAGAGAGCTGAAAAATCAAAAAAATAGTTCTTAAGGGAAAAGGGAAATCACATTAGGTCAATCGTTTATTAGTCTCTTTGTTTAGACCGCAGGTCGTACCGTCGTTTCCCAGGTATGGTGTGGTCTTCAAACAGCGTCTCAGGTTCGGTAGTGTCCAATTGCATAGACGGCGACACAAGTCCTTGTAAAATATGATCACTCTCCTTTTCAGTACTAGTTTCTTTCAAACGTGCATCGCTGAAAGGGATGAAGCGAGGTACGGATTCGGTCTCGGAGTCGGCAAGTCCTTTGTTGACCCACCGGTCGTATGGAAGGGGCAGAGGGACCCGTTTGCAGTGGGTCCCATGTACCCAGTTCTTCTTGCCTTCCACCCGAACAGCAGATCTCGTTGAAAGCAGCACTAGGTGCGGTCCGGTCCACCTCGGCTGTCCGTTGTTGGTGCGCTGGAAATTCCGCACCAAAATCCACGAGCCGGGCTCGATGAGGTGACCTGGATCGTCAGAGGCTGGTGGAGAGGAGCTGTGAACCTGTTGGTGTAAAACACGCAATTTAGTTGTCAATTCGCACAAATAGTCAAGTAGTACGGGGTGTTCTATCTCACTTAGTTTCTTGGGTCTTGGCACGCCCCAGACGTTGGCTGGGCGGCCAAACACGATCTCATGGGGGCTAAGTCCTAATCTGGAGTGGACAGTCATTCTGGTTGACAAAAGCGCTAGAGGCAGTGCGTCAGGCCATTTAAGACCTGTACTGGCTTGGATCTTGGCTAGTTTGAGTTTTAGAGTGCCATTGTAGCACTCTACTAATCCAGCTGATTGGGGGTGATTGGCAGCGTGGAATTTTTGGTGGATGCCTAAACACTCACACACTCTCTTCATCACGCATCCTACGAATTCACTTCCGTTATCACTCCAGACAATTCTAGGCATACCGAACCTCGGAAAGAACTCTTTGACGAGTGCTTTGGCAGTTGATAAAGCGGTATTGTCCTTAAGGGGGTACGCTTCCACCCATCTTGAAAAGGCGCAGACAATAACGAGCACATACTTTAGGTTGTTGCACCTCTCCATGTGGATGAAGTCGAGCTGTAAAACCTCGAACGGGTACGTTGGAGGCGCAAAATGACCAGTTGGAGTTGGGGTTCCCCTACCGGGATTGTACTTCAAACACACATACACTTTTTAACCACATTCTTTGCATATTTTGGGATATTGCTATTCTGCCATACTGGGGCAAAAAGTTTACATATTCCTTTCGAACTGATGTGCGCAATTCCGTGAGCCATCGTTACTACTGCAAGTACGTATGCATTAGGTAATAGCCATCGCTGGTGTTCTGATAGTTCGACCCAACAACCATTCGCATCCAATCTACCTGTGCTTTCTCTCCATTCATTCACCTCGTTCTCAGTGGCCTCAGCTTGTATCGATTTTACGCTTTCAATGGTGTCCTCGCACATTCCCACATCAGCAGTCCATCTAGCGGGACCCATAACATACATCCGACTCATTGTGTTCCTTGCAGTTTCTTTCGCAACCTCATCTGCCAATGCATTTCCGCGGCCAACATCATCCTGAATCTTTTTGTGTGCACTGCATTTTATAATGGCGACTTGTAGGGGCAAGGTGAGTGACTCAAGGAGCTCATTAACTAGCTGGCCATGTTGTATCTTTGCACCATGGGACGTAAGGAACCCACGTTCACGCCACAATCTCCCAAAACTGTGAGCCACACCAAAGGCATATTGGCTGTCAGTGTACACATTCACTCGCTTTCCTTTCGCCAACACACATGCTCTAGTAAGCGCAATCAACTCTGCAGCTTGTGCAGAATTGTGGGAAATGCGTGCAGTCTCTACAATGGTGTATAATGTCGTTACGGCGTATGCTGTGGTCGTATCACCATTCGGCAACTTGAAACATGAACCATCAACCCACAAAGTATCATTGCATTCGGGAAGGGGAGTGTCCTGTAAGTCTACTCTCCCTTTTGTCTCTTCTTCTGTCCTGAAACAGCAGTCATGTTTGTCAATCTTGTCTGTCTCTGTCGGGATGGGTAATAACGTAGCGGGGTTGAGTGTATCACACCTTTTTATGTGGATGTGACTTGCTAGCAGGGTAAGTTCGTAACTGGATAGTCGAGCGCTAGTAAGATGTTGTGTCTTGGTCCTATTTAGCAAAATGTCAACTGCATGCGGAACCATAACGATCAGAGTGTTATTCATGACTAGTCCAGCAGACTGTCGAATGCAGACAGCTGCTGCGGCCGTTGCTCTTAGACAACTTGGCAGTGCCTTAGCCACTGGATCCAGAGTTGCCGAAAAATACGCGCATGGGCGCTGTTTGTCCCCAAAGTGTTGCGTTAAGACTGATAATGCACAACCTTCCTTTTCGTGGACATACAATGTAAAAGGCTTACTGTAGTTGGGGTTTCCCAACACAGGGGCCGAACACAATGCATCACGCAACTCGTGGAAACTCGTCTGACAATCTTCAGACCAAGGCATAGGATTAGGCGTGTCTTTGCGGAGTAGTGCCAGCAAGG
Source organism: Lissotriton helveticus (assembly GCF_964261635.1). Lineage (NCBI taxonomy): Eukaryota > Metazoa > Chordata > Amphibia > Caudata > Salamandridae > Lissotriton > Lissotriton helveticus. The sequence goes on from NC_136065.1 coordinate 1,919,935,405, forward strand.
GCTTGGCTAGTAGTGAGAAATTCGGTATCCATTGTCTACAGTACGATGTAATGCCCAAGAAGGCTCGAACCTCTCTCTGTGTCCTTGGGGCACTTAGTTCTGTAATTGCCTGTATTCTTTCTGGTGTCAGTCTCCTTCCCTCCTTCGATAAGATGTGACCTAAGTAGGTTACTTCTTGTCGGCAAAATTGCAGCTTTGAAAGGGAGACTTTGTGCTTCATGTCACATAAGTTACGCAATAATAACAACGTGGCTTGTTTGCAAATCTCCTCAGTGTCTGCGGCGATCAGTAGATCGTCTACGTACTGGATCAAAGTTGACCCATCTGGCAGCACAATTGTGTCTAGTTGTGTTTTCAGTGCCTGACTGAATATAGATGGGCTTTCGCAGTAGCCTTGAGGAGCGCATTTGAAGCGGAAGCTTCGTCCTCCTAAATTGAAGCCGAAAAGGTCTCTACTCTCTTCGGCGATCGGGAAAGCGTTCTTCAGGTCAATCACCGAGAACCAGTCTGCTGAAGCTGGAACAATTGTCAATAAAGCAGTAATGTCGGGGACAACTGGAAACTGTGGGATAACTACCTTATTTACCTCTCTGAGGTCAATCACAAACCTATACACAGGGGGCTGTGAAGGATCAGTACGTTTTAAGACCGGTAAAACTGGACTGTTACAAACGTTCCCTGTTGTTTCTTCAATAACATCTTTATCGATCAAATCATAAATGATCGTTAACAACGCCTTCTCGCATTCGTTAGATATTTTGTATTGAGGAATACGTGGCAATCCGACGTTGGCTTTCAAGGTTATGACATACAGTCCTATCTCCAAACGACCTACGTCATTGGAACCATTAGCCCACAGTATATCAGGAAGTGATGATAATTCGGTTGGAATACCTTCTTTCGACAAATACATTGGAGAAATGACTTTTTTCCCTAACGTAAGTTGTACTCCCGAGGGAGAACAGTACAAAGTCGCATACAACCTTTTTTAGCAAATCCAATCCTAACAAATTTTCACCGCAACCTGTTGTAAGAATGAGGGGTGCTTCCAATTCATAGGGGCCAACAGAAAGGGATATAGGACTAGAGATCGGGTTTCTAACAGGGGCGCCAGAGAAGCCTACTGAGACATTTATTTCGCCAGACAAAGGTGCGCCAGGAAGTTTTGAGTGCATAATAGAACTTTTTGTAGCACCAGTATCCAGCAGAAATGGCTCTGACACTCCTGAGGTAATTACCTTGACATAAGGTCCATCTTGGTCTACTGGAACTGAAACAACTCCCTCTCTTTGTCCATGGCTGTCCTAGCAATCGTTACCCTCATTGTCGTGTTCGGTGTAATAGTCGTCAGCATAGTACTGAGCTGACCTAGACGATGCGTTATTCTGTTGGTCAAAGCTATTCATGGAATTTTGAGGCGGAAAAGAAGCTGTGTACTGGGAGAAATTTCCACGGCCCCTACCTCTGGGGGCATGTTGAACACCTCTCCCTCTTACACCTGAAACACGTTTAAGCGTCGCGCAAGAGCCGGACAATTACTCCTAAAATGACCCTCTTCCTTGCAATACGCACATTGATTCGGGCCATACGGAACACGCTGGTGGGAAGACTCGTTTCCTTGCGCGTCTCTAGAATACTGCTTATTCTGTTGACAATTGGGCTGGCTAGCCATACGAGGCGGATAGGCCTGTTGGAGAAGAACTTTAGTTTTTAGATCTTTCGTCTTTTTGTCTGCCTTGTCTAGCTCGTCTTTGCGCCTGTTTTCGTAGTACTGAGCTGTTGCTAGAATCTGTGCTGACGTAGAGACAGCCCAAGCACTCTCTGAATCTTTTAGTTTAGCACACAGTTCGGGAAGCAGATTGTGTACAAACTTGTCTACAAACAATCTTTGGCCACCCTCGGTAGCCATATCCTGACCACTATGGTCAGTGAAAGTTTCCTCAAATCTCGTGAAAAAGTCAGACACATTCTCGTCTTTCTTCTGCTTGCATGCGGATAGCTTGTCCCAGTTTACGCGTACTTCAGGCATAAGTGTCTTCATGTACGCAATAATTCTACCGGGAAGTTCAGCTATTAACGGCTCAGGCTTGAAACCACCGACTTGTCTAGTATCTGTAGTCGCAATGTTCGCCCACGAGTCACCTAATTCTTGGTCATGATCTTCATGACGTATCTTACTCCATAAAGGATGTGGAACAACGTTCCCAAACAACATGTCTATATCCGCTAAATTCATTATACATGAGCTGGCAGTTTGGGACAACTCCTTATAATACCCAGTCAGGTTTTTACGGGGATCGGGTAGTGTCTGCTTGAGTGCTTGACTGCTTGAGTGCTAAAACTTCGGATCTTTTCCAGGGGACATGTACCCATACACGCTGGAAATGAGGCAGAACCGGTGGAACTGCAGTTGCGTCACCTTCCCTCCAGACCGGAGGAACCTCTCTCATGGGGTACTGTCTCGCTCTTTTCCTGCTGGATGTACCACTGTCAGAGGATGACCCAGAATTACCACCCGTACTTCTATGTGATAATAATATCTCAACTGCTTTTTCAACGTCGGGACCTACAATCATACCCTCCCCAAATTTAAATCGTACCCTACACAACTCTTGCTCGTTGGTCTTCTGACCATTATCTACCAAATCCTCACACAGAAAAACACACATCTGCTCAAAGACGTATCTTTGCGTTGGTTCATCCCATTGACGGAAAACGTTCATGACAGACTCTACATCATATCTTGCTGTGTCCATAGCCCAATTTCGTGCTAACTTATTCAAACATTCCCTTTCCTGATAATCGGGCATTTGGCTTCGTAATTGTCTTCGTTCCGTGTTAGGGGTCGTTTTAGGCGACCGAAAAAGTGGTGAAGGAAAGTTAGTAACAATGCTGGCCATTTTATGCCAGACGAAAGGTGAAAGTGGGGGAATAACTGGTGGTAGAACAGAGTCACGCAAAGTAGAAACAGAAATGTTCGTAGAACGAGTATCAGAGAGACTAGAAAGTGTGCTAGGCGAAATTTTAGAAGGAACAGTAGGAGAAGTAGATGTGATCGGTGAGCCTTGAGGAGGCTGCACCAGAGAAACAGGAGCCAGCTGAAGAGTAGCCGGTGAGTGCGGTAAAGGAGCCTGTATAACAGCTACCAGAGGTGCAACTAAAGGTTGCGGAGGTGCTGTGGCATTTTGTGCATAGGGTGGTGGCGAACTTAGCAAATGAGCCATTAATGGATCTTTTTCACGCTCTTTTACTGTCTCTCGCTGAAGAGATGGCAAAACGGGGTAGCATTTATCTATTGCCATTTTACGTTGCCTGTGCAACTGCTCACTTATTCGATCCTCTTCGTTGTCTTTAAATTTTATCGCGGCTTGCATTACTGAAATACCTCTTTCCCTCTTATTCTTCTTTTCTAATTTAATTTCCTTCTGTTTGGCCTCTTTACGCCATAAGCGGAAAGAGTCAAACATCGCCGGTCGGGCTTTCTTCTTGAATAGTTTGACTTCTAGGTTATCTAAAACTTCTGAGTCGAAACTACCGTATTGGGGCCATTTTAAAACACCATCCTTGCGGGTGTATTTTATCCATACTTCGTTATATGTTATAGGACCTACGCCGTGCTTTACATAGAGCTCATACGTTGGAGTTCCAATTGGAGGAACCGGACAAGATTCCTCTAATCGGGAGTCCTTACTACAACCAAGACAAAACAAGTTTCCAAGTCTGCTAAAACCAGGCATCTTCGCTCACTAGTCTAGCTTCAAACTTCAAAGGATTATCTGTTTACGATATATCTCGTGAATACACGAGTCCTTCGGCTTTGGGGCTTGCAAGTACCAAATCAAAGCGTATCTCAAGGATACCAAAAACTAAGGACAAACTAAGGACTGGGAGACGCTCCACTTATACTTAACTGAAGTATTTGAAGATCGATGACGTCGCTAGAAGACTCGTCTATCGTTTCGCTCTACCAAAGATCACTGGGTCCAAAACAAGGCGATAGTCAGGGCAGCAGTCCTTCGTAGCCGTCGGGACGTGGGGAACCTCGCAGCAAAGACCTTCGGAACCACGTCGACATACAGGGGTCGCTGAAGTGGCTGGCCGTCCTCCGGAATTTTCACACGAAGCTCCTCACGAACATCTGGCTTGGACCGTCACCGCTTGATATCGCCCCGAGTTGGGCGCCAACTGAGGTGCCGGGTTTTTAGGAACCCGGTGGTGCCAGGGGGTAGCACCCGAGGACCTCTGAGTTCTCCCTTGTTCCGGACCACAGAAACACGGAGTCTTCTAGTTACCGTCAAAGATCAAGTTTTATTGGTAGCTACCAAGTAACACGTGTCCCAGAAGTACACTGCACGGAGAGTAGGTTCTCGGGAGACTGTTCGTTTTTACAGAACCAGCCGTCTCCTTATATACAAAAATAATAGCTGCAAGCAAGAATTCCTGAGTTTATGATATGGCTATATACATATTTCTACAATAATACAAAGAGCAGAGTCATGTAAGCAAGCCCATATTTTAGATGTCCAGTTTGTTGATAGATTACCCAGTTAGGCCTGGAACTCCCATCAGATATCGATGAAACCTTAATAAAGGAAGGCACAACCCAGTCATAAAACTGGCCATAAACAAGGAATGTGGACAGGTGCATGTTTGCAGAAAGCATGGTCTGTATGTGTGAATGGTTTGTGGAATGTTATGTATTGATGCTATCGTGTTCGGCCACTGGGCGAGGAGCTGCCCAAACAGGTTTGGCCTAAGGCCATGGAGTCAGTTGGGACAGGTCAGGGGGAAGTCACGAAAAGGTGGACGTGTCCCTTTTGATCAAGCTCTACCTTTAATTGACTTAACATGAGGGCAAGATGCAAGATGGATGCCGTTCACAAAATGGAGTTTAAGGGATGGGGACGGAAACTACGATTTTGGGGTGTTGGCAACCCTCGATTGTGACGCAAATACATAGGAATGATGTCCTAATTATTATCGGTTCATCGATACCAAAATCGTCTTGGTGCGTTGAGGTTTTGTGACACGGGTATTTGACCTCGATATCGGGAAAACACCAGGGTCCGGATTTTTGAGAACCACAAGCTCCTCAATGCCACACGGTCCGGATTCACACCCAACCGCAGTATGGAAACAGCTCTCATTGCCATAACAGATGACATCCGCATGTTCCTGAGCAGAGGGGAAACTGCAGCCCCCACCTTACTGGACTTCTTGGCAGCCTTTGACACATTTATACACTTCATCCTCAGCCAATATCTTCACAAGATTGGCATTCGAGGACCTGCAATCTGCTGGATCTGCTTCTTCCTGAAGGAAAGAACACAAATAGTCAACCTAGCACCATAGACATCGTAACCCCAGACACTCTTCTGTGGATTGGCCCAAGGTTCATCCCTCAGCCCTACCCTCTTCAAAACATATATGTCTCCACTAGTCAATGTCATCCGAGCCCACAGCATCAACATCCTCTCCTACTCCGATGACATGGAATTTGAACTGTCCCTCTTGACAAACCCCCAGCACAAGGAACAAGTTCACCACCAGCATGACCAAAGTCATAATTTTGATGAAAATCCAGCTGTCTCACACTCAACACAGATGAAACAGAAGTAGTGATCTTCAAAAAAACAACTCACTGTGGGACTCCACATGGTGGTCAGCCTACCTCGAACCTACCCCCCACGTCACGGGCCTTGGAATCATCACTGACAATAAGGTGGACATGGCCACACAACTCAATGACATAGTAACACCCTTCTTCACACTATGATGATACTGAAAAACATCTTCAACTGGCTTCTGAGCAACACCAGAAAAATAGTCACCCATGACCTTGTCACCAGCAGGCCGAACTACAGCAACACCCTCTATGCCGGAATAACCAAGCAACGCATCAGAACACTACGAACCATCCAGAAAGCAGCAGCCATACTCATCCTTAACCTTCCCTGTAAGACACATCATACCACACCTTAGGGAACTACACTGACTCCCAATATGCATGTGCACCCAATTTAAACTCCTCATCCACAAATTCAAAGCACTACATAATACAAGCCTGCCTACCTGAACAGTTCCATCTCCTACCATCAACCACCCAGACACCTCTGCACTACCAGACGCTTACTCGTACACATTCCATGCATACACAGAAACAGAGCTGGTGAATGAGCCTTCTACTCCATTGCTCCTAAAAGTTGGAATGACCTCCCACTTCACATCACACCCTCCTCCTCACTTTTAGAGTTCCTGCAGATGCGGAAGACCTGGATTTTCTAATAACCCCCTCTCACCCTATGTAGCAAGGCTTCTCACCTTCTCAGCACCCAGATACCATCAGGGGTATTAGTGCATTCTATATATTAATATAACATACTTTTTTTTAATAAATATTAATAAGAAGTAACTATAAGAATGTTCCTGAAGGCTAATTTGCATTTACTGTCCAATTTCTGCCAGCCGGTGATTAGCATTTGAAAATGTGTGACAAAGGTGTGAAATTCCTCCCAGGAGCTACACAATAGATCACTGTGATTGACAGGTTGGCCTGAATGGGCAGGGATGACTCCTTTGTGCTCTGTATAAGGTTGGTGAATGTGAGCATCCTTTTTGGCAGTACAGTGTCAAATGCTGCATGAGTGACAACTCCTGCTTGATAGGTCTTCTGGGTTCACACATAACACTTGGGAAGCACTTGAAAAGAAAGGAAAGGGATTCCCAGCCAATTCTTGTGCATCCACTGTCTGGTTGCTGAAGATTTGTGCTTTTGTCCTACCAAACGCTGTCACTGGGTTTTACATTTAATACTTGTAGTACACTTGAAAGGAAGGGAACAGGATGCCAAGGCAATTCTGGTTGCTGAAGGGCCCTGCTTTGTCCTACCAGACTTATGTATCTGGGTTTATTGAGTGCAGTGGCTTCTTCAAAGTGGATTTTAGTGTTAATTGTGGGAAGGCAGCAAGATTACCATAGTACACTCCTCACACACACCCACAGCACTCAGAGTCCAAGTTTAGTGTGGTTGAAGACTTTTGTCAGATTGAAAATGTCCAAAGTGGGTAGGGTTCACCCTGAGAACTTTTACTCCGTCGGTTAGGGCAAACCCAAGAGTCATTCCCACCCACTTACTTTTACCATGTTATCATTTATATAATATGTGAGGTCATAAGCAGTTCAATGCAAGGGTGCTAGTTAGCTCAGTGAACTGTAACTGGTGAATTGCAGTGTTTTTTGGTTTTAAAGCATTAGTTTTTGTTTTATTTCAACACTACTATACTAATGTAATATTGTGATAAAGTACCACCTGTTGTACATTATAAGGACATTTCAAGTCACTGTGGAGTTCTATGACCATAGAGAGGAGAGGAATGAGGCTGATGAGTTCTGTTATAAAGTTTTGGAACATGGAACTCCAAGGTGACTTGCAATATCCTGGGGACAATTTACTCTTAATAATATATGGTCAGACTATCACCTTTCCCACAAACCACTCTAATCCTTTCATCACAGTTTCATATGAAAGAGAGGGCATGTTAGCAAATGTGAAGAATACAAATAGACTCTCTAGTTCAAACACATCAACAAAGCTGTTAGATATGTGCTGCACAGATATATTAGAATCAGTTTAACATAAGTCAGATTTTGTTTTTTAAGGCGAGTAGCTTGGAATGCGTAGAAACATGCAGAAAGATTCTAACTTTTCAATAATTACCCAAGGAGTGTAAAAAAGAAACACGCTGCAATAAACAGCTCCTTTCTGCTTGCCACTACACATCTAAAAAAACAGAGCAGAAGAAAGAAAAGCAACGTTTTGGTTTGTTACTTAAACAGCTGCTTTATTTATGCTTCATGGCCTGGTCTGCCTTTCACTCACCTGCTGGCTCTGTCAGCAGGCATTGTGATGTCAAAACTCAACTATTATAAGGTATTACAGTTGAGTTCTGAGATTGTTTCTTTATTATACTAGGTGACTGAGTGCGTCACAAGTTACTTATAAAGAAATTAGAGGCAGGTTTTAATACAGGGATTGAAGAATCCCATGTATCATAACAAAATTACTTAGCAGCTCAACTGTAGTAAGTTATTGCAGTCGAATTTTGACATCATAATAGCTGCTGCCAGCAGCTAGTGCAAAAGGCAGGTCATGGAGCATAATCACAGCTGCAATTTAAGCAACGGAAAAAGGAACTGGCTGTTGGTTCTTCTGGCCTGTTTTTCTAAAATTAACATTACTCAGCAGAAATGAGATATTTATGCCAACATATTTTTCCATGCTGTAACTCATTACAGAGAGTATAGAGTCACTGAAGAACCGGGTTATTTAATACCCAGCGGCGCCAGGGGCACGCCCAAAGTCTTCGGGTTCCACCTGTCTTAGAATACAGAGACACGGAAACTTCTTGGTGGCGTCAAAGATCAAATTTATTGGCTGCAGCCAGTAACAGAAGTCCTAGAAATCATTACGGTATGAGTTCTCAGGAGACTGCTCAATTTTACACAGCAAGTCATCCCTTTTTATGCCAAAAATCACATTCCAGACAAATACCTAATATTTACAGACTGTCCAATCACATGTATTCACACCAAAGGTATCGCATGACAGTAAAACCCACTTTTCAGTTGCCCAGCCCATGAACAATCATCGGTCAAACCCAACATTCTTCTTTAGACAGGTCGAACGAACCCATAATAAAAAAGGGCACAACCCAATCGTAAATAGACCATAAAGAAAGGAGCAGAAACAGGTGAGAGTAGGATAAGGCATATTTGTGTGCAATAAAACTTTACGATGTCCTGTGCTCTGATCCTTAATCTTGATCAGCTAAAGGGCAGGAACTGGTTTAACAAGGTCGGCTTCAGGCAACAGGGTCAGTTCACTCAGGTCAAACAGGAGTCAGCACGAACTGGAGCTAAGGTGTACATGTACTTAAAAGACTTGTTCAGCCACAGTCATCGGCCTATGTGAGGGCAACCACAAAATGGCTGCCATACACAAAATGGAACCCAAGGGTTCAGAACGAAATCCCTAAATACGTAGTGAATCCATCAGTCTAACATGACGAAAACACTCATACTTGCCGCACTAACTAGTTACGGTTCGCTAATATCAAATTCATAACGAAACCATGACCTTTATGGAACGGGTTCAGAATTCACGGAACCTCAGACCCTCCTTTTGCCCTTACATAGGCAATAACCTAAACTCACGTCAATCTGAATCCAGGTCTATATTCATCAGATCATCAAGATGTTGCTGGAGCATAATCCTATTACTTAGTACCTCTCTTGGGACAGGTCTCTTTGCACACGTAGTAGCACAGAGGCCACATATAGCAGGAGCGCACTGCACACAAAGACAGAACAGGAAAAGAATCGCTAAAGCCATATCAATGATCATCAGAATCTTCCATCCCCAGGTCGATAACAGTTCCCAAAACCATCCAATCAACGACCAATCTCCTTTATCCACATTTATAGACTCAGAGATCTTATGTAACTTAGAAATGGCCTGGTATACTGTAGGAGCATTGTCTGGTATGAAAACGCAGCAACTCGATTGGATCACTTTACATACCCCACCTCGATCTGCAAGTATGACGTCTAAAACCATTCGATTCTGTAACGTCATAAGGCGATCCGCTTGAAGCTCAGCGGTCAGATTACTAAGGGCACCGGCAGTTTCATTTATGGTGGATTCAACCACTCTCGTTAATTGCTGTAAGTTTCTACTGTTTGCCATAGGTCCCCAAAACGGTAGGAAACCCTTGAAAAAGTCTCCCACTTCTTGCCCAGTGGTATCTTCCTTACTGAAGACACCCCTAACGACTCTCGTTCTGTGGTAATCTACGGCAGCAGCGTACGTAGGAGGCAACAAATATGCAACTTAACATGTTCCCGAAAAATCAGGGGGCAACCATGTATATGCTCTATCATAGCAGACAAAATACGTGCCCTTAGCTAAAAACGGAGGGGAAGTTTGTGATGCAAAGACATACGTCTGAGTACAAATACTCTTCCCTAACTGAGCTCTCGGATTCTTGCCTTTCCCTTGCAAACAAAAATGACCACGATGGGGTACAATCCAAATCGGAGGTGACCTTTTTCGTCTCTGCTTCACACCCAGACTAATACTATATCCGGTTGCATTCCAACCAACATATGCTAGTAACTCATCCTTGGGAATAGTCTCATACGTTTCAATATCTCTACTCATATCTGTAATTCCCTTCACCAAGGCTTTATTACTTGAGTTATCTCTCATGGAACGCAGGGGATAGATTTCGATGGCATAAATAAACATCGTCTGATATGCCCATACGGACCCATTGTAACTGAATGGCAGAACCAGATGAGGGATACCTCTATCCATAGTATGTGGCATAAGACCACACACCCAACAATTAGTGGTGTTCACTACTAACTGGTGTTGATGGAGGAGTTGCACAAAGGAATTATTCACAAATTCCGACCTTCTAATTTGCTCGTGTTCAGGTAAAATATGAAAAGAATGCAAAGAAGTAGTAGCAGGTAAAGTCGTAGGTTGGAAAATGGGTGCAGAAATCAGTTGAAGAGAAAATACAAACCAACCCACCAAAGGTAACGTCATGCTAAAAAACATCAAAAGACATGTGATCAGAAAACATTTGCTATGCATAATTTTACACAGTTTCTTCTTTTAAAAGTTAATTTTCTCAATGGCTCTCTCAATCTCAAAAAACTCCATCCTCTAACCGATGCTGTTCACGGCGGTTGGTTTTCTTCTGCTAAGGAATGCTTCTGTCAGCCCAGGGAACTCCCTTAGACCAACCAGAACCGTTGACCTTGCGTCTTCGGCATGCACTCTCTAGTCTTTACACCGTGACCCTACTGCTGAACCCGGATGGTGGTTCACAAAAATGTACCAAAAAAGTTTCTTGGCTGAGAGAGTTCAGTTCCAAAAATCAAAAAAAGGAATTCAATTATTTTATTAGTCCATTGTTTCTAGGACGTAGATTATAGCGCTCTTTTACAAGCCTCGTTTGAGGCTGAAACAACAGTTCAGGTTCAGTAGTGTCTAATCTTTGAGACACAGGCACAGCTTCTTGAAGGACATCGTCATCTTCTTTCTCGGAGCCTCTCCACACCAACTCAGCGTCGCTAAATGGTGCAAACTTCGGCAGCCTTTCAGTCTCTGAATCTGCAATACCTTCACGGACCCACTGGTCGTACGGCAGAGGCAACGGCGCCCTCTTACAATGTACGCCGTGGATCCAGTTTTTCTTCCCGAAAACCTTTACTGAAGTCCTCGTAGATAGCAGGACTTGGTACGGTCCATTCCAGCGGGGCTGATCATTCTTAGTCCGCTGAAAATTTTTCACCAGGACCCAGTCACCGGGATTGAGGATGTGACCTGGGTCCGCAGAAGCTGGCGGCAATTTATCATGAACCTGTTGATGTAAGACACGCAATTTAGTCATCAAGTCATACAAGTAGTCCACTAGCATAGGGTATTCGATGTCACTAAACTTCGTTGGCCTCGGCACTCCCAAACATTTGCCGGACGGCCAAAGACAATCTCATATGGACTAAGGCCTATCCGGGAATGTACTGTAGTTCTAGTCTACAAAAGTGCCAACGGTAAAGCATCAGGCCATTGAAGACTAGTGCTCGCTTGAATCTTAGCCAGCTTTAACTTTAACGTGCCATTATAGCACTCAACTAAACCAGCTGATTGGGGATGATTCGCCGTGTGGTATTTCTGGTGAATTCCCAACCCTTCACACACTCTCTTCATCACCTTCCCCACAAATTCACTTCCGTTATCACTCCATACCATCCTTGGCAACCCAAACCTAGGGAAATATTCTTTGACCAGGACTTTAGCAGTGGACGAGGCAGTATTATCTTTTAGGGGGTATGCTTCTACCCATCTAGAAAAGGTGCAAACAACTACAAGGACATACTTTAAATTATTGCACCTTTCCATGTGGATGAAATCCAATTGCAAAACCTCGAACAGATACGTCGGAGGAGCAAAGTGACCAGCTGGAGTTGGGGTTCCCTTGCCAGGATTATACATTAAACACACCATGCAATTCTTGACCACATTCTCCGCACACTTGGGAATTCCAGCATTCTGCCATACTGGAGCCAACAACTTACAAATCTCTTTCACACTGATGTGAGACAAACCATGTGCCATAGTAACCACTGCAAGCACGTACGCATCTGGCAACATCCATCTTTGGTGTTCTGACAATTCAACCCAACAACCAGTCGAATCCAATCTACCCGTAGTTTCTCTCCCAACATTCTTCTCACTTTCAGTAGCTTCAGCCTGTATCGATTTCACACTCTCAATCGTATCTTCGCACATTCCAACATCACCAATCCATCTCGCAGGGCCTGCAACATACCTTCGACTCATCAGATTTCTTGCTGTGTCTTTCGCAACTTCATCCGCAAACGCATTACCACGGCCAACATCATCCGTAACCTTCCGATGAGCACTACACTTCACAATCGCAACTTGCTTCGGAAAAGTAAGTGATTCGAGAAGCTCATTCACCAACTGTCCATGCTGAATCTTAGTCCCATGGGATGTCAAGAATCCCCTTTCTTTCCACAAGCGTCCAGAACTATGAGCAACACCAAACGCGTACTGGCTATCGGTATACACATTCACTCTGTTTCCTTCAGACAAAACACACGCTCTCGTTAATGCAATCAATTCCGCTGCTTGTGCTGAATTATAGCTCACTCGTGCAGTCTCAACAACTGTCCTTAATGTCGTCACGGCATATCCTGCAGTTGTGTCACCATTCGGAAGCTTGTAGCATGAACCATCAACCCATAACGTACCATCAGGATCCGGAAGAGGAGAATCTTTTAAATCGATCCTACCCTTCGTCTCCTCTTCCGTCCCTTCGAAAACAATCGTGCTGTTCCTGACCATCTGTATCCACAGACATCGGCAACAATGTTGCTGGATTTAATACATTGCATCGCTTAATATGCACATGACTAGCCAAAAGTGTCAACTCATAACCCGACAACCTTGCACTAGTAAGGTGTTGAGTTTTTGTCCGATTTAATAAAGTATCCACTGCATGTGGAACCATCACAATCAACGTATTATCCATCACCAGTCCAGCAGACTGTCGGATAGAAACAGCAGCTGCCGCTGTAGCTCTCAAGCAACTCGGCAACGCTCTAGCTACCGGATCTAAAGTTGACGAGAAATACGCACATGGACGCTGCTTATCACCGAATTGTTGAGTCAAAACTGACAATGCACAACCCTCTCTCTCGTGGACATAGAGTGTAAAAGGCTTACTGTAGTCGGGAGTACCTAACACAGGAGCAGAACACAATGCATCACGCAACTCAGAAAAACTTTTCTGACAATCGTCAGACCACTGAAGAGGATTGGGTGTATCTTTACAAGTCAAAGCCAACAGAGGTTTCGCCAATAGAGAGAAATTTGGAATCCACTGTCTACAATACGACGTGATACCCAAGAAAGCACGCACTTCTCTCTGTGTGCTTGGTACAGTCATTTGCGCAATCGCTTGAATTCGTTCTGGGGTCAACCTTCTTCCCTCCTTTGACAAGAGATGACCTAAGTAGGTCACTTCTTGGCGACAATACTGCAACTTAGAAGGTGACACTTTATGATGCAAGTCCGACAGATGTCGCAACAAAGAAAGAGTAGCTTCTTTACAAGTTTTCTCATCATCAGCGGCCACTAACAGATCATCCATACACTGAATAAGAGCAGCACCAGCAGGCAACACAAGAGTATCAAGCTGAGTCTTCAATGCCTGGCTATAAATAGAAGGACTTTCGCAATAGCCTTGGGGAGCTCTCTTAAACCGGAAGCTTCGGCCTCCTAAAGAGAAGCCAAAAATATCTCTACTTTCCACGGCAATTGGAATGCTGAAGAAAGCATTCTCCAGATCTATAACCGAAAACCAGGCAGCTGAAGCAGGAATCAAAGTCAACAAAGCAGTAATATCCGGAACAACTGGAAACTGTGGCACAACAATCTTGTTAACCTCTCTAAGATCGATCACAAACCTGTAAACAGGTGGCTGAGAAGAGTCAGTGCGTTTCAGGACAGGCAAAACAGGACTGTTACACACATTACCTCTTGTTTCTTCAATCACATCTTTCTCAATCAAATCATAGATGATCGCTAAAAGCGCTCTTTCACCATCGCTAGAAATCCGATATTGGGGAATATGCGGCATTTTAACATTCGTTTTAAGCATTACAACATAAGGTGGAATCTCCAAAAGACCCACATCATTAGGACCAGTAGCCCAAAGAGTATCAGGGAGAGAACGCAATTCCGGTGGAAGCCGATCTTTAGACAAATACATCAGAGAGATCACTTTCTTACCCAATGTAAGCTGTACTCCCGCAGGAGAACAACGTAATGTTGCATGCAACCTTTTCAACAAATCCAAACCCAACAAATTCTCACCACAACCTGTCGTTAAAATGAGAGGTGCTTCCAACTCACAAGGCCCTATAGAAAGAGACAAGGGACTAGAAACTGGGTTACGAACTGGGGCGCCAGAGAATCCTACTGAAAAATTAGTTAAGCCAGACAAAGGTGAGCCAGGGAGTTTAGAGTGCATGATAGAACTCTTCTCTGTACCAGTATCCAAAAGAAAAGGCTCTACCACACCCGATGTGGCTACTGCAACATAAGGCCCACTCTGATCTACTGGAACCGACACTACTCCCTCTCTTTGTCCATGGCTGTCCTAGCAATCATTATAATCAGCATTCTTACTCTCAACATGATAGTCATCAGCATAGTACTGAGTCGACTGACCAGATGCAATTTTCTGTTGATCAAAACAATTCATAGAATTCTGTGGGGGAAAGGAACGTTCGTTCTGAGGAAACGCACCACGTCCTCTACCCCTAGACACTTGCTGAAAACCACCACGGTCTCTCGGGGCCGTCATACCACTCGCGCGCTGTCGCAACACAGGGCACTCATTTTTATAATGACCTTCCTACCTACAATACGCACACTGATTCAAACCCAAGGGGGGTCTTGGAGGAAAATACCCAGTGTTCTGTGGCGGTCTCTGAAATGGGGGAGGTTGCTGAAACTGTGGGCGTTGCTGTGACTCGCTGATTCAAGCGAGGCGGATACGCCTGCTGCAAAAGAACCTTTGTCTTTAAGTCTTTGGTCTTTTTCTCTACTCTTTCTTTCTCGTCCTTGTCCCTATTCTCGTAGTACTGTGCAGTCGCTAATATCTGGGCCGACGATGAAACAACCCAAGAACTTTCAGAATCTTTCAACTTATTAGAAAGTTCAGGGAGCAAATTAAAGACAAATTTGTCCACAAATAATCTTTGCCCACCTTCCGTACTCATATCCTGACCACTATGATCTATAAATGTTTCTTCAAATCTAGTGAAGAAATCAGACACACTCATCTTTCTTCTGCTTGCATGCTGCTAACTTGTCCCAATTTACTCGTAACGCTGGCATCATTGTTTTCATTAAATTAATAATTCTACCTGGCAATTCCGTAACCAAAGGTTCAGGTTTAGCACCTCCCTGTTGTCTACCATCCGCAGCAATAATATTTGCCCAAGTATCTCCTAATTCTACCGCATGATTCTCATGACGAATCTTTGCCCATAGAGGTTGAGGTACTACATTACCCAACAGCATATCTATGTCTGCCAAATTCATGATGCATGCGTCAACTGTCTTGGACAATTCTTTGTAATAGCCAGCAGGATTCTTACGGGGATCAGGTAAGGTCTGCTTAAGAGCCAAGACCTCTGCTCTCTTCCAAGGGACATGTACCCATACTTGCTGAAAATGGGGCAGAATAGCTGGATTAGCGTTTGGGTCCCCTTCCTTCCAAACTGGGGGAACTTCTCTCAGGGGATACTGTCTCGCTTTTCTCCTAACAGAGGAATCAGGTTCATGCAATGTCTGAGGCGGAAGGCTAGATCTAAAAGCCAGTATCGTCTCTACTGCATCTGTAATATCAGATTCCACTATCATCCCTTTAGCAAAATCCGACTGAACATCAAGTAGTTCCTGCGGGATCAAACCCAAATCATTATCTTCCCATTCCTGACGCAGAAACATACACATCATATTAAAACATACCTCTGCTTAGGCGGTTCCCACTGAAAGAAAACATCCATAACCGCTGCCAAACTATACCTTGAGACATTCATAATCCATCTACGAGCTAACAAATCCAATACAGCCCGTTCCTCGGAACCAGGAAGCTGACTACGACTCTGCTTACGTTCCGAAACAGGGGTCATATTCAGTGACCCAAACAATGGAGACAATAAACTAGAAACAGTTTCTGTCATTCGTTTTCGAACAGAAGGAGAAGAAGCAGTCATAAGAACAGGAGAATACGTGTTTTGAGGCAAAGAAGGTGTAGGAATAAGAACAGTAGGAGTCTCAGATGCAGAAGCGGAAGGCAAAGGAGCTTGAGGCAAAGCTGATAGCAAAGCTGGCAACCCTAGAGCGGGTTGCGCAGGAGGAGGTAAAACCCCCTGTGGAGTACCAGGTGGCTGAGCAACAGCAGGAGGTTGAATAACAAAGGGTTGAACAACCGGGGGTTGCGGAGGTGCCGTAGCACTCTGTGCATAAGGGGGTGGTAATCTCAACAAATGTGACATCAAAGGATCCTTCTCAGGGTCCTTCGTTGCATTCTCAAGAAGAGATGGCAAAGCTGGATAACATTTAACAATAGCCATATTATGTTGCCTATCTGACACCTCATTTGCTTTATCTTCTTCGTTTTCTTTAAACTGCCTAGCAGCTTGCATTATTGATATATCCTTTTCTCTTTTATCTCTTTTAGCTTGTTTAATTTTTCGTTGTCTGGCTTCTTTACGCCAAAGGCGAAAGGAGTCAAACATTGCCGGCCGGGCTTTCTTCCTAAATAATTTAGTTTCTAAATTGTCTAAAATCTCCGTGTTAAAGCTACCATGTTGGGGCCATTGTAAGACACCATCTTTTCTAGTGCAGTGGACCCATACTTCATTGAACGTAATGGGGCCCAACCGTGTTTAGAATAGAGCTCATAAGTCGGAGTTCCAACCGGAGGTATCGGACACGAATCCTCCAATCGGGAATCCCTGTTGCAACCACAACCAAACCAAGTACTAAATTTGCTACGATTAGGCATCTTCGCTCACCAATCGAGCTTCAAACTTCAAGGGATTATCTCTACCGATACACTCGTAAATATACAAGACCCTCGGCTTTGGAAATTGCAATTTTCAAATCAAAACTAAGGACCAAACAAACTAAGAACCAAAGGACCAAAAACTAAGGACTGGGAGCGACCCACTTATACTTAACTGAGGTAATCAGTCATGCCACTAGAAGACCCGTCTATCGTCTCGCCGTACAAAGCATCACAAATGGGTCCAAGACAGGGCGACAGTCAGGGCAGCAGTCCTTCGTAGCCGTCAGGAAAGCGGGAAGCCTCGCAGAAAAGACCTTCAGTCCACATTCGACATGCCGGGGTCGATGAAGTGGTGGCCGTCCTCCAGAATTTCCTCACGAAGCTCCTCACGATCTTCAGGCTTGGACCGGTACCGCTGAAGTCGCCCCACGTTGGAAGCGCCAACTGAAGAACCGGGTTATTTAATAACCAGCGGCGCCAGGGGCACGCCCAAAGTCTTCGGGTTCCACCTGTCTTAGAATACAGAGACACAGAAACTTCTTGGTGGCGTCAAAGATCAAATTTATTGGCTGCAGCCAGTAACAGAAGTCCTAGAAATCATCACGGTATGAGTTCTCAGGAGACTGCTCAATTTTACACAGCAAGTCGTCCCTTTTTATGCCAAAAATCACATTCCAGACAAATACCTAATATTTACAAACTGTCCAATCACATGTATTCACACCAAAGGTATCGCATGACAGTAAAACCCACTTTTCAGTTGCCCAGCCCATGATCAATCATCGGTCAAACCCAACATTCTTCTTTAGACAGGTCGAACGAACCCATAATAAAAAAGGGCACAACCCAATCGTAAATAGACCATAAAGAAAGGAGCAGAAACAGGTGAGAGTAGGATAAGGCATATTTGTGTGCAATAAAACTTTACGATGTCCTGTGCTCTGATCCTTAATCTTGATCAGCTAAAGGGCAGGAACTGGTTTAACAAGGTTGGCTTCAGGCAACAGGGTCAGTTCACTCAGGTCAAACAGGAGTCAGCACGAACTGGAGCTAAGCTGTACATGTACTTAAAAGACTTGTTCAGCCACAGTCATTGGCCTATGTGAGGGCAACCACAAAATGGCTGTCATACACAAAATGGAACCCAAGGGTTCAGAACGAAATCCCTAAATACATAGTGAATCCATCAGTCTAACATGACGAAAACACTCATACTTGCCGCACTAACTAGTTACGGTTCACTAATATCAAATTCATAACGAAACCATGACCTTTATGGAACGGGTTCAGAATTCACGGAACCTCATCACTGCATGTTTCTACATTGAGCAGCAACATTTTGTCATCGGACTTAAACTGATTCAATTTGTTTTAAACAATTTAATAACTGCTTTTTGGTGTGTTTTATTTTGCACTATGGGTGCTCCTTTGTTCTCTTTATGTCTGCAAACATGCTATCTCTTTCATGTAAAAGAGCAAGACACCAAGGGGTTAAACAGATTGTGACCAGGGTTGTAGAGTGACCATGTGTTATAAGGAATACATTCACCCCTACCATACATTACAATGTTATTGCAAGTCACCTCTGCATTCCATGACCTAATAAAGGAACTTGGCATTCAGTCTTCGGCCTCGTTCCTATATATGTTCAAAGAACTTTTCTGTGACTTGCAGTACCGTCACAGAAGATAGATAGATTATTAAGATGTGATCTGATTGATCTGTAAAAGGACGAATCAGATCTACATATTTCAGAAAGCAATAAACAAAGGGAGAGAGAAAGTATTTGTGAATGCATTTCAGTCTCTATGGAAAGTTGAGGGAAATGAGCTCTTTGTAGATCACATATTTAAAACATCTGTTAAATGTTTATTTGGTGAAGTCGTTGCAGCCTAGGGTCATGATTTGAGCCTCAGAACTGCCTTAGAATCGAGGCTACAAGTACCCAAGCGTCACTTTTCTGCTTAAGTGCAACCATGACGTTGCCTTGCCCTTCCGACTCATGTTGGTGTCTGTCTCCTGCCATTCTTATCGCTGGCGTAGGACAGACTTCTTTAGAGAAACAGAAAACCTGACCCTCTGCCTGAAGGAGAGAGGATATCCAACAGGACTGTTGAAGCGGGCCCGAAAGCGCACCTGGTCCTCGCGAAGAGCTATTGCAAGTAAAATCTAAAGAGACAGGGACAGAAAGTAGTGTATCGGCCTTTAACACTAAAAGCAACGATGTAAAGAAGATTGTGAAAAAATACTGGAACCTGGATGCAAGTGAACTGAATACAACTGAAGACCCTATCTTTCCATTCAAAAGGGGTCAGAATATCAAAGATAATGCGATAAAAGCATACCTTGAATCCCCGAAACCACTAGACCTTAAGGGCCAATTGGGTCTACCCCCAGTAACGGGTCACCATAAATGTGGCCATTGCAAAGCTTGCAGCCTGACGATTGAAGGAGCAACTTTCACGCATAACAATAGAACATTGAAATCACAACAATTCACCAAATGCAACAGCACAAACGTTATATACGTAATTCGTTGCCCATGCAACAAACTGTATGTGGGTCAGACTACTCAGAAAGTTAAGGCAATAATACTGCAGCACATGAGCAGAGTGAGGTGTAAGGTGCAGGGAGCTCCCATAGTGGATCACTTCATGACACACAATCATCCCCCAGAGAGCATAAGATGGAGGGTAATAGAGAAAATTAGTCCCCATCGAAGAGGTGGCTCTCTATCAATAACTCTCAATCACAAAGAATGTAGGTGCATTCATCCTTTGAACACTGTGATGGCTGGATTAAATGAATTTGAAGAGACCTCAAGACAGATGGGCCAGCTATAATATGGATGCACCTCCACTGAACACACACACATTTAGAGACCCTCCAACATGTCATGCTCACTGGCTCGATTGACAACCACTATATACTGATTAGACAGATGGGCCAATTATAACGGATGCTTCTCCACTGAACACACACACATTTAGAGACCCTCCAATATGTCATGCTCACCGCCTCGATTGACAACCAGTATATACTGATTAGACAGATGGGCCAAATATAACATGGATGCTTCTCCACTGAACACACACACATTTAGAGATCCTCCAACATTTCATGCTCACCGGCTCGATTGACAACCACTATATACTAATTAGACAGATGGGCCAATTATAACGGATGCTTCTCCACTGAACACACACACATTTAGAGACCCTCCAATATGTCATGCTCACCGCCTCGATTGACAACCAGTATATACTGATTAGACAGATGGGCCAAATATAACATGGATGCTTCTCCACTGAACACACACACATTTAGAGATCCTCCAACATGTCATGCTCACCGGCTCGATTGACAACCACTATATACTAATTAGACAGATGGGCCAATTATAACATGGATGCTTCTCCACTAAACACACACACATTTAGAGACCCTCCAACATGCCATGCTCACTGGCTCGTTTGAAAACAATTATATACTGAATAAGCCTGTACCAAGTGTGCTAAGATGCAGCCCTGTCCCATGGGTTCCTGGAACTGTTGGTTCATCAATGAAGTACACTATGACATGGATGATTTGTACCATTGAGGTTATTGCACAAGACAATGAAATGCCCTACTATATCATGTGGAGAAATTGCTAACGCCATATGCAAATCTATGCTTATTACATACCGAGTAGTAGATAGATGCCCACAGGCATACGGGTACAGTGTACTATAGTGATCTATGAATGTTGTAACCAAGTGCGCACGCAAATTGTTGGTAATCGTTTGGCATTGTATTTTTAAATATTGTCACAAAGTGCACACGACAATGGCCAATGAGTGGGAACTATTATTGAGTGTTTTTAATATGAAAAGCTGTACTATATATTGGGCCCGATTCACAGAACTAATTTAAGACAAAATCCTAAACTTGCTACCATTTTGGTATTCACAGAATGCACTTACTCATTTTGGTATTCACAGAAGGCACTTACTCATTTTAGTATTCACAAAAGTTAGGAGTCCTAACTTTAGGACTCCTAAAGGCCTTCTGTGAATACCGAAAGTCTTAAAGTTGGGATTTTTCTCAGTTTATGAGCAGTAAAGTTAGGACTCCTAATTTTAGGACTCCTAAATGCCTTCTGTGAATACTGAAAGTCTTTCAGTTTCAAACTGAGAAAAATCCTAACTGAGACGTGACTAAGCTACCAGACCCCCCGAATTAATTTCGGAACCTGTTGCCTCAACTGAATATTATCAGGCACCAACGTATGTTCAGCCTCACCAAATATTACCCGGCTCCTTGGCCGGCTGGAACAGCGTCTAATCCCCCAGGCAGACGGATGCAAGTAGCCCGTACCATCAAGCCTCAATTTCAGTCGGCATCCATATAACCTAATCACACCGCCTGACGACCATTCACTGCTCCCAGATACGGCGAATAAGAGTACACCAGGCGTTCAGATACCTCTATCCCATCTGATCGATTCTCTGCCACTACCACCAATTCTGCGCTCGTGCACATCAGACGGAAGAGAACATCTGAAAATCACCAGCTGACCTAAGACGCCTGCCCTTTTCTCACCCCTATCAATCTAACTCGTGGTTATGAATAGAACCGTCCAATTCAGCCCAAAAACACTTTAAACATTTTAAATGAGAATTTCAGATCGCTTGTCCTGAAGATGATCTTGACTAATTAAAGATCGAAACGCCGTCGACAACCCCCCCACAACAGGAACCCCTTTCTCCTTGTACATATTTAGTTTTTCTGTTGTGCTTGTGATGTTATATTATTCTGAGCACATTCACTCTGTCACAAAAACACACCTTGTCACTTATGTGAGCACCTGATATATCCCTGACTGTTACCAATTATAAAATAAACCGTATATGTCTCCGTACACCCTTGCTCCCTCCATGATTAAATGCTCATTCTGAAAATAATTGTACTCTGCCCCACCGGGGCAGTAACTCCGGACCTTGTAAGGCCAATCCGGAACCACTGTATTTTGGGAACATATTACAACCCCAGGTTCGCTTATCAGGGTACCCTTGTTTTCCCATACTACCAGATCAAGACTCTGCATGCAAAGACATTAATGTGGATATAGCAGCAGAGCCATTGTTTTCGGTAGACACTCTGGCCTTCAATGAATATATTGTTATCACCTTGTATATAATGTTCACCACACTGCTTCACTGCTTCACTGCTCACATTATGTCACACATTCACCTCTTGTTGACAGCATTTTTATCAACTCATGAGTATATATAAATGATGGAATTTATATAAAACTAGCTTACCCGTCGCGCGTTGCTGCGATCTCCTTAGGAAGGAAATTCAAGGAAACTCGTTATGATAACATTCAATTTACATTGTGTCATTTTTATTGAAACTTATTATTTTAATATGGAAAACATTTCAAAGTGTTGTTTGAATTCTATTTATTTATTCAAGTGCTTGTGGATACGCGATTTCTTGTTTTTCTGTCTTGTGCATACATCAGTATTCAAAAGATTATGAGGGCCCTGGGGGGCCGATATTAAAAAAATGTATGCCATAAACCTTCGCGGGAGTGAGCTCAACAACTTCCTAAAGTTTCATGGCGATCGGATGAATGGTGTTTTAATTCAATTTATTTATTCGAGTGCTTGTGGATACACGATTTGTTGATTTTCCGTGTGGTGCATACATCAGTATTTGAAAGATTATGAGGGCCCTGGGGGGCCGATATTTTAAAAAATTGTATGCCAGAAACCTTTGCGGGAGTGTACTCAACAACTTCCCAAAGTTTCATGGCGATCGGATGAATGGTGTAGTAATGCATAAAGGACAAACAGACAGACATACATTCGTTTTTATATATATAGATGACCTAATACTCATCATGCAACATTGCTCTGGTGTTAGAAGGGATCTTTCATAAATTTATGGAGCAAACACACATTAAAACCTGGGGAGACATGTACCATGAGGGGAAATTTCGAACAGTCGAGCATATCTTTCAGGGCTTGCAAGAAACGCCACTAGACAACTTTCTGTACATACGTCTTAGACAGGGTGTCCGCTCTATTACCCCAGAATTCCCTATGGAGCCACAGGCCCCTGCAGCATTACAGCTGGCTATACAGAGCGCGAGGGCCAAGCGCCTGGTATCAATAATATACCGCACAGTGCACAGAGGAACCGGCTGCATTAGCGAAAGCGCGATGGGATCAGGAACTAGGCTCGGGTATGACAGATGAGCAGTGGGAATACTGTTCATCGCAGACTGAACAGGTATCAGCTAGTAGTAGGCTCCAAATAATTCATTATAAGTTCTTGCATAGATTATACTATACCCCAGCTCATATGCATCGCTACAAATTGAGGGAGACTGACAGATGCGACAGATGTCGAGCCCCTGGGGCTGACTTCCTCCATCTTGCATGGGAATGTGTGGAGGTAAATGCATACTGGATAATAGTGTTTGAGGCTTTGCCTCTAACGGTAAATGCATGGATAGAGACTACACCATTGATGGCCCTATTGGGTTATGTCAAACCATTGCCAGCAGCGAACCGTAAATTTGTTGCCCTTGCGCTGTTGATGCCTAAGAGAAGAGTGGCATGTCGCTGGGGATGGGGAAGAGCACCTAAATTCAAAATATGGATAGCCGATCTGGTTTATTGTCAGGAACAGCTTGCGGTATATGCGGAACTGATGCCCGTTGCCTTCAGACCCAGGGACATCTGGGCCCCACTGCAATGTTATCTATTTTCGCACCCCCAGACAAACCCCGCTACAGAATAATGGATTTCAGCACACTTTATAACATACTATACACGCTTTTTGGCTAGTATAACTTGATCATCTGGCGTGAGCACTGTGCTAATGTATCGAATTGATAATACAATAATAGCAATTATCTGATATGTCGGGGTGAACTTAACTGGGATGGGGTGAATTGATACTGTCCTGTACGTATTGCTGCCATACGATGATTCATACCTCCCCCAATGTCAAGGCCGGACTTGTGTTATTTATTTCATGTTCTTTATATTAAAGTAACCTCACCTCTGAACTACATGCTGATGTATGAGACCAAAGATTTTAATACCTGGCTACTTACTATTACGAGACACATTGCTAACAAATACTGTATGATGATTTGTAATGTATTAAGTCAAACCGCTACGAGTATTGATGACTTCATGTGTACCATGTTTGAAAATCAATAAAAAGAATTTAACAAAAAAACATTGCTCTGGTGTTTCTGTCTCTGTGTGTTCCGTACCATTTGAATTGTCCTAAGATTGAGAGCTGTGAATATTTAACCTCTCTAGAATTGTATTTTGAAAGGAACTTAACAGGATAAGTAATAATTGTTCGCAACCGACAGAACCATTCTTTTGTTTATATGTGATACCCAGGTTCTGAGGGACACAGGGTCCATTGATGGTTGTCTACCTTAGATTCGAGGCTACGAGTAAGTACCCAAGCGTCACTTTTCTGCTTAAGTGCAACCATGACGTTGCCTTGCCCTTCCGACTCATGTTGGTGTCTGTCTCCTGCCATTCTTATTGCTGGCTGCTCGTTCTGCCATCAACTTGGTAATTGCTCTTTCTTGTTTGTGCTGCCTGTTCTACATGCCAGTCTCTGTTTAACTGCTCCTTTTTGCAAGTTTTGCACCTTATACTGCTCCTTCTTGCATCTTGGTTTCTTCTGTCAGTTTTTGCCCCCCAATTTGCACTGCATATTGCGCTTTCTTGCCTTGCTTACCGCCAGTCATTCCCGCTCTCTCCACCGGACTTTCCAGCTCTTGCTGAGCTCATCCACTGCCCCTCCTCCCTCTCTCCAAAGCTCTACTTAATTGAGGCTGCAGTGCAGCCATGCAGCAGGCACGCTGAAGCAAAGGCAAGCCTGTCTAAACACTTCCGCGCTTGGACCACGCCTGCGTCAAGTACCCTGGCCCAAAAGTCTCCCGCAGCTACACCGCCAACAAACTCTACCTGCTCAACGCTGGACGCCGCCACGAACAATGCTGCCGAGACGCACCTCAGTCAACAGTGGGCCTCTTTGCTTGCTCGCATTGCCTCTTCAGCTGCCTCCACACACTCTGTGTAGGAGGATGGATATCTGACTATGGTTACCATCCAACATTAGCCTAGTGTTTAGCTGGTTTTCGACTTAGTTGGCCTGGGATCCTGCTAACCAGGACCCCAGGCTATCTGCTCTCACTGTAAAATGGACTCCATGTACTGTAGGTACATCTCCAATTGGAAATGGGTCACCTTTCTGAGCCCCTGTATAGTGTACCATAGGTACCCAGGGAATAGGTGCATCCGGGGCCTACCAGGGGCTGCAGCATATATTATGCCACCCCTGGCTGGCCATCCAAATTGACACAACTGGCTGATCACTCAGCCGGGGCAAGGTCTTGTAATCACCCCTTGCTTGGGTATAGTATTCCTATACCTACCATTATATATAGACACATATATACTTATAAGTCACTCCTATGGCAGGCCTTAACAATCCCGAAGGCAGAGTGCTTGGTTTTATGTGAGATGAGGCTCTAGCATGAGCTGAGCCTGTCTGCAGCTTTCGGAACCATGTCCTTATAGCTGTTCTATGATATAGCCATACCATATACTCTTAAGTGCATTATAATCCTCGCGGCTATTGCTAACTTTGGTTTGGCTTTATCAAAACATGTCGTTTAAGGTGTCATGCGCTTTGGAATACTACCCCCTCCCCAGTTCTGGTGACGGGGGTAGCATTCCACCCTTCTAGAGGGAGAAGACATGTTGTTCCTGTTAATCCCGGTTAAAGTTACCCAGAGCCTCAGCATCACAAAATGGATGCTGCTGCCACAGACACAAGTGTGACCTCCTGCTGCTGGGAGTCCTTCCACTGAGGGAGGCTTGGACAATAGATTTCCTGCCTTGGGAGGTGCTAGCACCACCCCAGACAGGCCTTAGTGTATTGGGGCAGGGAGGGCTGAATGAAATGAGACACTGCCTGGGGCACACAAGGAGCTCCATGCATAGTCCGGTTGAAACCAGTTGCTGGGGCACTCCAGCCCCAGCTCTGGCGCGAAACTGGACAAAAGGAAAGGGGTGTAACCACCCCCTTCCCTGGTCCCACCCATAGGAGGGACCTAACAGGTAATCCAGACCCTTTTATTGGTATAAAGGTAGGAGATGAGTCTAGAGACTTTAGATTAATCCTGTACTGAAACTTGAAACGAAACTCTAGACCTTCGACGATCTACTTCACAGAAGACGACTGAAGAATCTCCCTTGTGGTCAAGGAGTGACCAGCCTGTGCAAACAGGCACCATCCAGCGATCTGCGGTTTGCTTTGTCGACGCTCCCGCCGGAGCCCGAGCACAGAGCCTGACAAGAACTGGACTTCCAGACTTCCTTGAGCCCAATCCACAGCCACAGCAAAGCTGAGACCCGTGGAGGTGACGAGAGACGCGGGACCGGACATCTTGAAAAACCTGCTCCTTGCTACTTGTGCAGCTTCTGAGGCACCCTCGAAGTTGTGCATTGGGGATTGAGAAGCCCCAGCCCCGAGCACCTTTTGCACCGACGCACAGCCCCCCAGACTCACCGAGTGCCATGTGGGGCCTGCTAGTACTTTTTGTGCTTGACGCGTCTATCCAGTCACTTGCCCGTTGGCTAGTGGCCTCTGTGACGACGTACCTTTGAACCTGAACTACTTGCCTGGTTGCTCCAGGCTTGCCCCTGCTTCCCTGAAAAGGAGAAGCCCCCCAGACCTTTGTGGTCTGAACAGAAGCCCATCTTTGATTCCTGCGTGGGTTGCATTTGCCAAGGACTGTTGACTCCAATCCGGAAGCCGACACCACCGACAGCGAGAGGCTTTGTGGGACAGTCCGCCTCCAGCTCCTGGTTGTCGTCGACGCCTCCTGGTCCACGTGGCTGCAGAGACAAGCTTTGCATCATTACCTGACTGCACCCGACATCGCCTGGTTCCTTCCTGGTTCCTTCATGGTCACTGGCTAGTGACCCAGACTCTGTTCCCTCTGCTTTCAGGTACTCTTCATCCTCGATCTACCCTTGGATCCAACCGGACACTTCTCTCCTGGTCGCCTGCAGAATCTTTTTACAGGTCTCCATAGGATTCAGCGACGAAACCCGACCACATCTTGACACCTAAGCACCCGGCTCCTGTGGGTGAGGTAACGCGAGTACTCCGGTGCTCCTGTGGGTATTGACTATCCAAGTGTCCTTGTTTTCAGTAGCTTTCTCCTAGTTCATCCGGAAGTGTCCTAAATCAACTAGTTTCTAACTTGTACGTTCCCATTGTATCCCTATGGTAACTCGCGCGTGTGTGTAGACACTGCACACGCTTCCCGTGGGCCTCCTGCTCCCTAACTCTTGTTAGCTCAGTGTAGCCCCAGCGATTCCCTAGGCCTATTCCTTGTTCGTGACGTGGTTCTTATACCACTATTTTAGTATATGGTCTCCAGCGCCCCTAGGGCTCGACTGTATTTTGTGCAACTTATTGTATGATAATTGAGTAACTTGTTATGTGCTTTAGCCTCTGACCTCATAAAGAGTTCAGAGGGGGTGCGTTTATAATAAATACATATATATTTTATATATAACCTGTGTGGTGTCCTTTCATTTGGTTTTCAAGGGGTTACATATGGTAAAACAGCTCTCACATGCTCTCTGAAGTTTTAGCCTAAGACTGCTTTGTCCATGCTACCACTAGGATAGCTGGTCTATAAGGTTAACTTTACAACCATCACCATAAGGGTTGTTTGGACTGATACAGGGTGCCCACTAGAATAGTGGACATCACATATCAGGTCAACTTCTAACACTCGCTTCCACCACCCACACACACATACTGCACCCCTCACCAAGTCCAAACTCACAAAGCACCATACACCCACCCCACACAACATTTACTCGCATGCATGCTCCTTAACAAATGCTCCAACTGCTAGCACTCCACCGAGATTTGGACCTCACTGACTACAATGCACCGGACCGCCTATTCCTCCCCCAAACCTGCCTTAACCCCACATTGGCGCTGGACATCGCTGCAGCCATCCCTACTAGATACAAAATCCTGCACGAGGACTGACCCCATAAACCAGGAGGAGGACTCGCCATCATCCGCAGAGACACCATCAAGTGTACCTCTTCCATTGACCAAGAAGCCCCTTTTATCCCTACTAGATACAAAATCCTGCACGAGGACTGACCCCATAAACCAGGAGGAGGACTCGCCATCATCCGCAGAGACACCATCAAGTGTACCTCTTCCATTGACCAAGAAGCCCCTTTTATAGAACATATGCACTTCAAGCTTCAGACAGACAGTAAAACCACTATTAAAGGCACTCTCTCCTACTGGGCCCCAGGGCCTTGCACCCACTTCAGCAACTTCCTCACCGACCCCACTGCACACTTCGCCATGGGCACCAAAGACTTCATACTCCTAGGAGATCTCAACTTTCATCTCGACTGCCCCACAAACTCCAATTCCACTGACTTGCTCGAAAGTCTACAGAACATCCACCGCACCCACCTCACCCAGCTCGTACAAGGTCCTACCCACATTACAGGGCACACCCTAGACCCCATCTTCTCCTTCATCAACAAGGTTAAAGTCAGTCACATAACTCCACTCACTTGGATGGACCACTCCATCATCTGCTTCCACATAACAAGCCCACCAACCACCCCTATAGAGTCTAGCAACATCCCAAGCCGCTGCTGGAAGAAAGTTACAGAAATGGAATGGCTCCACATCCCCCAACTAAACTACCCAGGCCCCAGCAACGACCTCATCAATGACACAAACAACTTCAAGAACTGGGTCACCACCTGTGCCAATACCTTTGTGCCCTTGAAGAAAAAAAAAAACCAAAAGATCCAACAAGCAAGCTAGCTGGTACAACACTGACCTCAGGGAATCCAAGATAGTTGGCAAACAACACGAAATGAAATGGAGAACAACCAGGGAACCACTGCAAGAAACACCTACAAGGCAGCACTTAGACAATATCTCCATCAAGTAAAAGAAACAAAGAAAAATCCCTGACCCTGAGAATCAACCGCAAGGAACATTTTGCGCGTTGTCAAGGATTTCACCAACCTAATAGTCGCAACCCAAACAATCACCCCTACACAAGAACTCTGCAACAACCTCGCCAACTTCTTCCATGAAAAAATCACCAAGACCTACAGCAACTTCGAACCCGGTTCACCCCACTATCTACCTTCCCAGCCTGCTAACCTCATCAACCAAAGACTACTAACTGAGAGTATGGAACCCTCTACTCATCAAGGACACTTCAGCAATAATAATGAAAATCCAGTCAGGGGAAAACACAGACCCCTACCTGCACCATATCTACAATGTGGAAGAGCCACATAAGCACTGTACTCACTTCCATCATCACCACCTCTCTCATGACAGACACCTTTTCAGGCAGCTAGAAACACGCCAAAGTCACTGCCCTCCTCAAGAACCGTAGTATTCAGCAACTACCAACCCATCTTGCTGCTCCCCTTCCCAGCCAAAGTCACTGAGAAGACCACCAACAGACAACTCTCTAATGACCTAGAACACCACAAACTCCTGGACAACTCGCAATCAGGATTCTAAAATAATCACAGCACTGATTGCTGCCACAGATGACATATGCACCATCCTTAACTGTGGAGAGACCACCACCCTCATCCTCCTCGACCTCTCCGCCGCTTTCTACACCACCTCCTGCCACCAGAACATTTCCAGACTACACACAGCTGGAATATAATGACCACCACTCAAATTGATGGCTTCCTTACTCTCTGGAAGAACACGAGTCAGGCACTCGCCATTCACTTCAGAACCCACTGACCTCATCTGTGGAGTCCCACAGGGATCATCACTCAGCCCCCACACTCTTCAACATGTACGTGACTCTTCTGGCAAGCATCATCAGATCCCATGGAATCAACATCATCTCCTATGCCAACGACACCCAGCTCATTCTTTCCCTCTCAGGTGACACCGTCACCAAAAAGACAAACTTCAAACAATGCATCACCACAGTGGCCAATTGGATAAAAGAAAACTGACTCAAGATCAACACCATCAAAACTGAAGTGCTATTCTTTGGGAATAAAAGCTCACCTTGGGACTCTTAACTGGTGGTCTGCCGATCTTGAACCCACACCCACCCTAACGAACCCCGCTAGGAACCTAGACCTCATCCTAGACACCAGCCTCACCATGACGTCCCAGGTCAACGCAATCACCTCCTCATGTTTCCACATTCTCCACATGTTACACAAAATCTTCAAATGGCTCCCACTGGACACCAGACGTATGATCACTCAGGCCCTAATTGCAAACAGATTGGACTATGACAATGCACTCTATGCTGGCATCCCAACCCATCTCCTTCACAGCCTTCAAACCATACAAAACGCTGCCAACAGACTGATCCTCGAGCTCCTGCACCAAACCCAAACCACACCACTCCACAGAGAGCTCCACTGGCACCCCAAACAGAAGAATGGCCAGTTCAAACTTCTCACACATGCATTCAAGTGACTACACAACACTGGACCCTCATACCTTAATCACCAGCTTCACTTCCACCAACCTACCAGAGAAGTTTCCCCAGCATCATTCTCACACGCACACACACACCCCATATCCACAGAAGCAGAACGGGAGATCAATCATTCTCCTACCAAACTGCCAAATTCTGGAACGGCCTTCCCCAACACATCAGGGCCTCTTCTTCACTTCATGAATTACGCAAGAATCTGAAGACCTGGCTATTTAATTAGTCGACTTGTGGGACCATCGAGACTGCCTCTATTCAGGCCCAGTCTCACGACATGCCTACATTCACCTATTCAGCGCAGTGACAAGCAGAGCTCTACAAATCCACCTTACATTACATTAAATTATGAAACACAAAGACAGAACTTGTTGAGTTCAATACTGTCATGTTACAGATCTTTGGTTTCAGGTGAGATAGCCCCTTTTGTTAATTGAACTGCAGTGAATGCCTTGGGCTGGAAGCAAAGTTTTCTCGTGACCTGGAGTCATATGGTAACATTTTAAAAATTATTTGGGTTGCCCAACTTTAAAGTCCTACACTACCAACCAGCAGAGCAGCCTGAATTTGAATGGTTTTGGTTTTCTTTGTTGATGCAAACTTTTCTTTATCGATGGAACTGTACATGCTAACATCTCCACAATAGATGGCCACATGGTGAGTCTCTGAGCCTGTGACCATCACCACTACCGCAGAGCTCTCAAGCTTCGAAGTCCCTTGTGTCAGTGGCTCATCCAATCCTGATTTGAAGTCCTCCTTAGTCCATGACAAAACTGGTGCTGTACGTCCCATAATTCAAAGAAAACTCCTGGATTGGATGTTAGAATTGCATGGTACTCGGAATCTTCTGCTACTGCAAATGATAGCGGAAAACGCTGTGTTGAAATGGGGTAGTAGGGTGGCCCCCTTGCTTCTTGTCATCACATGATAACCCATTGAATTTTGGGCATGATGCTTTTAGTGTGCTTCCATTCAAGTAATTAGACAAACATATTTGATAGCAAAGATTTGCACATTAAAGTCCAAGTCTAGGACAAGTGTTCAACTTCTGAGGTGGATACAATAAATGTGCCTGAGATGGGCCATAAGAGAATTACTTCCCAGAGCCCCCCAAGAGTGTAAAAAAGGTAGGCCACTGAGCAGCGGCCAGCATTTTTGCTTTGACTATTAAAGAGGCAGCAATCTTTTGAGCTCTGTCTTGTCAACTTTATTCCCCTGAAAATATATGCCATTACCTGATAAATGTTTATAGCAATATTTGTATGTATTGTGCTTCTTGAGTTAATTCTAGGAAAGCAAGAAAATGTATGCATATCAGACCCATATCAGACCATATCTTGTTTTGAAACTCATTTACTGCCTCATATATATTTTTTTCAGGTAACTATGAGTTTTATATTGGTGTGGTTATGTTCACAGTACAGATCTCACATGTATTCTACATATCTGCTGGCACATTATCTCTTTTATTAAAACAAAAAAAGTGCAGGAGAACAAAGATTTAAAAAACGTAGGGGGAAGGTGGATGGCGCAAACATATATTAGAAGAAACGAAATACCCCCTAGTATAGATCATATAGAAATTTCAAGTTACCTAGTAGTTTATATAGGAAGTCAACTGTTGGCCTCTCTAGTCTCAGCTCCTCAGTGACGAGAAATATGTTTATAAGGCAGAGCTCTCTAGTTTCCTTGCTCATGTGTGAGCAGCTCATCCAAACCAAGTTTTTTTGCTGGATGCTAGCATTGGTAGTCATATTTAACCGATTCACACACAGGACTACACGTCCCAGAATGCAAATAAAATTCCTGGAATGAACTGGGAAACGTGAGAACTCCCATAATATGCGATAGGGGTTGTATTTTCCACCGATCCGGGGCCCCTGATGCTAATACACGCACAGGCCAGAACCTGGTGGGTATGGCGAAGGTTGAGTGGTGGGGAACAGGTGCACACGTGATTGAAAAAGAGCTGATATCACCAGTAGAAAACTGTTGACTTGTCTCTTAATAGGTTACTTTTTATTGCAATGAGGGACTTTCTGACCTTTGGCCTCGGGGCCATCCACTGACTTTGGCATACAGAGAAAGCGAACACGCTGTTTCTTGCACCTTAAAGTCAATATTTACAAGCAGAATGCCCGTATGTTCCTACAGCTGCTCTGTTTAACTATTTGTCCTGTTAAAATAGCAGTCCCCAGACTTTCTTTTCACACTCTGCACGGTTGCCATGGCTAAGTTTCTCTCGCGCTGGAATGCACTTTGTGAAATTGGCGCACGAGGTGGAAAATACTGGACTGCTGATGACGGAGAGATCCTTCTGGCCTGAGCCTGAACACACTTCAGGAACTTCAGGGTCATCCGGGGTCACCCAGTGGAAGGCTCGGCAGCCATATCTGGGGAAGGCAGGACTTACTTGTGAGATCTACAGTGGCTTAAAATGGCCAGCGGTTCTCTAAGCTGTGCTACAGAAGGGATAGGCTTTGGGCACCGGAGACCTAGATCCATACCAGATTTTCTGAGTAACCAATGACTAAATAAACTAGTTCCGTTTTGACGTATTGAGTGTAAACTTATCATTTGTGGATATCCAGAGCCACACGTGACCTTTCACTGGACCAACATAAGATCATAAACGTTCTAGTTCTTAGAGACAAACCATGCTCCTTGGGGAAAGTGGCAGATTGGACTAATATGAATCCAGAGATTTTCTGATATGACGGTACCTCTTGAAAGTTAGTAGGGCTGACTGAGAGTCACTGTCTCAACACAACCCTAGTTAGACATCCCACATATTACCACATCGTGCAGCCAGTCAATCAAGCCATAATTGGTCACTAGAGACTCTATGCCAGCACCACCAAGAAACGCCCCAAAAAACTGCAGGACATCCAAAACGCCACCACAGACTCCTCCGTGACATCCCACATCTCTGGCCTGAGAAACCTTCAGTCGCTACATGTCAACCAAAGAATCACCTTCAAGCTCCTCATGCACGCCAACAAAGCCCTCCACAATGCTGGACCTTCATACCTCAACCACCGCCTCTCATTCAATGCTCCCAGTAGACATCTCCGCTCCGCCCAACTGGCCCTGGCCTCCATCCCACGGATTCGGAAGACCAAGGCTGGAGGAAGATCCTTCTCCTATCTCGCTGCGAAGACCTGGAACTCACTGCCTCTGCACCACAGGCAATCACCATCGCTGCTGCAATTCAGGAAGGACCGCAAGACCTGGCTCTTTAACTGAACCACAGCTCCACCCGCGCCTTTAGACCCTCAAGGGTGAGTATTCACGCTTTATAAGATTACTGATTGAGGGAAAGCCAAATTATACTGCACCCCTTTGGAAGCATCTCTGGCATCTAAAGAGGCAAACAAAATCATGCACCTGTTTCACTCACCCACTGGTTAATGTCTGTCTCTCCTAGTCACAGCCCTGGCCTGAGCCATAAGGAGGGGCTTCTTGCATGCCTATGAGAACTTTTTCTTTTTTAATTGGAAACTCAGTACATTGCTTGTTGCTTTTTACTGTGCTCAAGGTGTACTAATAATTTCCCTTCCTCATCCACACATCTTCAGCATAGGTGACAGACCCTAATGCCTCTTCTAAAATAAACACAGGCATTTCTTTTATGATAATTATACTGCTTTATACAGGATTACATCAATTAATTTGTGTACACAATCGTTAAAGACACATTGTATCTTATGTTACATATCATAAAATCATACTTTTTATTTTGCAGCTAAATTTAAACTCAAATATAACAATGCAGATCCATCAATAATGGAAAAACTACCAGAGGATCTCGAGCCACATACATGAAGTAATATGCACACCTCCTTTACTCTAGTGTATGTTAATTGTTTGTACAATCTCTTTCCTTACATTCAAATTCTCACGTTTTAAGGCACTGTCTCCTCTTCATTTAATTTCTAGTGCAGAACTCTTACTATCTTGATAGTTCTCCACTGGACTTTTTCACTTGTGTCTTCACCTACCTAGAGATGCAAATCTTCAAGATGAGTGACCTCCAGACACCATTCTCCAGAAATGGTCTTTAGAACTTGAAACGATGCTCCATTTGTGCCCTGCCACCGCCACAAAAAACACAGTGCCATGAGATAGCCTCCAGAAATGGACATGCCTCACTGTGCGGCTCAAGAAATGTACTAACTTCAGGGGTGACATTGCGAAGGGGACTCATTCTAGATCTGGCTTAAAGGGGCTCTGGGACACCTGTTGATAAGAAATTGACCAACACTGATTTGCTTCTAGGTGGGAGTTGTGGAAGAAACAATGTCTGACAGTTGAACTGTACTTGTATTTTCAGCTGGTGAATTTCTTGCAAACATTTCATTTTAATAGAAATAAAACAGACACCATGTAAACTTGTTTGTTGTTTTTATTTAGCTTATTTCAAGGCATTTTACTTAGCTTATCTCACGATATATATGTTGCCCGTGTAACTCAGAGATCCTATTGTAGAAAGATGCTGCGCATGACATCAACTCTAGCAGCGTGAAACGAGTGGCCAGCTCTTGTGGGCTTTATGAAGATGCGAAACACTAAAAAAAATAAGCTGTCTTTATGCACCACCCATTCCAGTTGTCTACAGACATGCCTTCCCTTTGCTTTCCACATCATGAATGTAGAGCACATGCTCCGTCAAATCAAGTGAAGCTTCGGTGAAGTCTAGATATCATGGTAGGAAAATGGCTGCCAAAACTTAGCCTGTGTTCTCTTCCAGGGTAATAG
Organism: Lissotriton helveticus; assembly: GCF_964261635.1. Taxonomy (NCBI): domain Eukaryota; kingdom Metazoa; phylum Chordata; class Amphibia; order Caudata; family Salamandridae; genus Lissotriton; species Lissotriton helveticus. The sequence goes on from NC_136065.1 coordinate 1,919,970,936, forward strand.
AGTCTTGGAGAATCGCAGACGTGGCAGTGGCCTAATAACATTGTCCCTTTAGCAAATCTTAGCAGGTGGAAATGTTCAAGAACTCAGGCACTTAAAATCTAGTGTAAATTTAAATGACAGATTCTAACGCTTTTAGATGTCTACATAACAGTTTATTTTTGCATAATTTCTCTGCTGCAAAAATCCTTCATGCACAGAAGAGGTCAGACGCCAAACAGAAAATGTACAAAATAGCATTTGACTAGTGGCGAAGAGCCTCCCCCTAAAGAATGAAGTCAGCAGTGGTGCAGTTTTCTGCAATCATTACGCCTGCAGGATCTTTCAACAATCTACGTATATTTTGACAAATTATTGTTCAAGAGAGTCATGTGAAATAAATACCAACTGCACGCGTGAGCTGATCTAATGTGAAATGGCCCCTCTCTCTGTTATTGGAAGGTCTCTTCATGCACTGCGACTGAATGACAAATATTATATACTGAAAAAAGACCCAGCACGGGCGGCAGGAAGCACTTGGCATCTAATCTATAAAAACTGTGCACTGATGACATGCTAAAAATCAGGAGTACACCGTTCAAGGGCTGTACTAAGTCAGGAATGGTGTACTAGAAGTTTGCTGCAGAGTCATTCCGATAATGTACATGTTAAATATAAAATAGGGGGGAAATGTGTGTGCTCCATATATAGGAAGAGACAAAAAAAGTGTATACTATTTTCACAAAGGTGTTCAATGCATATTCTTTACAGGATATATGCCCCATAACGTATTTTTAACATCAGCATCGCATAGATTGGTAAAATATTAAATAACAGAGCAAATTAAATATAGCAATTACCTTTTTTTATTAAGCTCAAATTCGCTGAGAAGGGAAGTGACGTAGAACTTTTCGTCTCATGGGGACGAGACGACCACGTGACAGCGGCTGGCACCAAGCGGCAAACCGAGCGAGGCCTTCAGTCAAACCTAGTAGTATGCAAGCGATGTGTGGAACGCCGTGGCACGTGGCTTTCTACGTTTCTGCTTTCAGGAGAATATTGGTGAACAGGCCTGGTTTAGCAGGACACGGCATCCTGTGTGGTCTCCGGATGCCACGCAACTCTGAACATCGCATGTGGTTTGTTTAGTGCAAGAAAACGGAAGTGACCCACTCATTGACGCAGAAGGACGCTGCATTACGTTTGTCAGATGGAATGCCACTGCACTCCCTATCAGCGTCACTTCACCCTCCCTTCACAGGTAACGTCTCATCAATGTATTAACATTTGATGTTATTAAGATTTTCACCTTCTTTTAAAATAGTCAAGTGTAGTTAATAAAAAAATAGAGCTAAGCTAACCAAGTCAATATACAATGTTGAAGCCTTTAGCACAATATTTTCTCTCTTCTTTTTCTCTCCACTGTGTGGGGCATTGAAGAAATATAATGCCGTGTGTCCCAGCATCAGTGTTGTGGGTTGAGGAGAAAGGGGGACATAAAGGGTGTGGTGGAAATAATTTATTTTGTGTGCTGCCAATACAGCAATCTTATTGGAAACATTAGGGGGTTTATTCCTGCACCCAACATCCACATTGGAAATATGACCCTAGAGTTTGCCACCAACAATGGTTATTTTTATGAATTACGTTGTAAGAATAATGTTATTTTCTGCGTTTCAACTGGGCTAGAAAGTGTGCTCAAAATACTAAAATAACACAAACGACTTAGCATTATGAGCCTGGTGTTGTACCCTGAAGGTTAGGGCACATGTAAGAATACTAGAAGTGTATATCCTTAGAAGAAAGACCTATTCAAAGTCCAGAAATGATGTTTAAAATAAGGGCGGTAGGCAGCCTACAAAGTATACGGTTAAATCAGTGTTAAATTTGAGATGGTGGTTGTCCACCTGCACTGTTTTTTTGGGAACCACGACTTAACATTTAATGATCATATGTTGACCCAGAACAAGAAAGATAAGGGGAAAAGAGGTGGCAGAAGAAGGTGGGAAAACAGTGACAAAAGGAGAAACCGGGCATGAAAAATAACTTAGTAGTTAAGATGAAGGATGCTAGGATATTATGTTGGTGGAAGAAAGAGTCATGAGTTGAAATGAAGACATACAGTTTCGGTTTTCGGGAACCCCGGAAAGCACTTGGTTAAAGGAAGGTATGGCTAAAAGGAGGAAAGGAAAAGAGTTCAGTTTAGATACATGTGCATTTATTTCAAGCTGATATCCTATCTTGACTTACCTTAGACACTCCTGATCTAGGAGGTTATGGAGAAGAGAAAGGTGTGGCTTCTTCATGGTGGATGTAGTATGAGAAAGTAGTTAGGGTTTAAAAAATGCTCTGGAAAGGGTGTAGTTTAAGGTAAAAGGTATGGTTAACATCAAAATGTGTTTGTCCATTAAACCAACGGTATAGATTTGGCACCTGGGCCTTTCCCACCAAGGTAACCCCTACCCGTGTCTGCCTCTTAAGAATCCACAGCGAAGCAGCATGACATCCTCATGAGAGTGCTGGCCAAGAAAAAACACTAGCTACATTCACCTTCTAGCCTATAAATGTGTTTGTATGTCTGGCAATGGAGTTTGGAATTCAGTGGGGAAGACAGGCCAGGGAATTTGTGTGTAGGATTGCATTTTTCCACCCCATGATATTGTCTGGGAATAATGAACAGATGGCTAATGAATAAGACTTGTACAGTGGGTATCATCTGTGATGTATCCTCTCTACGCCAAGAGGTGAATATTCCCCTCTGGCGGTATACAACAAGGGCTGCTGGATGGGCACATATTAAACAGAATAAACATTTCTGTGAACTCCTCATGCCTTTGCCTGGAAAGAGAGAATTGCAAGGAGTTATTTAGATTTGCACCTCAGTGGATTTGTAACAGAAACATAAGTGCGATGATGCTCTAGGATGGAATAAAAAAAATATACAGGACTATACTAAACCCTCCTTCTGACATGGTTCATGGCTCACACTCAGAATCCATTTGATAACCTTGCTGGTCCTCACATGATGGACTTCCAAGCCGTTTCTTCACTATCCTGGCCCTAATTTGTCTGCCATTGTATTTACAGCGGTAAGCCTTAGAAAGCAGAGTGTCTGGTACCTGTGATATAGGACTGAACTGCAGCTCCATGATGACATGGAGCTAAAATGGTTTTGTTTATACATGGGAATGCAGCAACTTTTCTATTTGGGAGAACATTTTAAGTCCTGAGATGAACTGGTTTCAACTTTCTCTTGCAAACAACTGTGGAGGCTTATCCTTTCTGGGTACCACAGCCTAAAAATGGTTAACTTTGGTGTCTTTGAGGACTATTAGTCCTAGGATTGTAAGAATAGTTTCACAGATTCTGTGTCACTTCATGTGTTATTGAAAGACTATCAAATAGCTACCTTTTACTATTGTTACTAATTTATGCAGGAGGAAAGGTCCAATCTTGTTTAAAGATCCTCGCTCTTGCAGACTTTTTCCCAGTAATACATTGGGTTCATTCCATCCGATCCATTTAATCAGGTGGGTTAACTTTAAGGAGTTCGCATCACGGAAATTAAACAAAATACAGGTAGAAGTTGTAGGAAGTACAGTGGTAAGAAACTAAAGGAAAGCCATGCACTTGGTTTCATTGGGTAAATTGCATAAAACACCTGCGTAGCTACATTCAGATGCACTTTCTCATATACCAATAAAGTAACCACTTTCTACTAAGCACTTGGTTGCCCATATCTCCGCACCCTCAGCTCCCTCTTTACTTCCTTGAATTTATCCTCTACCAATTCTCTTTCTGATAACTTTCAATCCAGGTTATCCTCAGAAGTCATAGCAGAATCACATGACTCGTGAAACACTTACATCTTTGCAACCCTAAATTTACAACAAAAAAAGTGCAACAACAGATGCCTGCTCTCCTGGTAGTTTTTTAACATAAATTGAACAACGGGTTCCTTTTTTCTTTCTTCCACGTCGAGTGATCTTGAATATGGGTTCCCCGTTCCCAGAAGCAGGGTGGGTTGAATAATTGTGTACATTGTTTGGAATCCGAGCAGAAGACGCAAAGTACTACTCAAAGCTTTTCTCCATTTAACAACAGGCTCCACTTAGAAGATTCTTTATTCAGTCTATTGACAATAGAGAACTGGTGCACTCAGCAGCTGCGATCTATGCACCCTTCATGCATGGAAATTGATCTGTAAAGAGTACCAAATGTGTATTGGAAATGGACTGATCACTTCTCACACTGGCTTCTTTAGTCATTTGAAAACATTGATTTAAAAGTGAAAAGTAGTTATTACAGTTTTCAATAAACGCATTGCCCCGGTCTGTGGTGTCATGGGTTTGCAGAAATTTGATGATTGTTCCGGAAATTGTAATCAAGTGATGAAATAACCTGATCCTCCATATGAAAACTATAACAGAACAGTCAGCGATGTGCAGGCGAGAGTACTTGACACTAGAGAATGCTGACATAAATTGATCTGAAAATGATGGGCAATATGAATTAATTTCTGGAAAAATAAGCTGTGTCTTGGTCGTCTGGAAATACTGAATACAAAGGAATTTTTGGATGGTTAAATAATTTCAGAAAACAGTCCTATTTGAATGCGGAAAAAATAGAGAACCCATGCTTATATTTGTAGCTGTGCCCTGGCATGTCACGCTGGCCAATGTGCAGAAGTTATAATCAGACCTTTTGGCACCTACATATCACTCCCTTATCTCCCCACGTCACCCCTTCCTACCATACTTCTTTCTTAGCTTACTGTGTGAGGTCTGAGTTCACACCCAATCAGAAGCAAAGACTTCAGCAGGTATGTCTTGGCCTTCAAGGTGAGCCTTGTCCTTTGCTTCCCCCTCAAGCCGGAGGGGGAGAAATTGGCGGAACACAGTGGCCCTTCTCGCTCCGCAAGGTGCATCAGTGGATTTGTTTTTGTATTTGCTTTTTCATTTTGTGTTTACTTAGTCTTGTTTGCAATTGGGTTCTGCATGAAATGACATGGGCCAGACTGGCTACTCATTTCCTGGTGCTTTCAACAAGCATTTGGCAGTCCAGATCTCCGATGACCTTCGGCTCCTCTGTGATCTTCTCACCTGTCTCTCGATGCACACACCAGCATTTTCCACGGTTTCCATCTAGGGCTGGGTGGCACTAGGAAGGAAAGGCACGGGGTTAATTTGAGAGGTATTTTAAGGAATATGGAAGTTGGTCATGTGTCACAGAATGACTACGACAAAGTATTTAGATGTTCCATGATCAATCTTTTCGATCAATTGTGGATAGCTGGATGGATACTATTAACTCTGCAATCCTGTTTTTGGACTTACACAAGGATTACTTCCTTGCCTAAGGCAATGGCCTTTTTCAATTATGATACTGATAAACCATCACCCCTGACTTGAAAAAATTAAACACAAATATTGGGGGAGGGATTATTTGGGGGACGGGTGCACAGCATTACAGGAAGAAAAACAAAGGTCCCGATTCACAAAGAGCGTCCGCAGTTGTGGTGGAAGTTAAACACTCGGACAGAACCTCCATAATGAGAACTCAAGTGCGGAGATTCCACCACGAGTGAGGAACCTTTGACATGACTGCAGAGGCTCTGTGTGAATTGGGGCTAAAGTTTTCACTAGACAACGTTGCACTTCTTACACATCACATTCACTGCTTTCCAAACAACAATTTGAGATTCAAGAAATGAAACTAAGGGCGTTGTTTAATGTTTGAGGCTGTGGGATACTCCATGACAATTGTGGTGGATGTGCCATTGGCCATATTACAGGTGCATTATAGCTTAAGGCACTTGTAATACTATGGATAGGATATCTGCCATGTTTTGACTAGTTATCCCATCCGCCAAACTCGAAAAAAGGTCCTAAGTCTTTAAATTCAAATGATAGTTTCAAAGGTAATATCATTGAATGCATCGCTTCATGTTCATGGGCAAATCCTTTTTAAGAAAGCATCAAACAACTGGGACGAACTGCAGAAACTGAATGAAACCATAAGGAAATGTTATCATTCAACTACCAGGTTGTTGGCAGAACCCCTACTTCAGGAAATAGGATCATCTAAAATAATGTATTGTTGAATATTTGTTTTAGTTATTTATTCCTAGTAGTTAACTATAGTGCAGTGATTACGTACTCTATGTCCTCAAACAGGAAGTGCCCTAACATATGTGCATCTCCAATTATCGACTGGGATCAGAACACTGGGTTAGACCAAGTTCTTTTAAATGAAAGGATTACATATATTTTCAAAATAAAATACACACTTACATCTCAACCCAATCAAATTCTATAACAAAATCTAACAAAACTAAACTAAGATTACTAATATTTGTCTAAACATCTATGCCACATACCCTTTTATTAGAAAAATTGCATAACCAGAAATTACGTTTATATAACGATTTAGTAACTTGCACAAATACTAAAAATACAAGATCACCACTACATACATTCAGATTATTCTGGCACTTTCTGACAATCTGTGTACTCTTTACATAACAACAGCCTGAAATGCATTTTAGCCCTAAAGATAACGCCTGAGGTCTGTAAGATACATCAGAAGTACCTTTTAATTAATCTCATTGAGAAGTTAACAATTAAGCTGTTTGGTGTTGTCTTCTGATTTTGTGAAATGGATTTATTCTGTATCTTTTGTAATAAATATTTGTCAGTACTAAAAGGCAAAATTTCAATAAGCCGCGTAATGTTCATAAAAATATTTGAACCAAAGCGAGAGAAAGCAGTTTCAATATTATAACTGTGATTATAAAAATGATATTTTTTATTGGCTAGAAATGTTCCACAATAGGTTTGGAACTCCACAATACAAGGTTAAAAAGGAATAACCATCACCTTGCTATGAAAGTTAAAATGGAAATGGACCTGATAAAAGCAGCTATAGAAGGCATATGAACAGTCACGTATTATTTTCATTGGCAATACTGAAGAAATCCTTGTCACGGTGGGAGGAGTATAAGCATTGCATTTTAGACCAGCAAGCCAATCACAGAGAAAGGCCAGGTGAGACAAGGATAGAAAAATATCATATCGAGACATGGGCACAATCTAATAATTTTTGGTCATCTAGATATATTTCTGTGTAGCTCTAAGTTAGCCATAACATGCAGTTTATCATATGTACTAACGCAAATTAGGGTGATGACTACACAAATTAGGATAACGTTTAAGCTAAACGTGTAGCAAAAAGCAGAGAATTACAACTATTGACTATTCAAATAAGCAATCTCCAAGATGGTTTAAATCTCTGTCAATTTGAAACCATCTGATCGATGCACCTATGGAAATAATCCTAGCAATGTAATGAGTGGGTCAACTTGAAAGACCACCCTCAAATATTTATGGCTAACGATAATGAGATATTGTTGATTGAATTCTTTACTTTTTGGTGCTCAATACTGGCCACCAAAACAGCTTGTCACCAATCATCATTCGGAAATAACACACACCTGACATATTCCTTTGCCTATATACCAGAACGTTTGTTTTTGCACAATTTACTCTAAGCTGGTTAACCTTACAACACACCTCAAGCAGCGAGCAGGGTAGTGTGGTAGAGTATTACAGAATTTGTTGGCATAATATGATCCCAATAGCTTTTCAAATTGCATCGAAGAGGAGTTATTAATCCTTTGTCTAGGTACTTTATCAAGTCAGTGCTATAAGTATTGAATAACAAAGTAGCCATTCTTGATGGATTTCTTAAAAGCTTGGAACTCATCCATTGAATGGACTGCCACACAAGTTTATCGGTAGACTAACTGAGATCCTCTCAAGAGGTATTTTGTTAGACCTTTGCGCTGCAGTTTTACTAAGAGGACTTCTCTGAGTAAAACTGTCGAGTTACAAACTCCATCGAAAAATAGCACGGATTGGACCATACTCGTTAGCATCCAAATATTATGCAGGGTAAAATAAACTTTCCCAAAAAAAGCTTGTGCTTTTAGGAGGAAATTGTTCTCAGTAGTTCAGTCAAGTGTCTTTTGGTACAACATTTGTGACTTTGCTTGCTGGCCTGAGTATCTAATCTGTATTTGTTTGACTCTGTGCTATCTCATAATTAAAATACTGTGTGGTTTTGATAACATTTTTTCTGATCATTTGCTACACATAAATGTATTTGAATATATATCCACATCCTCAAACTGTAAACTTGACTTAACAGTAAATGACTGATCACAGTTGTGTTACTAGCAGATGCTGCTCTTCAGTCACGTAACAAAAATGTTTACTATATAGTAGCTTTAGAAGAAATCAGGGCCAGATGTACCCTTTGTGGTCGCAATCCCATAATTTTGTAGTAATGAATAAAACACTTCTTATAGTAACATTCTAAGTCATGGCTTTTGATTATTAAAATGTTACCTTACCAGTTATATGTGTGTGTGTGTGTGTGTGTGTATATATATATATATCACCTACTGTCGATCACCAGTAGGTAGTTATAGTTAGGACCTCGTTTCTATTGAAAAGGCGTTTTTTGTTTTGACAATAACTTTGGCACCGTTTAAAAAATCTTTACGAAATTCTCCAAAAAAAGGTCTATCCAGATCAGCTCCTATCCTGAAAGTTTGGGGGTGATTTGTCAAGTGGGGGCTGAGAAAAAAGGGGGGTCCCAAAAAGTGTTTTCTCCATGTTCATTTCCATATGAAATTTTAGCCAAGGCTACAGCCCGAACTGCTGAACGGAATTACACAAAATTTGGCAAAAAGGTAGCTCTTGGTTCAGAAAGCGACCTTTTTTTCAAATGGTTTCAATCCGTTCAGTAGTTGCTGAGAAATGAAAAAAAATAAGAGTAAGAAAATCAATTTCCCATAGGAAACTTTAGCCAAGGCTACAGCCCGAACTTCTAAACGGAATTACACGAAATTTGCTGGGCTCAGAAAGCGACCTTTTTAAAAATAGTGTAAATCCGTTCAGTAGTTGCTGACAAATTGAAAAAATATATATCGATATCTAGGGGTGCGGTGGATCCGCGAACCCTCCCGATCACAAGCTTCATTTTAATTGGCTGCCAACACTCCAAACCAGTGTTGGCAGCCATCTTGTGAATCGGTAGAACCGAGTCACAAGAAAATAGAAAAATAAAGGTGAAAAAAAAGAAAAGGGGGCACGGTAGAAACACCCTGACCCCCTAGGCCTGCTCAGGGGGGTCCCACAAGAACCCCAGGGTCAAAAATAGCATTTAAATAGAAAATAATCGGTCGAATTCGTGCTGGGGTCGCGAATCCAGACAACATTTAAAAAAAATGAAGCAAGGGCTCCCGCGCTTCATTTAATTGAGGTCCCCGGGTGGGCCTGGTCCTGCAGGCATTTGCAAAACATATATGCGGTGGCCCCTAGGACCGCCAAACCCCAGGGCTTGGTTAAAATGATGCACGGGGGCACTCGGCCCTCCAGCAGCCCCGGGGACCACCACCCCCTGGGGCTAGTTTTTTAAATAAAAAATAATCCTGTGTGGGAGGCTCAAGCCCCCCCACACATCTCAGGGACCACCACCTCCCGAGGCTTAACCACATAGGGAGGGGGGCCACACGGCTACCTCCTGGAGCCCGTGATGGCCCTGGGGACCGCCAACCCCAGGGCCAGCTCCTGCAGTGTCCCGGGGTACCCACCCCCGGGACACTGCTGTTTGCTATGGCAGGACGGGAGCCATGCGGCCCCCGTCCTGCCATAGCAAACACTGTTTTGGATTTTGGAAACAAGAGCAGGTTTCCTGTTCTCGCTTCCAAAATCCAAACCAGATTGCTTTTCCATATGGGGAGCTGCATGTCAGCAGCTCCCCGTGTGGAAAAGCAAGAAGGCGGGGAGCCGGCGGGATCGTGGTGGCATTGGGGCTCCCCCCATGGTCCCCAACGGATAGGGCCGGCCCCGGGGGATGGGGTCTCCGGGGCCAGAATTTGCCCGGGAGAGGTCCTCGCGGCCCCCCCCCCCCCGAAAAAAATAAATAATATAGGCCGGCCCCGGGGGATGGGGTCCCCGGGGCCAATAGAGGCCTCAGGAGGGGGGCCTCGTAGCCGTCTCCTTGAGTAAAAAGAAAAGTGTGGCCATGCCCTGGGGAATTGGGTCCCCGGGCCGAAATTGGCCACAGGAGGGGGCCCACGCGGCCTCCTTCCGTTTAGATTTTTTTTTTGTTTTAAAGGGCTCAGGCCCTGGGGGATGGGGTCCCCAGGGCCCCAAAAAAGAAAAAAGTAGGGGGGCACACAGCCCGCCTTCTAAAAAATGAAAATAAAAAAAAAAGATCGGCATCGTGCTGGAGGCCCTGCTCCTCCCAGCAACTCTCTGAAAACGCACCCTGTGGAGTTATAAAATCACCATGCACTGTCCTTGCAGCAATCTAATCATCCAGTCACTACCCATGTACTCATGCAAAGACCCAGGCACTAACACATGCACTGCTACTATCCCCTGAGCACTTCTGATGCAATCCATCCATCTCCTTATCACTACCCATGCACTCCTCCAATCACCCAGCCAGCACCATGTACTTATCCAATCATTCCGCCAAAACCCAAGCACTTATAAATTCACCATGCACTCTCCTTGCAGTACTCTATTCATCCACTCAGTACCCATGTACTTTTGCAATGACCCAGGCACTAACTCATGGCAAATACAGAGGGGGTCATGCTAATCACAGGGGTACCCCAACGCATAGTGTTCCCTAGTGTAAGTAGGTGTTTTCACTGTATTCTAGGTGTCTTTTACCATAGCACTGGTTAGTCGGAGTCAGTTACCACCAGTACCTGTCAGTAAAAAGTTGGGGGCACAGGAGGACTTTCTGCTCCTCTGTTGGTTCTTTCTGCACATCTCTTGCTTCTTCCTGCACTTTTGTTTGTCTTTTGGACTTCTGCTGACTCTTTCAGCATTTGTCTTGCTTCTTTCTGCGATTTTCTTCCTCTTTCTTCACATGTCCTACCTTTGTAGGCATACTTAGAAATTAGCATTTAAAAAACCATTGAAATTCACTGAAAAACCATAGGTGTCAGGCACGTTATAGTTAGAAAATTAACATTTAAAAAACCTTAGAAATTCACTGGAAAAAACATAGGTTTCAAGGACGTTAGAGTTAGTTGGACATTTCACTCGTACAAAACCATTGGAATTCCCCCGTTATAGTTAGTTCAGCTAACTATAACTCGCGCCCCCGCAATGCTCTGCTGATGACGTCACATATTACATCATTCATGACATGGTCAGTGACATCACTGATGACATCACTGATGACATCTCAAATGACATCACTGATTACATCATCCACGTGATAATCTGATGCACATCCTCACACCCTAATATAACCTTTGATACACCCACTCCAAAATACAGAATACTATTTTTGAAACCATAGACACACCAATACCACTTACTACATATTTGTAATTTGTAACTGGGTTTTGTATCGCGCCAACTCACCGACAGGTCTCAAAGCGCTTCTGACCGAGTCCAGCAACAAGAAACAAGATGAAATATAGAGATAGCAACCTGACTACGGGGATGTAAACGCATCTTTGAAGAGTAAAGTTTTCAAGGTTTTCCTGAAGCGGAGAAGGTTGGGTTCTCTGCGAAGCACCTCCGGTAGCTTGTTCCAGATGGTGGGGGCTTGGACTGAGAAAGATCTACCTCCTTTTGTTGTCAGTTTGAAACGTGGACAGGATAGCAGGAAGGAGTCGGAGGATCGCAGGGCGCGCTTAGGTTCATATACTTCAAGCCTCTCTTTTATATAGGCTGGCGCATGTCCATGGATTGCTTTATGGCAAATACACATGCTCTTAAATTCGACTCTTTGTTTCATAGGGAGCCAATGTAGCCTATAAAGAAGGGGAGAGGCGTGGGTCCGTCTCGGTACTCCAAATATCAAACGAGCTGCGTCATTCAAGATGACCTGAAGACGATTAATGGAGTTTTTTGGGAGGCCTAGGTATAGTGCGTTGCCGTAGTCGATTCTGGACACTATTGTGGCTGAGACAATGGTCCGGAGCATATTCCTTGAGAGTAGGGGGACGAGCTTACGTAGTTGCCTGATCAGGTTAGTACAGGAGCCAACCACTGCGGACACTTGGTTGGCCATCGAGAGTTCCTGATCGATTTTCATTCCAAGGCTCTTTACACTGGGACACGGTTTTGGGGTGGGTCCAAGTTCTTGTGGCCAGAACAAATTATTCCAGGGGGAAGTGGAGGTTGAAACTACCAGAACTTCCGTTTTGTCTGAATTAATTTTTAGTAAGTTGGACGACATCCAATTTACTGTGAACCGTAGTATATCTTGGGCCATGGACTGAGCCGAAGTTGTATTGTCGATACTCAGCAGCAGCTGAGTATCATCGGCATAGTTAAATACTTTACAGCCCATGTTTGCCAGGGATTCTATTAATGGCTGTAGGTATAAATTAAATAAAAGTGGAGAGAGCGCGGACCCTTGCGGGACTCCACAAACTAAGGCGCCCACGTCGGAGACCTGATCTGCTATCTGGATCCTCTGCGTCCTCCCTGATAGAAAGGCTGTTAGCCATTGGAGAGCTTGTTCTCTTATCCCGGACCTAGCTAGTCTGTCCAGGAGCAGTGCATGGCTGACAGTATCAAACGCCGCTGAAAGATCTAATAATATCAGGGCGCTTGGCTTTTTACTGTCAGCCATGCATCTGAGCTCATCCAGTACTGACAGCATTACTAGTTCCGTGCTATGGTGGGCACGGAACCCAGCTTGCCGCTCCTGGAGAAGATGGTGAGATTCCAGAAGGGGTGACAGGGATCTTAGCACGTGCTGTTCTAGTATTTTTGATAAAAATGGCAACTGGGAAATTGGCCTGTAGTTCTTCAGGCTAGTTGGATCTGCCCCAGGTTTCTTTATCAGGGGTCTGACGCGTGCCTCTTTAAAGGTAGATGGTAGTGATCCAGTAGCTAGTGAGATGTTTAAAAGTTCTAAGATCTGGTCCTCTAGGATCGGGATTGCTAGTCGAAAAATATCGGGTGGGCAGGGATCGGCGGGGGAGCCTGACTTGGTGGATGCTACTAGTTGTCTAAGGGTGGTAAAGTCAATTTCAGGAAATCTAGTGATGATAGTGATTGGGGCGTTTAAAGGGGGCAGTGGCACGGTATGTATAGCTGGATTATCCTTCTTGATATCTGACAATATAGTCGCTACTTTTTCAAGGAAATATCCTTGGAAGGTGTCACAGTCAATCAATGTGTCTGCCTTTTCCTCCTTCTTGCTTAGCTCTTTCAGTATTTGGAATGTTTCTTTCTGGATATTTATAGCGTTGTTCATGCGTGTTTCGTAATAATCCTTCTTAGCTGATACGATATGTTTTTTATACAGTTGAAACGATGTTCTGTATAATTCCCTGTCAGTGTCCTTTTTGGATTTCCTCCAGCATCTTTCAAGATGGCGGAGCTTTCTTTTTTGGTCTCGTAAGCTTTGGGTAAACCAAGGGGCTCCTTTTTCTGCACCCTTAATTTTTTGTGTTTTCTCGGGGGCTATCTCATCAATTGATTGCTTGAGGGCAGTTGTTATCATGTCATAATTTAAATCTATATCGGTACCACTTGATGGAGTTATGGGTTTCTGTTTATATTTAGGCAGCACTTTGGTCAGGGTATCAGAGTTGACTTTTTTCCACTGGCGCACTTTTTTAGTTATTAATGGGAGTTTAGCCTGGAAGTTGTTTGGCGGTATGTCACACATGAGTAGGTGGTGATCCGACCAGATACAGGGTGTAATGTTTGTGATGACTGCCTTTGGCATAGAGGACCAAATAAGATCGAGAATATGGCCTTTTATGTGAGTTGGAGCTTCCACGAGTTGTGCCAATCCAAGAGCAGTCATGGAAGTCTGTAGTTTCTGAACTGACAAATCGTTATCCCTTTTATCCCAGTGAACATTAAAATCACCCGTCACCAAAATATTTTTGTAACGTGTGCATAGATCCGATATTATAGGGAAAAAGAGGTCGTTGAACGTTGAAGTGCTTTGGGGTGGGCAATAGACTGTTAAGACGATAAGGCAAGAATTGGTCATAGGGATTTTTATCCCCAGTAGATCAACGGCATTTATGGTCTCAGTTACGATTTTAGTCACTGTAAGCTGATTTTTAAAGATCGTTGCTACACCCCCGCCTCGAGTCCCCTCTGGTCGGTTATGCCAGACCATGTCGTACCCTCTAGGAAGGGCGGCTATGATGTCCGGGGAGGAGGTGTCACTCAACCAGGTTTCGGTGAGTGTCAAGACATCGATGGTCTCGTCCTGTAGAAGGGTGAAAATTTCCAGGTGGTGTTTCTGTAATGACCTAGTATTAAGGGTAGCTAGCTTTAGAGGAGGTGAAAGACTACTCACTGGTTCTTAGGACTACGCACACATCTACTCATTCACCCATACAATCACTCATACAAGCAGTCACTCATCAATACAACACTATCATGTACACTCATACACCTACACAGATACTCACACACCAGCACTCATCCTGAGTTACTCACACACCTAGTCAGTCATGCAAAGAATCAATCACACTTCCATTTACTGACCTACAGAGTTATACACACATCAGATCACTCATTCAAACAGAAACAAACACATAATTACTCTCTTATACAAACACTGATACAAGTACATATCTCTACAGCTCCGCTCACAATCACTGACTCTGACATATAGTCATTTATATACTCCAACTCTCACATACAATGCCTTTTACATATGTAGTTACTTGGACATATACCAATGAGACATCCATTCACTCAGTAACACACCCATACACACACTGACCCACCCATACAGCTGTTTCCACATACACTATTGAACCCATACAGCCAGTGAATCAATCAATCAAGCATGTATGCACAGAGTCTCACACCTCCTACGCACGCACCCACACACACACTCAGGCACCCATACAAATACTCTGGCAGCCAATCAATAACCCATATAGACACTCATGTAGCTACTAACCAACCCATGGAGGAGTTTATACAACAGCAGACAGACTGATACAGACATGCACACAGTTTAGTCACTAACCCATGCATTCAATAAGACATATGTAATAACTCACTGAAACAGTCAGTGACGCACCTACTAAATCCTCCATCCAGACACTTATACACCCACTCATTCTTAAATACACCTTGGCATATATATATATATATATATATATATATATATATAATACATATTTAAACTTTATAGAAACACACATTCACTGGATGATGTCAATAGTGATGTCATTTGAGATGTCATCAGTGATGTCACTGGCCATGTAATATGTGACGTCATCAGCAGTGCATTGCGGGACTCGAGTTATAGTTAGCTGAACTAACTATAATGGGGGAATTTCTATGGTTTTGTACAAGTGAAATGTTCAACTAACTATAACATCCCTGAAACCTATGTTTTTTTCAGTGAATATTTATATATATTTGTCCTTGTCTGCAAATCGAATAAACGTACCTGCTGAAATTGATCGTGTGAGCTCGAGCAATCTGTTTCACCGGATTTAGTTTCTTGTAAATATATATATATATATATATATATATATATATATATATATATTCCAAACTTTGTACAAGATTCAGCACGCTCTCAGAACAAACGACACAACCAGTCCAAGGAACAGTCGATGGAAATGTAATCACAACGCGTTTCACCACACGGAGTGACTTGGTCATGTGATAGTGCAAAACAAACACCTCGTATTTGTAGTTCTCAATGTCCGGACATAACATGGAAAGTAAAATGGGACTGACATGTTGTTTCCCGAGAAAGATGCGGCCATGGTACAAAAAACATGTAAGTATTGAAATAACACATTGGAATCACTTGTGTCACATTTCTTGTGCTTATTGTAATGTCAAAACTAAACACAGTGAACATACACAACGAAAATAAATACAGATAGCAGGCGTACTCACATTTCTTGTGCTTATTGTAATGTCAAAACTAAACACAGTGAACATACACAACGAAAATAAATACAGATAGCAGGCGTACGAACATGTGTCAAATACCAATGTGTATAATGTTCAGTTTTAGCAGCATGGAAAGATTGTAACACGGAATGGTGATCTTCCCCATGACTCATAAATAAAGTAACATGAATGTTTTAGAAATCCGATACCGACAGATCACGTTGTTGCCTCTTGCGTAACCTCTCGATCATGTGATCGTTAGTTTCTAAGGTCCCGCCCCAAGTGAGGCTGCCCGCATCAGGAGTGAACTGTGTTGTTCCAATCACCAATAAAGTTACAAATGCTATTGCTTATGTGGTGACTGGACTGTTACCGATTGTAACGATGAACCTAATAAATCGTCAAGCTGTATGGATCATTAGTGGCAAGAGCCTGACTTGATCAAATCGTAAAATACTTATTGTATGTCAGACATTGTATAATAAAAAAAATTCTGGACACAATTGTTGCTATAGGTGACGTTTGCCGAGTTATAGTGAGTACTGTGCCTGGTATGACAAATAAAAATTGTGACAGATTAAACATGCAAGATGTAGTAATGACATGTGCACTCATATAGCAGCATCAATAAATCACTATGCTATAAAGTCCGGACAACCATACAATACCCACTAAGTGAGGAGGTGAAAATAAGTGCAGAAATATCCTGTTGCTCGTGAACTATGCAGGAGAAGAAGAGGGCAATGCTCCCGTGATCAAAAAGGTGCAAATGAAATGGGCCCCTATTTTCTTTCCTGAAAGAAAAAGATATTAAAACGATTAAAATTAAAGACTGAACTATTCATAATAAAAAGCTACAGTCAACTGTGATAACATTGCAATGAAAAACAGGGCATGAGGTGAATATTGTACTACAGTTCAAACATGTCTCACAAAGAGGGAATCAGCACAACGCGTCAATAGTCCATAGTGATGTCACTTCATACCCTCCATCTAAGATGCATGGTCTCGAGGGATTTTTTCCTTGTGGCCATTGCAAAGCCTGTGCCCAAAAGCAAAAGTCCCAAACAGGTTTTGTATAATGGCGTGGCCAAAAATATATCGCAATTTTTGACGTGCAGTACCACATTTGTTGTATATGCCATTGTGTGTACGTGCAACAAGTGGTACATTGGGGGCACTACGTGTATGGCCAAAAAACGGATACTGGAACATACCTGTGCCATCACCAATTTAGATCCCAAGTATCCTGTTGCACGGCATTTCAGAGAGAATCATTTCTCCAACACCAAAGATTTGAGTTACATTATTTTGGAGCAAGCTATCAAAAAACCCAGGGGGGGCAACAGGGTTTTGACTTTGAGACAAAGGGAATCTAAACTTATAATTGATTTCCAAACTAAGGTGCCGGGGGGGGGGGGGGGTCTCAATCAGGAAGAAGAATTGTCAGTGCATTTGAAAGAATAGATATGTGACCAACTGTGCAGCACTTTAGACGCGTTGTGCTGATTCCCTCTTTGTTAGACATGTTTCAACTGTTAGTACAATATTCACCTCATGCCCTGTTTTTCATTGCAATGTTATCACAGTTGACTGTAGCTTTTTATTATAAATAGTTCAGTCTTTAATTTTAATAGTTTTAATATCTTTTTCTTTCAGGAAAGAAAATAGGGGCCCATTTCATTTGCACCTTTTTGATCACGAGCGCATTACCCTCTTCTTCTCCTGCATAGTTCACGAGCACCAGGATATTTCTGCACTTATTTTCACCTCCTCACTTTGTGGGTATTGTATGGTTGTCCGGACTTTATAGCATAGTGATTTTATTTTTTTTTTTTTTTTTTTTGGTACAAGCAGTTTATTACACATTTCATAGTACCCACAAACATGTTATCGCCTACAACCTCATCAGGCCGGCCATGCAGCTGCATCATCAGCAACGTAGTTGTTCACTTACACAGCCCATCAGCCGACATCCAAGGGCTCGGCGGCGTTACATCAGATGTTAATGCAGTACATAGAGTAGTGCTTATGCACACAGTGATTACGTTTGTCATTTTACTTGTCTCCTTTCTGCTCATTTTTATCCATTCTGGAAACAGTTGAACCAAACACATAAAACTCTAAAGAAAACCCATATCTCTGTGTCACAGCATCCTTCCCCCTCCTTCATCACGGCATGTCTACATTTCATTCCACTGAACTTATTTTTATACCAAGGTGTTAGCTATCAACAGTTTCTACCGACTCACGGTCTAATAAATAGGTGCGTAAATACATCCAATAGTCTTTCGGACGTGATCTGGCTGGCAATTCTTCCTCATAAGTTACTAGCGCGTCTCGACAATATGTTAGATCTTCTAGCCATTGTGTAGTCTTCGGTCCCATTTTGCTATTCCAATGCATCGACACCCTGCGCCTGGCCATCAACAGTGCCACCACGCAGAATTTACGCCTTTGTGCTCTCAGCTGTGGAATAATGCCTAACATGCACACCTTGGCCTCGCATTGCAGTGATGTCCCTAGCATTTCACTAAGTGCCTGTATCACTTCCCCCCAAAAACCTGCCACTTTTCTACAATTCCACGCCAGATGTAGGAAGTCAGCATTTTCCTGTCCACACCTCACACAGCGTGAGTCATCCCATAGGCCATATCTGTATAACCTCAGCGGGGTATAGTACATTTGGTGTAGATACTTGTAATGAATGATCCTCAAATTCCCATTTGGTGTCAGCATACCCGTAAGTAGACATGCCGTTAACCATTCTTCGTCTGTTAGTTGTGTGTCTAATGCATTAGTCCATTTATCCCTCGCTTTCTCTGTGTTTCCTCCCACGTCCCGTTGTAAGCTAGTGTACAATTTCGATACCATGTGCGAAGCCGAGGGAGTGGTTAGTATTAACTGCAGAGACGTCAGAGTCTCGGGTTCGTTTGGGTAGTTTGGAAAATGTTCTTTCACCGCCCTCTGCACTCTGTAATAGGTGAAGTTAAACAATAATGTCGGGTTAGTGACATAGTCCAGTTTATCTAGTGTCTGAAATACCCCATCCTTATATAAGTCGCCTAATTTATCTATCCCGGCACGTTTTAGCAGGTCCATTCCAACCTTCTCCTGTGTTACTGAAAGTGCTGGATGGTGCACTAGGGGAAGGGCAGGCGCATAGAGTGGCAAGCATTTTGCAGCCTTTCCTATCAATCTCCACGCTTCTGTGGTGGTGTTTACCGGGTTAATATCATGATTGTGTAGCCTAGGCCTTTTGTGCGTTAATATGCTCGTTAGTGGAATCAGGTCTGCATCACCCGCTTCTACCGCTACATGCGTCAGGAATGGTATTTCGTGGTACCAGTAATGCGCGAATTGCGCTTGAGCGCACAAGTAATAGAGATAAAAATCTGGGACCTTAAAACCTCCCTGAGCAAACGGCAGCGTCATAGTGTGTAATTCAAGCCTGGCCTGCTTTCCCGCCCATAGTAAGTTAAGTACCAATTTCGTAATGTTGCGGAAGACCTCTGCAGATGGTTTTATCGGGATATTATTAAATAAATAGAGGAACTTTGGTAATAATACCATTTTGATTATCGCTACTCTGTCGGCCAAAGATAGTGGTAGTTTATTCCATCTGGCGACTTTTTCTTCTAGGGACATGATAGTTTTACCATAATTAGTTCGTATTACCAGTTCCGGGTCTCTATGGAACCATATTCCTAAATATTTGGTCGGTTCGTCTGACCACTCCAGTGGGTAGTCCAGTGTCGTGGGATGTGTGCTGTCTGTCAACGCTAATACTAGGGATTTAGACCAATTTATCTGCAATCCCGAGTGTTGGCCGAATTTGATATATTCTCTTAATAAGGGATTGAGGTGCTGTTCCGGATTTTTAACATACAACACCATATCATCTGCGTAGAGTGAGATGTGTATGGGCCTTGTTGGTAATTGTATTGCCGAATAATGATGGTGCTGACGTATTTTGCATGCCAGAGGCTCCAGTATCAATGCAAACAATAATGGTGAAAGGGGGCACCCTTGTCTGGTACCTCTACTGATCTTAATGGGGTCTGTGATATATTTGTTAATTCTTATTCGCGCTGTTAGGCTCGTGTATAACATTGTGATCCACCCCAGAAAAATACCTGGGAAACCCATGCGTATTAGCACCGCCTGTAGAAACGGCCAGTCTATGGTATCAAATGCCTTGGCTGCGTCCAACAGCACCGCCACAGCCTTAATGTCTGGTGCCAAATAATGAGCTAGTGCGAATAGCGTTCGTGTGTTATGCATGGTGGACCTATCTGGTATGAACCCGGATTGATCCGGTCGTATTAACATGGGCATCAGTGGCTTAAGTCTGTCCGCCAATAAGCTTGCTATTATTTTCGTGTCAACATTGATGAGTGAGAGAGGGCGATAGGAATCACACTTATCGTCTTCTTTCCCAGGCTTCAATAGAGCAATAAGCATAGCCTCACGCATTGATGCTGGTAGTGTCTGTGCCTCATGTGCCGCTCCATATACTCCCACTAAATGTGGGGCTAGTAAATCTGCAAACTGTTTATAAAATTCCGCCACGAACCCATCTGGTCCCGGTGCCTTGCCATTTGGTAATCTCTTAATGGTATCCGTGACTTCTTCAATAGTGACAGGGCGAGCTAGGTATTCTCGGTGTCCATTTGCCAGCCATGCAATTTCTACGTCTGCCATATACTCCAATAATTCTTCTTGCGGTATCAAGGGTCGCGCTGCATACAGTGCACCATATGTGTCCATAAATTCCTTTTTTATTCCCGTAACATCCCTGACGACATTCCCATCCCGGGTTCTTATAGCCGTGATATTTTGGGGTGTGCGACCGGAGCAAATCTTATCTGCTAGTGCTTTACCTGGCCTGCCTCCCTCCCCATACACTCTAGCATTCTTACGTTTGGATACATATTTAAGTTCGTCTGCTGCAAACTGGCGGTGTTCCACTAGTAATGCTTGTATGTCTCCCAACAATTTAGTGTCCCTTGTTTGTGCGTATTGTTGTTCTAATTTGTGCATCTCGGTCTCGCGTGTGTGCAGTTGTCGTCTAATGTCTATTAATATACCTGTGGAGGTACTTATGCTTACCCCGCGTATCGTGGCTTTAAAAGCCTCCCATAACAGACCAGGATCGTCTGTGGTGGGGCCATTTAGTTCAAAATAGTCTACCATTGCTGTGTGTAGGGTGTCCACATATAGGTTGTCCTGTAATGCCGCAGCATTAAACCTCCAAGCAAATGGAGGCGGCTCATAATGCGGGATAGTCATCTCAACCAGCACCGGGCTATGGTCTGACAATGTTCTAGGCTGGTGTTTTATATCAGTGGCCCATGTTGTCAGTTCATGCGTTCCCAACCAGTAGTCCAGTCTGGACCAGCTGTTGTGTACAGCGTTTATATGTGTCGCCACTTTCATCGTCGGATTCTGACCCCTCCACATATCCGTCATGTTGAGATCTTCTATGGCATCTTGTATCATCGCTCTTGCTCTCACATGTGGTTCTAGTGTACCCGCGGTCCTATCAAGGCCATCTCACAGTGCTACATTAAAGTCCCCTCCCCATAGCACGTGTTCTACCTGAAGGCCTGCAATTATGTCCCACATTTCCCTAAAGTACCCTAGATCATCAATATTAGGGCCATATGTGTTAACTAGAGCCAATCGTCGTTGCCGCACGGTACCCACCACCACTACGCATCTGCCCTCTCGATCAGTGTGTGTGTAGTCTATCGTGAAGTGTGTCCCTTTGCGAACCAGGATGCTAACCCCTCTGGAGTATGATGAATAATTTGAGTTGGTAACAGATTCTGCCCATCTAGCGCCCAGAGTAGACGTACTGGTAGTTGCTATGTGCGTTTCCTGCAGAAAGGCTACATCAATATTTAACCTGTCAAAGTATGCAAACATTGGTCGGATTTTTTTGGGGTTACCCAGTCCCCGTACATTCCACGTGATGAACTTTATACCTTGTGATCTAGACATGGTGGTAATACCTGTTTACGTTCTGATATGCCAGTGACCTCCCTCACGAGCCATGTGCCAGTAGTTTGTCCCATCTCTTGGTGCAAGCAGTTGCGGTTGAAATGTATTAAAACCGTCATTACTGTGTGTTTCAGAAATATGGAGGTCGCCATGCCTCTCAGACACAGAGGTTCGAATCTAACAACTCCGAGTCCCCCCAACCTCCCCCTCCCACTTCAGCTCCCAAACTTTGCCAAAGCCTTCCCTTCATAACATTCAAAACAATCATAAAACTGGTTTTGGGGCGCACCCTCTTGGGGGTGTCACCAGGTACACACATCTCCATCCACATATTGGATGTGGACAGGAGGTAGCGGTCCAGTCAATATATCGCATATGTGTCCTTTTTCCCCCATCTTACCCATCTTTTAAATGTACTTTTCCTTATGATACAACACCTCCACTTTATTATTGCGATTGTCTTGCTTCAGTAGTTCAATTTACCCACTTACAGGTGTTCTAGTCTGTCTTAATCAGCGTAATCAGTGTGACCTTGCAGCCTCTGTCTACTGTTCATCCCTGCATGTGAAACCTGAGCCCATTCAGTTCTTGCTCCATTGATTGCTAAATGTTTTACCTAGGTTGGCGCCGCCCAGTACTCCGCAATTTGGTTCCAGCCTCCCTTCACCCAGATGTCCCATGTACGTTCAGAGTACTCACTGCGGGTGGCATCCCCCTCCAGCTCAGACAGCAGGCGTGGTCATGAACGTACTGCAAGGGGGTCTCCTCTATCTCGCGGTATCCAGGTAGAAGCATCAGTCATTTGTCTCCCTATGTCTATAGTAGTTGTCCGCACAAGTGCCGATCTGCAGTGGTCAGTGTCGAAGGTGTACCTCGTCCTGTCGCAGATATTAGTTTGTAGTCTGTTCTCTCGAAGCTTCAGTCAACATCGCTAGTCAGCTCGTCCCGCTCTTGCGATTTTCTCCGGTTCTTCAGTTTCTTGATGTAGTCCTGCGCCGCCTGTACCGTTGGGAGCACAACCGGTTTACCCGCATTTATGATTTTGAGCTTTGCCGGGTAGAGCATTGCGTATTCCAGTCCCAGGTCTCGCAATTTTTTCTTCACCGGGGCAAATTCTTTGCGCGCCATCTGCACTGCCATAGTGTGGTCTGGATAAAATTCTAGTGTGTTTCCGTGATGAGTGATTTTGCCCATCTCTCTGGCCAATCTGAGGACTGTATCTCGGTCCCTGTAATTTAGTATGCGGGCTATAATCATGCGCGGGGCCATCCCTGGTTTAGGTGTCGGCGCCAATGTACGGTGGGCCCTTTCTACTAGGAACACATTTGACAGTTTTTCAGCGCCAAAGATCTCTTTCAGCAAGGTTTCGATGTAGGTCTCCATCTTGCCCGTGTTGGTGGATTCCGGAAGGCCAGAAATTCGTACATTATTGCGCCTAGATCTCGCTTCTTGGTCCTCCACCTTTGCCCGAAGAGTCTCCAATGTTTTATCAAAGCCTCCGCAAGTTTTCAGTGCGTTCCACTTTGGAGATTCTCTGTTCCGCTTCTGTTAATCGTCCGTCATGTTTCTCTATTTTGGCCGCCATACTGTCTACTCGTTGCACCACACTATCAAGTTTACCATTCATCTCCTGGAGACTGTGCTGGATAGCTCTCAAGACTTCCTCCATACCGGTAGTTTCAGTCGCGCCCTGGTCGTCATCTAGATCCGGGGTAGTCGCATTGGTCTTGGTTTGTTTCTTGGCTTCAAACGGTAACTTGGATTGCTGTTTATCCGGCTTACCCATATCACCCGAGCAAACAGGAGAGCTGTGTCGCAACGGGCTTACTGCTGTCTGGGCGCTCGTGATGGATTGGTTCCGGCGGGTTGGTGGTCGTGATCCCGTTGGTGCAGTGGTCCTATTCATCAGGTGGAGACGCGGTTCGCGCGTTCCTTCGCGTTCTTCTCTCTCGTAAGAGATAATGGTAGCCTCAGTTCAGGCAATGTTCTCTGTCGGTGCAGCAGTGTAGGAGCGCCAGTTTGCAGATGCGTGTGCGGCGTAGCGCTGCTCCGTTCCCACTGTGCCTTATGTTCAGGGTGCCTTAGATGCCTCTCAGCTTTAGGGACTCATAAGGTTGAGTAATATAGTTGGTTCGTTGTGTAGCAGTGGTCGTAGCGCGAATCAACAGTCACCTGGCGCTGGCAATGTGTCTCGTGGCATAACGAGCTTGCATTAGTAGTCACGCCGTTGCATCTGTCCAGAATGTCGTCCCGCGCCCTCAGCTACTTCTCCGGGCGATCTTCTGTCAAGCGCTGTCTCTCATGCTGATGTTCATGCCCTTTGAATTATGCACCTCCTGCAATTTGCCTCACTTTTTCCTTCCCCTGCCTTCCGTTCCCCCGGTGGGTCAGTTCTTTCCTGCGCTCTGTGGGTTCATTCGTGCTGTGTATTCCCCACTCGCCGCCTTTGCTATGCGTTCCAGCGCCTCCGCCATTTTGGGTCCGCTGGAACGCACGTCTATTTTCAGTGTTTCCCCCTCACTCCCGGTTTCACTTGCTGCGTGCTTACTTGTACGTCAGGGGGTCTTCTTAGCAGACCGCAGATCAGGACGGGGTGGTGCAGGGGAAGTCAGTCAACCATCAGAATCCCTTGTTGCTCCGATCGTCGGGCGCGGCCATTTTGTAGGTCCGCTCGTCTTCACCTCAGTTTTCTCCGATATCTGTATCAGGCATTAGAAATTCGCCTTTCCAGCACGCAGGGATCAAGTGGGATGTATTCCGACGGTCATTTCGATTATTTTCCCTCCTTGTATTTCGCTCAATGGGGGTCTAAGGCCGCTATTTTACTCCCGTCCGGCGGAGCTGACTCTCTCAGCCAGCCATTCCGCAGTGCGCCCTCTAGCGCCCCCCTTGCATAGTGATTTATTGATGCTGCTATATGAGTGCACATGTCATTACTACATCTTGCATGTTTAATCTGTCACAATTTTTATCTGTCATACCAGGCACAGTACTCACTATAACTCGGCAGACGTTACCTATAACAACAATTGTGTCCAGAATTTTTTTTATTATACAATGTCTGACATACAATAAGTATTTTACGATTTGATCAAGTCAGGCACTTGCCACTAATGATCCATACAGCTTGACGATTTATTAGGTTCATCGTCACAATCGGTAACAGTCCAGTCACCACATAAGCAATAGCATTTGTAACTTTATTGTTGATTTGAATAACACAGTTCACTCCTGATGCGGGCAACCTCACTGGGGGCAGGACCTTAGAAACCAACGATCACGTGATCGAGAGGTTACGCAAGAGGCAACAACGTGATCTGTCGGTACCGGATTTCGGAAACATTCATGTTACTTTATTTATGAGTCATGGGGAAGATCCAGCTGTCCTCCCCTTACAGCCAGAGGGACGCTGGAAGTACCGACGGACAGAGCGGTGCTTCAATTACCTGAGCTGTTTGCCAGGTGAGGTGAGGCAGTACTCTCCTGCACAACATGCTGGGAGAATGATTCTTCACTAATACCCAGGTGATACCTTTCCCTTTTTATATTTTTCACACAACACTAGCAGTAGCGACACAGGTCCTGAGGAATGCAGTGGATACCTCTGTGATCCGAAATCTTGCTGAAACATGTCGACCAACCTGTTGGTAGCTATTAGCTGAAACTACCAATTTCGCTCTTTTTAATTCTTAGAAACTCTGAGGTCTGCAATAAATAATTTTCCCCAGAGCTATCTAATTTTATATACCACTACCCTGCACTTTTTGCACTTTATCCCATATCCCCTCGCACTGCTTTTCAGTAGCCCTCTGCGACCCAGCCATACCATCACTGGTCCTTATGCTGTCAGTTTTGACCAAACTAAAATACCATCCTTCATGGTTAGAAGGAACCCATATGATGAAAAGGGCGCCAAGGAAGAGCTACTGATGGGTATTTTTCAAAAACCACTAATGATGTACCCTGTCTAGTGGACTATTGCCACTAGTTCCCTTACATAGTCGTTTCTTGTGAAAATCATAGTTTTTGACCCTCCACTATTATTTGTATTTTGTTCATGGGGAAGATCACCATTACATGTTACAATCTTTCCATGCTGCTAAATCTGAACATTATACACATTGGTATTTAACACATGTTCGTACGCCTGCTATCTGTATTTATTTTCGTTGTGTATGTTCACTGTGTTTAGTTTTGACATTACAATAAGCACAAGAAATGTGACACAAGTGATTCCAATGTGTTATTTCAATACTTACAAGTTTTTTTGTACCATGGCCGCATCTTTCTCGGGAAATAACATGTCAGTCCCATTTTACTTTCCATGTTATGTCCGGACATTGAGAACTACAAAAACGAGGTGTTTGTTTTGCACTATCACGTGACCTAGCCACTCCGTGTGGTAAAACGCGTTGTGATTAAATTTCCATCGACTGTTCCTTGGACTGGTTGTGTCGTTTGTTCTGAGAGTGCGCTGAATCTTGTACAAAGTATGGAACATTTGATTGCCGGCGATCTCCGGCGTGCGTGCCACTCTTCTTGGTTCCCAAGTGGTCCAGTAGGAGAAACTCTGTGTGTGGATATATATAATATATATATATGTAAGGCGGTGGCAACCACCCTCCTGTGACCAAGGCGACTTGCTTGCCGAAACACGTCAGGTGCTGTTTATGCCTACCAGACACTCTCCGCAGTGATTTATTTGACAATAAAATGCGGTGCAAGCATTTAGGAGTGTGCATCTTCCATTTCACATGGGAACTTGTTTTTGGACATATATGCACACCCACTCAAACAGCCACTCACTCACCCATACAGTCACTTACACAGCCACTCACCCACACATACAGCCACTCAGACAGCTACTTGCACTGATACACACAGTCTCACAACGTCTCACAGAATTTATGTTCTAAGTAGTATCACTCATTGGTAGTACACAAAGTATAGTAATTTAACTTTGTAGGAGCTTAGTATATATCTTTAAGTCTCAGAAACGTTTACAAAATACTACACTCATTGGTGATGTCATCTGAGATGTCATCAGTGATGTCACTGACCATGTCATGAGTGATTTATTATGTGAGGTCATTGCTAGGGTTTATTGATCCGGCCACTCGGCAGGTTATCATTCAGGCCTCCCGTCTGTCTAGATTGGACTACGCAAGCTCACTATACTTAAGACTGAGATTCTGAGACTTCAGGGGTTCAGAATGCGGCGGCTAGATCTCTGCTTGGCCTCCCTAGAACTTGCTCCACCTCAGGTGCTATCCGACGACTACATTGGCTGCCGGTGGCCAGCAGTGTGGAACTTAAGTCCCTCTGTATTGCTTTTAAAATTTTGAAATCTTCCTCCCCTGGTATTTTGGCTAACCTGCTCCTACCCTACACACCCACCCTCCAAATCCGGTATATGGGTCAACATCTGGCAGCTATTCCTAGGGTGAGGAGGGTGCTTGCCGGTGGCGCTCCTTCCGTTCACTGGCAGACAAACCTTGGAATTCTCTCCCACTGCGCATCCGCAGTCTGACTAAGTATTTCGTTTTCCGTAAGGCACTCAAACCCCATCTATTCCCCCACCCTAGGCCCTGTGGTTCTCGTCTTTGTCTCCCTGTTTGCTGCTATTAGTGCTGGCACGCCCCTTTGCTGGGGCAGCTGCGCGCTCTAACAAACTACTTAACCTAACAATAAGCAGTGCATTGCAGGGGCCTAAGTTATAGTTAGCTCAGGTAACTATAACTGCTGAACTTCACTGGTTTTGTACGAGTAAAATCTGAGCCTAACTATAGCGTCCTTTGATTTTTTCAGTGAATGTCTGTTATTTTTTGTAATGTTACTTCCTAACTATAACGTCCCTGTAACCTTTGGTTGTTTCAGTGAATTTCTAAGTTTAAAAAAAAAAAATCCTAACTGTAACCTGTCACCTTTGAGAGTGGGTGTGTGAGTGGCTGTATAGGTCAGTAAGTGGGTATGTGAGTGGCTGTATGGGTGTGTGAGTGGCTGTATGGGTCTATGAGTGGTGTGTGAGGGGCTACACGGGTCTGTGAGTGGATGTGTGGATGTCTGAGTGTCTGTATGGGTCTGTCAGTGGCTGTATGGGTCTGTGACTGGGTGTGTGAGTGGCCATATGGGTCTGTGAGGGGGTGTGTGAGTGTGTGTGCCTGTGGATCGTTAAGATGGTGTCTGTGGATCTGTAAGTGGGTCTATGAGTGCCTGTGTGGGTGTGTGAGTGGGTGTGTGAGTGGGTGTATGAGTGCCTGTGTGGGTCTGTGAGTACCTGTGTGGGTCTGTGAGGGCCTGTGTGGGTCTGTGAGATGGTGTGTGAGTGCCTGATTAAGTGGGTGTAGATGTGTGAGTGGTGCTTTGGATTTTGGGCCTTTGCATATTTAGGGTTTTTAAAAGGGAGAACCATGAACCGCTCTCACCAGAAGACGACAAGAAAGAACCCTCTCATCACAGTCACTACACATCAGATTTTGCTCCAATAGATCAGCAGTGAATTTACCTCTATTAAGGACTACTAATTGATTTTCAACGTGGAATAGGAGTGGTAACACACTGCCTTTGCGAAGGTCAAGAAGTTAGGATCATTTGTGCTTTACATAAGTGGAGCTTCAACTGGGGAACCTGCTGTGTTTATATTTGTGAGTGCTTCCCTTTCAGGTTTAATTTCTGTGAAATGAGCATCAGAGCTATAATGGAAACTTTTTTTTCAAAGAGGTGTCCACAGGTTTGCAGCAAATGTCTACCCAACTGGAATACTTTCTACTGGTTAATTAGTAAGTGCTACCTCGTTGAGTAAATGTCTAGTGCATATTCTACACTACAGCTGTGTAAAGGACCGCAAAGGAATGTCTTCAGTGACCTTTTGTGCATGTGATTTCGGCAATGTGAAAGTTACTGTAGCGTCTTCATCCACAAATCTGTGATACCATGAAACCTCATCAAGAGAACACGAGACTACAAAGAGGAGAATCTCCACCAAACAGAGGTACTTTCTCTTAACTATATGGGGTAAGTGCTTCTTTGTTTGGTGGCGATGTCCTCGTATTCCTCTGCATCAAGAACGCATCACCAAAATCGGCAGTAAATGCACTCGGGGGCCTTTTGGTAAACTGTCCATCAATGTGAAAAAGGCGGCAAGACCTTTGATTATTACTAAGGAAAACGGGGGTAACCAAACGGGTGGAGCTTGCAGATGTATTTGGGCATTTGCATACTCAGGGTAATAAAAAGGGAGACCCATGGTCTCATTTTAATATTTTTCCAAGGGGAGGGGCCTGTATGGTCCCATATCTGGGCCAATTTTGACCCCGGGGACCCTATCCCCAGAGTCTGGCAAAAAATCAATGGGGAGGAGAGCTTCGTGGCCCCCCTCGCTGAGCCGATATTCACCCTAGGTACCCCATCCTCTGGGGCCCGGCCTCTTCATGCTGGGTGCCCTGGATCCCACTCAAGCCACCCAGTCTCCGGCGTTGGGAACGCGGTGAGCCTTAATGCCCCTGTGATCCCCGCCGCCTTTCAGTCTTCAGTGGGAGCCGGCATTGCCACCACTCGCAGGGAGCAGAAAAAATGCTGCACCCGGCGTGTGCGACCAATCCTTTCATCTGTTTTGAAAACAGATGAAAAGTCCACTACCAGCGAGCAGGAGCAGTTTTCCTGCTCCCCACCCCTGGAGCGGACTTACTGTTTACTCTCACTCGGCAGGAACTGTCAAAGCTTCTGTCAAGAGAGATACAACAGCTGTCCCAGGGGTGGGCACCTCAGGACATAGGGATTCAGCCTTGAGTTGGCAGTCCCCATGACCTCCTTTTGTTTGCACAGGGCTGGCACCGGGGAGGTGTGGTCCCTGAAGTTGTACACAGCCCAGGAGTGGGTCCATGTGGACCCCCTCTCACTTTGTATTTGGCCACACCCCGGTATGTATGTGTTCCTGGGAGGTGGCAGTCCCCGGGACAATTAGGAAGCAAGAGGAGTGACCACGCGGCCCCTATTTTTTTATTCAGATGTCCCATGAAATCCGTTGGAGCTTTCAAAAGCCTGAGGAGGGTGCAGTGCGCCCTGCTCCTATTATAAAAATAGGTCCCAGTGGGTAAAACTTCCCTTGCGGAGGGAAGCCACATGCGCCCTTCTCCAAATTACACGTTTAAAAGCATGCCCTCAGGACCTCCTTTTGTTTGCACAGGGGCTGAAAAAAGAGAACAAGAGAGGGAGACCATGCTTGTTGTTTTTATTTTTGATGCAAATTCACGAATCAGTAGTGATTTTCGCTGCGAAAATAAAAAAATGCTTTTTGGCTCTGGTGGACCTCCTTACCAGGCCTAGTGGGTCAAGGTATTCCTACCCTGGTCACTTCTCTTTTTTCAGCTTTTTGTTTAGGGTTGGCTACAACTGAGGCCCTAAATGGCTGCCAACAATTGCTGGTTGAAATGTTGCCAGCCAATCAGATTTCTGCACGAGATCGGGAGGATTTGCGCCTCTAGGTATACAATTGTTTTTTTTAATATCTTCAAAACTACTGAATGGATTTACATCAAATAACAAAAGGGTTGCGTTCTGAGCCAGCACTTACCTTTCTACCAAATTCGGTGTAATTCCGGTCAGCAGTTCAGGCTATAGTCGTGTCTAAAACCTCTATGGGAATTAACATGGGAAACACACTTGTTTAAACCTCCCCCCTCTTTTTCTCAGCCCCTGCCTGACGGATCACCCCAAAACTTTCCATGCACAACTAGACAGAGTACGTACCTTTTTTGTAAAATTTCATGAAGATCCATCAAGCTGCACCAAAGTTATTAGCAAACCAAAAAAACATTTCATCTGTGGAAACTAGGGTGCTAACTATAACTACCTACTGGCGACTACCAGTTAGTAATATATGTATGTATATGTATGTGTGTGTAAGTATATATTATATATATGTGTGTATATATATATATATACATATAAATAAATATACACATACATATATTACCTACCAGCGATAGCCAGTAGGTAGTTACCTACCAGCGATAGCCAGTAGGTAGTTATAGTTAGGACCAACTTTTCCCATAGACAAAGCGTCTTTTGTTTTGCTAATAATTTTTCCACCATTTGACAAATCTTCATGAAATTTTCAAAATAAGTACACAAGTTAGTTTAGCTGCTTTCTTGAAAGTTTCAGAGTGATTTCCCAAGCGGAGGCCGAGAAAAAGGGGAGTCCCCCAAAAAATGTTCTCCAAGCAATGTCTATGGGCATTTTTCAATTTTTAGGCACGGCTACAGCCAGAACAGTTGAACGGAATTACATCAAATTTTGCAGAAATGTGGATATTTGTTTAAAAGAGAACTTTTTGTAATTTTGTGTAAATCTGATCAGTAGTTTGGGAGGTATTAAAGAAAGAAATTTATAAATATCTAGGGAGATGGAGCCTCGGTAGTACCCACAAATCCGAAGCCTGAATGGGAAAAAAACCGACCATACTCACACAACATAGCCACCCTGTGCACGGCTAAAGTAACTTGAGTAACTTTAGGGCACGGGTTATTGTTTCTTAACATAAGTATAACTGCAAGTATAGCTATTACTGCTGAATTTCTGTGGTTTTGTCTGGGTGAAATGTGAACCTAACTTTAGCGTCCCTTTAAATTAATTTTTTTCAGGAATATGTATAGTAGAAATAAATTGGTTAGATATGTGTGAATTAGATTTTATCAAGAAAACTGTGTAAATAATTAACTTCTTTATAAAAACATTTTAGGATCAATTAGTAACTGATTTGAAAAATTATGGAGATGCATAATGTTTGTACAATTGAAAAAAGTGATTTCTAAGCCCTGCATCAGGGATATCCAGAATATGTGCCCCATAGTATGTCTCTCAAAATGAAGTGCTGTACTGTACCTGTTTTGGGTGGAAGTTCCCATCTCGATCACAGTTGGGGATAGGAATAACCTGGAGATCTTCCTGTGTTCTAATCGGCGATGCAGCCAGTTTTTCCAAGGCCAAATGTAGTTCTCTGGCACATGAACCCTACAATGTAAAATGGCAGTGAGCCGGGTTGCAAAAACATGTACAATATACTCATGCAGGACACAGCATAAATGACGCTATCCCCACAGAACAGCTCTCATGGCTAATGCAGGAAAGTCCCCCTTTTTGAATGGTTACCCCCTAGCATTTTTACATAGAACTGATGCCAATCTGACTGAAGTATGTGCTGGGACCCTGCTAACCATGACCCAGCACGTGTGTTCTTTGCCAAAACCGTACCTTTATATCCACAATTGGCACAACCTCTGGCCCCATATAAGTCCCTTGTAAAAGGTACCACTGGTACCAAGGGCCTTGTGACCATAGAGAGTCCCTGAGGGCTGCAGCATGCATTATAACACCTCAGAGACTCCTCACCTGGGGCCCATCCCTGCCACTGCAGCCTGTGTGTCAGAGTGAGACCCCAAATCCAAAAGTTGACATGGCACCCACCCCGGGGTGACCAGCCTGTGGCACAGGTAAGTCACCCTTCTAGCAGGTGCCCTATACCACAGGTGAGGGCCCAGTTGCACAAGCACTATTTCCCTGCAGTGTTTTTGCCATTCACAGACATTGTAAGTGCAGTGAAGCCATTTTGAGTACATGGGCTGGGAAATTGTCAACACAAACTCCATAGCTCCATGATGGCTTTGCTGAAAACTGAGAAGTTTGGTATCAAACGTCTCAGCACATTAAGCCCACACTGATGCCAGTGTCGGATTTAATGTAAACTGCATTCAGAGGCCTGCCGCCTTTATTAGCTACCCCCAGCCATTTGCTGCTATCAGCAACTGGCTCCCATTTGTTCTGACCCATATTAGGGCGCGAGAACCGTTGGGAAAATCTAGCTAGGAAGGGAGGTGTGCCCACCTTTGCCAACCCCACCCATCAGGTGGAGGAGGCAAAGTGAAGCACACATCTCAGTACCCTCCATCTTGAAGATGAGAAGACTCAGCCACTTAGGAAGAGGAATATGCCCACCTCCAAATGGAGGATGGCATACTAGGGGGTGTAGACACTCCAAAGAAGGGACCCATTTGTCCAGACCTGCACACCCTGTAACGCCCCTAAATCTAGTATTTAGGGGCACCCGCGAACCTTACCTCTTCAGATTACGATGACGTACGAAGAAGGACCAAAGAGCTATGCAGCAGTGGAAGGAGAAGACGACAACTAACTTGGCCCCAGCCCTACCAGCCTGTCTCCTCATCCAGTGACCCTGCTCCAAAGAAACTGGTGTATCTTGCATCCAGTACCTCTCAAGAGTCTGGGCCACCTTCAACAAAGGCTCGTTTCTCTAGAGGGACACTGTTGGAAAACGAGGCAGCATCTGTGAGGCCTGCATAAATAACATGACTACATTTGTCCTTCACTGGGAACCAAAGACCCAATTGTAGCGCCTGACTCTCAGAGGGTAGCATTGCAGAGGAGTCTAAGGCTTACTCAAGGGAGGTGGTGTGAGCTAGTAATCACCATTTATAGGTACGCAGAAATAACACTCAATAATTGATTGTCCAGTGTAACCCTCTGTGAACTTTCTGCACACTGACCTTTGCTGCTACGGACCCTCTGCTGACCAACAGCCTCCCAGGAACCGAACACCTCGCACTGCCTGAGTCCTCCCGCTGCCGTGCATAACATCACAGACGGCCGCCGAGTGGAGGACTCGGCTTCCCAGGACTCCCTGCGGTGGCGCTCCCCCTGATCGTCACCATCGGCGCCTGGAGGCGCGATAAAGGTGGGCGTCCCTCGCAACGCGGGACGCGAGCGGGACGCCGGGCTAAGCCCGGGCAAAGGGCGGGCCGTCTGTGTCCGTCC
Organism: Lissotriton helveticus; assembly: GCF_964261635.1. NCBI lineage: Eukaryota > Metazoa > Chordata > Amphibia > Caudata > Salamandridae > Lissotriton > Lissotriton helveticus. The sequence goes on from NC_136065.1 coordinate 1,920,004,692, forward strand.
GTGGACGGCTGAGGACAGGACGGACCCTCCCTCTAACATCCACGTTTCCTGTACAAGTAGGATTTCCTTGACTTGTTTGTTCTTTGTTACTATTTAATGGATTCACTATAAACATTGACTTTCGAACTGTATAGTTGCCTACCAATGATCTCTGCTACCTGTTACATACAAGCATAAAATCTTCACTAACATGTCTACCAGAGGCACCAGGAGCAAGACCGCTGCCGGAGCCGCTGCACTGATAGGTCCAATAGACAGTTTCATCACACGCACTACTGATGCTATTGATCTTAGCATCTCACTATTACAACGAAGAGTATCTCGGGACTTGGAATTTGCAAAACGCTCTTCATTAGGAAGTATTAAATTAGCCAGAACCCCTGGCAACGATACTACATCGAGAACTGAAGACACTAATGACATTATAGCCGTCCCTCACACCTTGCTGAATGAAGTAAATCTATCAGTATCGGACACAAGCACCAATTGTGAGTTGGACAGTGATCTAGAAAGATCTCCCCTTCTTAATGTGGCTTTAACTCCCGAATTAGTCGAGGACACCACAGAGAATGTACTGGGAGACACACAGGGGGGGGCAATTTCAATAAGAGCTATATCTCCCACCCAGCCCTTGCCATTGACTCGTAAGAAACGTAAACGCACGAAAGGGCAAAAAGGTAAAACCATGTTGGCTGATGTAGAAAATCATCACGACTCCCCCAATATAAATAACAGTCACGCTTTCAGAGAAAGAACTAATAATGATACAGACTATGATAACTTGGTTGAGCGAATTGGGGACCTTCTGAGCATATATATATCACCGGTCGAAACTAGGCTCGCTCGATTAGAGAAGAGAATTGAAGAGCTGGTATCTATGAATAAAAAATCTCCCCCTCCCCCTCTCTATAACGTGGCTGGAGCACAAAAAGCCAAACCTAACGAAAGCAAAAAAGCGCCGCCCCAAGTAATACCCAAAACTGGTGGACCTGCTGAGACAAAACAAAAGATTACAACTAATAAATCAACATCAGTAACCCCCCTTGTACCAGCTATGAGTCCTCCTCCAACGACCAGCACCGCACACTTAAAAAAAACACAAATGGGCACACAACATCTGCCGCAAATTTCCACTCAGGCTAGTAATACAACGGCAATAACACACCATCCAAAGACCCCTTCCGAAATCCCTTACAAAGCTAAGCAAATCCCTCCACGAATCACCTTACCACCAGAATGTGGAGCCTTTGTACTTGTCCTAGTTAATGTCCCTAAGCTCAAGCCAGAACAATCAGAAACTGTTCTATCATTAAAAAACAAAATACTTTATTGGCTCTCATTAAACTGTAATTTCCCAACGGAATGTGCAGGGGAAATTACACATGTACAAAGAGTAGGATGGATAGGCCCTTTGGGGAAAAAATTTGAGGGCGACTGTGTAACACTTAACTTTAGAAACCCTAAATGGGCAGAAAAGACTCTCGCCAACGCCCCTCCACCCTCTACATGGGAATTCAATACCACCTTGCTTCCCCTGGGCTACTTCTATAGGCATCTCCTTCCATCAAGTACAAATACATTACCAAACCCTATGAACTTTCTCTATGAAAGGCACTTTCAGCCTGAAAAGAAGACTCCCCTCTTTCAACAAAATTCCAAATTTGTTTATCCTACGGAAACAGCACAATGGCATCAGACTCAAAATTGTTTGCTTCCATCAGTCCATCCTTACCTTTCCACTACTTTACACCAGGATTATGGGGACAATCGGTGGAATCAACTAGTACACTTGCCAACTACTTCCTACAATATTCCTATTTATAATAGATACAATGCATTCTCTGGCTTAGACTGCAACGATTGACTTCCTACCCCTAGAGTCAACTGGGAAGATGCAGCCACCTTAGAATTAGGGGAGAATTTAGAACCCGGGGGAATATCTATCTCAATCTTACCGGGGCAAATAAAAAATAAGGACGCCTTGAGCATACCATCTCCTCCTAATAAGACTGGCTCACGAGTCTGTGCGGATAACTTAACCACCGCAACAGACCCAACTAATATTAGTCCTAAGCTGCATTTTACTTTTTGGAATATTGCAGGCTTAGTATACAAACAAACTAATCCTAACTTTTTGTCTCAATTGAATTCTAGTGCCATTGTCTGCCTCCAGGAGACCTGGGCAATCACTCCTATACACATAGCGGGGTATAAAACATTTTGGTCCGCTGCAAGGAAATCCCCCTCGGGCAGAAATAGTGGTGGCCTTGCCACCTACATTTCAAACACTATACAAATGGAGGATATTGCACCTCTTATAATAAAAGACAACTTCCAACTCATAATTCTAAAAAAAAGAAAACAAGAAGTGTACATATTGGTAAATTTCTATAATAATTTGTCGCAAACTAATTTGCTAAATACCCTTACCGAGATTGCAACAGTACTGCAAGAACAAACCACAAAATATGCAAAAAATTCATGTATAATAATTTGGGGGGGAGACTTCAATCTCCATTTATGTATGAACAGTAAAAATACTAAATGTGGCATTATCGATGAGGAGGATATTAGCATAACCCACTTCTCACACACCGTTGAAGGCGAGAAAATGAACGAGGTCATGGCTGAACTACAGTTAGGTTTTCTAAATGAAAAAAAAAATCCTCCTGCTTCCTTTTCCCCAACGTTCAACGGAAGAGGATTAACAAGTCTGATAGATTATATACTAATATCTCCCTTAAATGGGACAGCTATCGATTGTTTTGAAGTAGTAAAAAACCCACTGAGTGACCATTTTCCAATAGTTGCATCCCTTGCGGAAAATACACCACACAAACCCAATAACATAATGACCGTATTAGCCCAACAAGAACTTACAATTGGTTCCATGAATGGTTATACACTTAAATGGGGGAAAATTGATAAGGAAGGCACAACTAACAAAATAGTCAAAAACTGTAGTGCCGAAATTAAGAACTGTCTTGACCTGAACCTACAACCAAAGGTGGTCATTGACAGTTTTAATACCGTTTTGAAAAATATACATAAAGAGCTAACTAGGACCTGTAAGCAAAAGTCAGAAATAAATAAAAATAATAGCTGGTTTAATTCGGCATGCACAAAGGCACACACAAAACTAAAAGAGGCCTTGAATAAGGACAAGAGGGATAGAGCTGAGATCGGTAGATTAAGGAAAGAGTACGCTGTCGCGATCAGGTTAAGAAAACAAGAGCTAAAAGTTGATCTATGGAATCGCCTCAGCAAAAGCACAGAGTTGAAGGATAGTGCAATGTTTTGGCACACAGTAAGGTCACCGTTTTTAACAAATAAAAATGAAACACCCTCCATCGACGTCGCTATAAGCGAAGATGAATGGGTGGCTTATTTTTCAAAAGTTTTTAGCAAAGACACCTTGATAGACATTGACCACCCAGACCCTCTAACGCAGGTTATATACCCAATAGACCTACAATTCTCCCACAAGGAGGTTCAATTGGCATTAAAAAACTCAAAATCTGGCAAAGCCCCTGGTCCGGATGGGGTCCCAGCCGATGTTTTCAAACATCTACCAGATCTCTGGTCCCCCATACTGACCAATGTTTTAAATGCAACACTAAAGGTAGGGCTACTAGATTCTTGGAAATCATCAATACTGGTCCCAATCTATAAGAAAGGGGATCGAAATATTCCGTCCTGTTATAGGCCTATTTCCCTCCTGGACTCGCTTGGGAAGATGGCAGGGCGGATCCTTCTTAATCGACTTCAGGAGTGGGCAACTGACCATGGAGTAATATCTGATATACAATATGGTTTCCGTGAAGGCCTAGGAACAGCAGACCAAGCACTTAACCTTTCCCTCCTAGCGGGTAAATATACGGAGGCCAAGGGGTCAACACTATACATGGTCTACGTCGACTTATCAGCGGCGTTTGACTGCGTCGCTCATTCAGCATTATGGAACATCGTGCTGAAATTGGGCGTTGACCCAGCGATTGTTGATTTCCTGCGTGAAATGTACACAGGGACGACAGGCAGGGTAAGATTTGGGACCAAGGGGGAACTTACAGGAAATTTCAGGGTGGAAAAGGGGGTCAGACAGGGTTGTGTGCTGGCCCCCTTTTTATTCACTGTCTACACTAACGGACTGGAAGCCGCGATGCTCCAAGGCAGTAAAGATTTACCTACAATAGCTCGTCGGCAAATACCTGCACTATTATATGCCGACGATGCTGTCATTTTAGCAAGAACCCCAAATGAACTCCAATGTGCACTAAACAGATATTGTACGTTCATGGCTACCCTAAATCTAAAGCTAAATGTTAAGAAAACTTACACTATGCAAGCTGGGAAGGGATCTGGGAAGTGCCGAAGGTTGTTTGTAAAAGGTGAACCATTAGATAGAACGGCAACCTACCCATACCTGGGGATAGTAATAGATGAGAAGTTCAAGTGGACCCCAGCGGTTAATGCCAGGAAACTTGCCTTCTTGAGGGAAACTGTCTCACTAAAAGCATTTTCACAAAAACTGGGCCAACGTCCAATACAAGTAATGCAGAAAATTTATAACGCTAAATGCATATCTACGGCAATATATGGGGCAGGAATATGGGGGTATGTAAATGTTGAAGCCATTCAAAAAATTGAGAATTCCTTTTTACGATATTTACTTGCGGTTCCAAGGAATACCTCCACATATGCATGTCACTTAGAATTGGGACTAGACTATATAACAGACATCATAAAACTGCAGCCAGTTATGCTATGGCGCAGAATATGGGTTACAGAGCAATGCCATTTAACGAGATCCATCATTGAAGATATTCTGAGTCTCGATCAGTGTAAAAAAATCAAATGGATAACCTACGTCAAAGCAATTCTTGAGGACTTGGGCTACAAGAAATATTTTGATAATCCTCTCAGGATAAATGAAATTTCTAAGGCGGATCTAAAAAAAGAATGCCTTACACATCTGAGACAGTTACGCCTAGTAACCGAGATCCACAAACAATCTGTTCAGAAAGCCATACTAGTGCAGACTGTTTTTGAAGTTGAACCTTATTTGTTATATAGTCTAACCCAATATGAAAAAATGCTGCTAACTCGCTTAAGGTTTGACATGTTTCATTTGCTAGTTTCCTTTCCAACCCAAAACGACTGGATGTCCACACGGACATGCTGCCCATGTGATTTGGTATCTACGCAATCAACCATACATACTATTCTATTTTGCAAATTTTTTGTGGAACCCCGTAGGCGTTGGCTACTCCCCATTTTAAAACTCTGGGGGCTTCGCCAATGCCGTCCTGCGTTCTTGGCATTACAACATTTAGAAAATGAAAAATATGCTAAAGCAATTGCACGTTTTCTTAAATTCTGTATTCAACATCGTCGCAACCTATGAATAAGATCTGATTAGGAGAGATACAATGAACGCCCACAAAATCTCTAGGATCTAAGATGAACATAAATTGTATGATATATCTTGCTGCCTCCTTTTTATCAAATCTGCTTTTTTAAATGAATTTTAATTGCTTTTAGTATTTTAAAATTGTGATCTTAATACATGATCAACTTTGTAATTTGTATTTTATGAACTTTTATGGTGTTCTTATCAAATGAACTACCGAATAAAGTATTTTTTGATTTGATTTGATTTGATTTGATTTGATTGTCCAGTCTGTACTTTGCTTTATAAAAGTACGAGTACATTTATTAAACACACACACTACTCAAAACTATGCACCAATTTACAAATATACATAAGCTGTTGGAATTACTTTGTGGCATTGCATAACATCTCCACCCCTCCCGCAGGGGGGGTGGGGTCTAGTACCACCACTCCCATGTATGCACATCATCTTGCCCCCAATGCAGTTAGTTGAACATAACCTGGAGCGAGGGCCCTGCGCACTGGCACCATCCCAGTACTTCACATTACACATGTGACCGTCAGTCCCTCTAAAAGAAATAACCATAGTTAATGCATTGCTGGTGCAATTACACCTCTTCACTTCCAGGGGATGCCCTTTTCCAGACATCCCCAATCCAGCATGTCACTCCTTGAGGCAGTCTCTAGCGCAGCCCCAACTGTAGAACAAAAGTTCCAGCCATGGGGATGCAGACGACTCCTTGCTGAGCCCTTGAGCGATTATTCTTCTTAGTCCCCAGGAGAATTAGGGAGGGACTTCTTCACGTTGTGCTGGGGGAGACTGCACTTCTCCAGCAGCTCCCCCTGCACCTTGGCACACACACCGCGGTGTCCCCATCATCCTGGGGCCACCACACGCCGAAATCACCAGGTTTCCTTGCCGGCTTCTGTAAGCCTGGCAAGGCATTATGCCGCGCTTCTGCCCTTGCTGTGAATATTATAGCAGCGGCTCTCCCGCTGCTCTGGGGAGAGCTGTGCTGGCCCCGGCAGCCTCCTGCCGTGTTTCCTGGATTCGGTGGGGGGCCTGGTCCCACCCAGACCCCCAAGGTGAGTCAATCTGAGGCTCGGGGAGCCCACCCCCGACCGCTCCGCTGGGTGGTGGGGGCCCGGTCTCAACCAGGACCCTGCCGCTCCTCTTCTGCTTGCGGGGCCCCGGTCCCACCCGGGCACCCCGTGCTGATTGCTGAATTGCGGGCAGCCCGGGGAGCCCACCCCCGGCACGCACCCTTGTGTGTGCCGCGGGAGCCAACGTGTGCATTCTGGTCTGCCCGCTCCGGCGGGCAGACGCGGAGGCTGCTCCCTCGCTGGCGGTTCGTCGGGGGGAGTGTGACGGTACTCCCCACCTCCTCCTCACGTCAGGGCCCGGGGATGGGGTCCCGGGCCCCTTGGTACATCTTCGCAGGGGGGGGCGACGGTGCTCCCCCGACTTTACTTCTTCGGGGGATGGGGTTCCCAGCCCCTGAGCACTTTCACAGGGGAGCGCGACGGCGCCCCCATACTTGACTTCTTTTGGGGGCAGCCCCCCGGACCTGACCCACCTGGGGGCAGGTCATGGACCAGTGGCTGAGCCCCACGCGCTTCGTCGTCGGTCCCTCCAGAGGTCAAAGGTCGCCTACCTTCTGGGGTGGGGTATCTCGGCCCCCAGGGATCCGATTTGGATGATCTTGGCCTCTTCTTGCTCCTTGTGGCGCTCCTCAGCCACTGGGAGCACTCTCTTGCTCCCTCCTTGTCTCCAAGAGGGTGCACTCTGCAGGGTGCGGTCTTTACTGGCTCCCTGCGCCAGCCCTTCACCTGCTCTCTTGCTGGGCCTCTCTTCTCCCTGCGCAGAGGCCCCTGCTTCTGCGCACTGGCCTCTTCTCCTGGCGCTGTTCAGGATCCTGGGGGGCAGTCAGGGGGTTCCTCCGTCCAACAGCCCATTGCTCCAGGCTCGAGCACCTTCTGCCTCAGCAGACCACACCCCAGAGAAAGCTTCTCTTCCTGTGCAAGCACTTTTTAAAAGTTGAGCAGGGAGCTGGCAGGAAGTCTTGGTCTGTCCTATCAAACAGCGACACATCACTTCACTGCCCCTGCTCCCTCCTTCCTGCCCAGCATCTGGGTTTGTTAAAAATGGCGTAGTCTAGGGTCTCTTGCCACATGTTCTCTGAAAAAGCCCCTTCCCCCCTCTCTGCCTTTCCTCCTTGGTGCAGCCTGGTGCCTGGCACACAGTGATAGCTGCTGATGGATGAGCCTATAGCCCCACCCATCTTCTCTTCGTGGAGACGAGGCCTTAGCTTGTGGAAGAAAGGTTATCAATCCATCCTGCTGAGGTCAGCCCTCGGCCAGGGTCTGGTTATGGCTTGCTCAGAGAAATATGACAGTTCTGGATGACCCAAACGCAGTACAATTATGACTTTGGACTCTGCAGAATACTCTTTCTCACATCCGTTACAGGGGACTTTAGTGCGTGTCTGGAATCTGTAGGCCTTATGAAAGTTACTCCAGCCCATGGGCTCCACAACCCCATAGGGGAATAATGAAGTGAAAAACAGTAAAACACACTGACTCTCCCTGGCATGTTCCTTCTCAGTGTATAAAGCCTATTCCATGTCACCACCCAATTCTGCATAAGTCTTGCCACACCATTCACTCTGTAGCCGCTCTTGGACTGCGCACACTAGAAATCTCCCCTGCGCATCCCCTACACATGTGCACACGCATGTACACCTGTGTCTGCATGTAACCAGCCCAGTGTCCCTTATTCCAGCTGCTGCGCCGTGGCCTGGTCAAGCCAGGGGGACACCAGTAAAATCCCCATGCAGTCTCTTACATAATGAGTTTGCTGTGGGTGAGTCCCTACTTATGAGGCTCCTCACAGTAAAAGCTCAACAATTCGGTGGTCATAAAGCAAAAAATCCAGGCAGCCCATAGTGTCAGAACCACCTTCTTTTTTGATTCCAAATCTTTTTTTATTTAAGAAGGCAGAAGGTACAAAAAAGAAAAGAAAAAGCAACAGAGAAAAATGCATGGGTGTACACATAAGATACATACATGAGGATAATGTAACCTAAGATACATATCATGGGAGAAATATATATAACAAATCATAAACAGAGAGTTCTCAGTCGGTAAGTAATGAACATAATATCCATACATATGAAATTTGATCCTGGAGTACGGTTATAGTATGAGATAGAAAGAGAAAGGAGAAAGGAGAAGGAACAAAGGAAAACGAGGGGGGAAGATAAAGAAAGGCTGATCCGAATGAAGGCAGAAGAAAAGAAGAGACATCAGCAATGTAACATATTTTAGTAAACGTAGTTCAAGACAGCGGGATCACAGCGCCAATATCTGTGTCTATATGGGTGACAGAAACGAGGTATGTATCAAGAAAGTGACAGCTAGTCAGCCTAAGGCGGATCGTAACAAAGCTCCAATGAGTCAAGTGAACTCCAGAGTTTAGTGTGTGATTTTCGCCAAGGTGAGGAGTGGAGAACGTCATTATCTGCACCCCTCAATGAAGCCAGCCATTCCTGCCAAATTTTGAAAGAAACATCGGAGACACTCTTCCATTTACTCAGGATGACTTTACACACAAGTGTGAGCATAAGGTCCAATAGGTGTCGATCATGCTCATTTGTTAATCTCGGATCTGTTGCCCCCATTAGCCGGACGGTAGTGGAAGATTCATTGAATATAATTATAAATCTTATCCCAGAAAGTCTGGAGCAACGGGCATTGGAAGAGCATATGGGCCAGGTCACCAATGTGGGATTTGCAGCTCCAGCATAGGGGGCTATCAAGGAGTTTGAGCTTAAAAAGTTTGTCTGAAGTCCATTACGATCTATTTATCAACATGAATTTGGTCTGAGAGAGTATCGGAGATATTTTGTTGGAAAAAGGGGTAAGGTGAATCTTATCCCAGTTGAATATCATACTAGAGGAATTATTTTCATTTTCCCAAGCTATCTCGCACTTCCTATGTGCTTTCTGAGGGTTAGGGGAGAGTAGTTTGTAGATTTTTGAAACCATATGGCCCAGTGGCATGAGTTGAAGAAATTTATTGCAAAGTGTAGGTTAGTGTGGCAAGATGGCTCTGGCAGAGACAAGGGTTTTGAGACGTAAAAACCTATAGAAGTCGAGGGGCTGGAGATCAAACCGGGCCTGTAAGGTGGCAAAAGATAGGGGTGAGGACCCCTCGTAGAGATCTTTCAATAAGTTCAGTCCCTTTTTAGACCAATTTTCCCCAAAAAGATATTTGCCCTCATCCTTGAAGGCCGGATTAAACCAAAACGAGGTTAAGTTGGATTTGGTTATTTTAATTTTAACTTTACAATGTCTTTCTAAGTTAAGAAGAGCCCTTTTAGTGTTAAGAAATATATACTTGGAATGAGGAAAGAATGTGACATCCATCGACATTATGGCGGATAGCGGTAAGTTGTTGATGATAGACTTCTCAATGTGGACCCATACAGGAGTATAGTCCTGGTGGACTTGGAACCAGTTCGCACCTTGCTTGCATAGATATGCCGTCTGATAGCACCTAACATTTGGTAAACCTATGCCCCCCTTATCTTTTGGAAGTTGGAGTTTCCGCAAGGAGATTCTCGGTTTCTTGCCCTGCCATAGAAAAGCATTAAAAAGTTTGTATATCTTGGCGAGGAAATCATCAGACAGCAGCATAGGCAGCATACTTATTAGATAATTGACAAGGGGTGTGATCATCATTTTCAGAGTTTCCACTCTGCCCCACCAAGACAAAAATTTCGGGGACCAACCATCCAAAAGGGAGGATATCTTTTTATGAAGGGAATGTTCATTAATTTTGAGAGTGCTAATTAAATCTTTCTCAAACTCTATACCGAGATATTTAAAGCTCTTCGGTTGCCACTACAAGCCCGATCCCCCCCCAAATGCTTTTGTCACCTATATTATTAAGCAGTTTCACCTCCGTCTTATCTTTATTAAGCTTGTAGCCTGATACTTCTGCAAAGTCTGCAATAGAGGACACCAGGGCTGGGATTGGCAATTCTGCATTTTCGGATACCACCAAAACGTCGTCGGCGTAGGCCGAAAGTTTGACTGTGAAACCTTCAAAGCAAATTCCTCTGATTTGGTCGTTATTCCGGAGAGAATAGAGAAAGGGCTCGATGGCAAGTAGAAAAAGGGAGGGAGAAAGGGGGCAACCCTGCCTCGTGTCTTGTTTCAGGTCAAATGAAGACAACAGGCATCCACCAGCACATACTCTCGCTGAGGGGTTAGAGTATAAGGCCATTACCATACGGATGAAATCGGACCACAACTTATATTTGTGTAGAGTGGCTTCCAAGTAAGACCAGTCGACCTTATCGAAGGCCTTCTCAGCATCTAGAGTCACGGCCACAGTGGGGGAGGTAGTTAACCTCGCTCTTTCTAAAATGTGTGCGAGGGTTCGTGTATTATCGCTGGATAGTCTGTGTTTGAGAAACCCTACCTGTGACGTGTGAACGAGTTGGGATAAAACCTTTTGGATCCGTTTGGCCAGTATCATAGCGTAAATTTTACAGTCAAGGTTGATCAATGATATTGGCCTGTAATTCTTCGGGGATGTCGGATCTTTCCCATCTTTTGGGAGAACCGCAATAATAGCCTCCGCAGGGGTACCTTGAACTTGACCACTCATGGTGAAGTGTTCCTATAAATCCTTGAGTGGCTCCACCAGGGCAGAGGAGAAACTCTTATAGAACATAGCACTGAACCCGTCAGGGCCCGGAGGTTTCCCGGTTTTGAGGGATTTAATGGCGTGATCGATGTCATCAGAGGATATGGGGCGGTTGAGTTCGGTCTGGTCTTGCGTCAAAAGAGAAGGAAGCTTGCAATTGTCTAGGTACTTCCCTAATTTGGAGCCATCAAGCTCTATGTGTTTACTATATAGGTCGCTATAGAAATCTTTAAAGATGTCAGCAATTTTGGTGGGGTCTGAGTGCGGAGTTCCTAATTTGTCAACTATGCTCTTGATAGCTGTTTGTTGTAGCTTGAATTTCAGGTAAGAAGCAAGGCTCTTACCTGCCTTATTAGTGTGACAGAGCCTGAAGTTCTTGTGGTGCTTAAGCCAAATTCCTGCCCTCTCACTGACTATTTTGTTATACTCGTACTTTTTGTTCATCATGTCATTTAGGACCAGGGGGTCTTTAAAAGCTATGTGTCGTTTTTCTAATGTCGAGATCTCCTCCTCCAGACGCATTAGAGTGTTGTTAGCGTCCTTATTCATAGCTGCACGAATTTTGATTAATACCCCTCTGACTGTGGTCTTAAGAACCTCCCATCTTGTAAGATCCTTAGTATCCCCTTTTTTGTTGTGACTAAGATAGTCAGTTATGGCTGTCTCGATAGCCAACCTATCTGCTTCCTTCTTCAAGACCGCATTGTTGAATCTCCATAGAGTCGACTTTTTAACCACATTGTGCACTGCCAGAGTCATCGTGATGCATGAGTGATCAGAAATTACACGCGGTTCAATGGAAGTTTCCTCAATGTCGGGAGAGGAGTGACCAGAGATAATAATAATAATAATACTGGATTTTATACAGCGCGAACAGTTACCTCACAAGGAGGTGTCCCGGCGCTAGTAGAACACTAATGACCAGGGCTAAAGAATAGAGAAGCTAGCGTGGCTGGGTGAATAGCCAGGTCTTAAGTAATTTCTTAAAACAGGGTTCAGACGGGGCCTGTTGGATTGCTTGAGGTAGTGAGTTCCACAGAGCGGGGACGTTTGCTGAAAAGGTCCGCCCGCCTAGTCGGGCCTTTTTTGCGCGCGGGACGGCCAGCTGGACGCGGTCGTTGGACCGTAGTGCGCGACTTTGAAGATATCTTGGGAGGCGATTTTTCAGGTATTGTGGGCAGGAGCCATGCAGAGATCTGAACGCCAGCGTCAGAGCTTTGAATTTTATTCTGTTGACTATTGGCAACCAGTGCAGGGTTCGGAGATGCGGAGAGACTGACTGCTTGAACGGAATTCGCAGTAGTAGTCTCGCAGCCGCATTTTGAACTACCTGAAGCTTGTGCGTCAGGTATTTTGGAAGGCCAAGGTATAAACCATTGGCATAATCCAGTCGGGAGGTGACAGTCGCGTGGACAACCGTTTTTCTGCAGCTCACTGGTAGGAGTCTTAGGATTTTTCGTAGGTTTCTCAGCTTACTCAGGCAGCATCCGGCGACTTGTTGGATATGGGATGAGAAGGACATGTTATCATCCCATCTCACACCAAGATTTTTTGCCGAGTGGCTGGGTGGGGGGGCGGGCCCATCTCCGTTGGCCACCAGAATTCTGGGGGGGGGGAGGGACCCTTGCCGAAGAAAATGACTTCGGTTTTATTAGCATTAAGTTTTAATTTATTAGTGTTCACCCAGTGTGCTATATCCTGGAGACACCCTTTGAAATTAGAGAACGACTCCTGCGTCATCTCAGAGTAAGGAAATACCAACTGGGTGTCGTCGGCATATGATATTGCCTTGACCCCCCAGTTGGCAATTAACGTAAAGAGAGGAGCCAGGTAGATGTTGAACAGAAGGGGGCTGAGGGCCGACCCCTGCGGGACTCCACAGCTGAGGGTTTTAGGTGTAGAAGAAATCGTTCCAAGTGCCACCTTCTGCGTTCTCTGCGATAGGTAGGAGTTTATCCACCCCAGCGCTCTGTCCTGAATACCTATCTCAGCCAGCCGGCTGAGTAATCTGGCGTGGTCCACCGTATCGAAGGCGGCCGACAGATCCAGGAGTACCAGCATTGCTGAGTTTCCTGCATCCATCGACCACCTCACCGACTCGGCAACTTCAATGAGCGCTGTCTCTGTGCTAAAGCCGGGGCGGAAGCCAGATTGAGTTTCATGCAAAATGTTGTTGGTTTCTACGAATTTGCTCAGTTGGCACTGTATAACTTTTTCCAGCATTTTTCCCGGGGCAGCTAGTAGGGATATAGGGCGGAGATTCGTAAGGTCGTGTGGATCCCCATTAGGTTTTTTCTTTAGGGGTAAGAGGGTAGCGTGCTTCCAGATGTCCGGGAATATACCCGACATGATGGAGGAGTTCCAGATACCTAGAAGTGTGGGGGCGACCGAGTCCGCTATGGCACTCCATAGTTTTGCTGGGCAGGGGTCGTCAGGGGAGCCTGATTTGCAGCGGATGAGTTCCTGCCTTACCTCAATCAGGGGGATGTGCATAAACTGGGTGAGGGTCTTGTCTGGCCCACCATTGTTCGCTCGGTCCTGCTTCACAGTTTTTATTATTGGACCAAAGGAGTCATATACTTTCTTAATTTTCTGGTCAAAAAACTCTGAAATTTGCTCACATAGCGTAGCTGTGGGTACAACCTCTCTTTCAATGCATTTTGGTTTGAAGAACGATTGTACCACTTTGAAGACATGTTTGCTAGACTGTTCTGCCTGAAGAATCGAGTCCGCATAGAAACACTTTTTACTTTTCCTGATAGATTTCCGGAGTTTTTTGGAAGCTTCTTTATACCTAGCTTTTTCTTCCAGACCATAGTTTGCTCTCCAGAGTCTCTCCAGTTTTTTACAGGCTGCTTTCTCATTCCTGAGTTCTTGGGAGAACCAGGGAGCTGAGGGGGAGGCTCTTTTTGATAAAGCCCGAGAGGCTGGGGTGATGGAGGAAACCATCTTTCCGATCCATTCATTAAGTAGTTGAGCATCCGTGTTGGCATTGTTTGTCAAGGATGGGGAGGTTTGCGCTAGGACAGGGCACATAGTCTCGGGGGTCAGTTTTTTCCATTGCCTCTTTAAGTAGTAGTTTTTAGTCGCAGCAGGAGTGTTATTCACAATATTCAGTGAAAAAGGGACGAGTAAGTGGTCTGACCATGTCAAAGGGAGAGGAGTCTCCGAGAGCACATTCTTAATATTAGAGAAGATGAGATCGATAGTGTGGCCCCCCGTGTGTGTAGGGCCCTCATTGATCAGTCTGAGACTGGCCATATTTAACGTGGTTTTTAGCCGTTCTGTCAAGGCACAGTCAGGTTTATCCATGTGGATATTAAAATCACCTACCACAATGAAAAAGGGGGTGAAGAAGCGAGCTCTGGACGATCGTGTCTAATAGGCTAGTTAGAGAGGAGTCTGAGCCGACCGGAGGGCGATATATCACTAGTCCTGCTAATGATAGCTGAGGGCTCACTTGAAAGCAAAAGTGAAGGCCTTCAATTCCTTGAATAGCAGTGGGGGCTGAGGATGTTAATACTAAATGCTCTTTAAAAATAATGGCGACACCACCGCCTCTTTTTTCCCCCGGGCGGTTGGCGAGGCATATTTTGAATCCCGGAGGGACTGCAAGTGCAATGGAAGTCAGGTTGTCCTCCTTGATCCATGTTTCTGTTAAAAAGAGGATATCCCATTCTTGTTCTTCTAATAAAAGCCAGACATCGTCTGCATGTTTGGCTAGGGATCTGCAGTTAAGAAGACCTGCCCTAAGGTTTGTTTGTGCAGGAGGTTTGTACTTAGGGGGTATCATGGAGGCCTCCCTGCCAATAGCTATCTCACAATTGTTACAGATCTGGGGGGGTTCGAAGGTCAAAGGGTCTGTAGAGTGTGGGCAGCATTTGGATGGGGGATTGAGTGCTTTAAGGTCCTCACCTGACCACACTATCCCTCCACCATGTGTTCCGCTGCCGGCAGCATATCTGGCCCCGGCCGCGGTCTGGTCGCGGACGGGCGCAGACGGGCTTGCCTTAGGCGCGCCTTCGGCGCGCAAACGGCGCCCCCGCTGCGCCCGTCCGCTGCGCTTCCGGTGGAAACACATGGTAAATAGTGGCGGGGGGAGGGGTGTGGCCTGTCAGGTGGTGGGCGTGCCTGCGTGTCCCAGGGCAGGGCGTCCACTCGATAAAGTATCCCGTGGCAGAGGGGGATGAGGTAGGAATGTTGTCAATCACATTTAAATACACACTCAAAAATAGTAAAAGAACGTCTAAAATCACATTCAATTTACACAGTAATACAGTTTTTAAAAAACGCTCGCTAGACTCTCCCGGCTTCCGCCTCAGGAGGTCAAAGTGTTCTGCCTCGCGCTGGGAATGGCGCGCTATTTGAACGTTCGTTCGAAAAAGGGGCGTGGCCTGTCAGGTGGTGGGCGTGCCTGCGTGTCCCAGGGCAGGGCGTCCACTCGATAAAGTATCCCGTGGCAGAGGGGGATGAGGTAGGAATGTTGTCAATCACATTTAAATACACACTCAAAAATAGTAAAAGAACGTCTAAAATCACATTCAATTTACACAGTAATACAGTTTTTAAAAAACGCTCACTAGACTCTCCCGGCTTCCGCCTCAGGAGGTCAAAGTGTTCTGCCTCGCGCTAGGAATGGCGCGCTATTTGAACGTTCGTTCGAAAAAGGGGCGTGGCCTGTCAGGTGGTGGGCGTGCCTGCGTGTCCCAGGGCAGGGCGTCCACTCGATAAAGTATCCCGTGGCAGAGGGGGATGAGGTAGGAATGTTGTCAATCACATTTAAATACACACTCAAAAATAGTAAAAGAACGTCTAAAATCACATTCAATTTACACAGTAATACAGTTTTTAAAAAACGCTCGCTAGACTCTCCCGGCTTCCGCCTCAGGAGGTCAAAGTGTTCTGCGGCGCGCTAGGAATGGCGCGCTATTTGAACGTTCGTTCGAAAAAGGGGCGTGGCCTGTCAGGTGGTGGGCGTGCCTGCGTGTCCCAGGGCAGGGCGTCCACTCGATAAAGTATCCCGTGGCAGAGGGGGATGAGGTAGGAATGTTGTCAATCACATTTAAATACACACTCAAAAATAGTAAAAGAACGTCTAAAATCACATTCAATTTACACAGTAATACAGTTTTTAAAAAACGCTCGCTAGACTCTCCCGGCTTCCGCCTCAGGAGGTCAAAGTGTTCTGCCTCGCGCTAGGAATGGCGCGCTATTTGAACGTTCGTTCGAAAAAGGGGCGTGGCCTGTCAGGTGGTGGGCGTGCCTGCGTGTCCCAGGGCAGGGCGTCCACTCGATAAAGTATCCCGTGGCAGAGGGGGATGAGGTAGGAATGTTGTCAATCACATTTAAATACACACTCAAAAATAGTAAAAGAACGTCTAAAATCACATTCAATTTACACAGTAATACAGTTTTTAAAAAACGCTCGCTAGACTCTCCCGGCTTCCGCCTCAGGAGGTCAAAGTGTTCTGCCTCGCGCTAGGAATGGCGCGCTATTTGAACGTTCGTTCGAAAAAGGGGCGTGGCCTGTCAGGTGGTGGGCGTGCCTGCGTGTCCCAGGGCAGGGCGTCCACTCGATAAAGTATCCCATGGCAGAGGGGGATGAGGTAGGAATGTTGTCAATCACATTTAAATACACACTCAAAAATAGTAAAAGAACGTCTAAAATCACATTCAATTTACACAGTAATACAGTTTTTAAAAAACGCTCGCTAGACTCTCCCGGCTTCCGCCTCAGGAGGTCAAAGTGTTCTGCCTCGCGCTGGGAATGGCGCGCTATTTGAACGTTCGTTCGAAAAAGGGGCGTGGCCTGTCAGGTGGTGGGCGTGCCTGCGTGTCCCAGGGCAGGGCGTCTACTCGATAAAGTATCCCGTGGCAGAGGGGGATGAGGTAGGAATGTTGTCAATCACATTTAAATACACACTCAAAAATAGTAAAAGAACGTCTAAAATCACATTCAATTTACACAGTAATACAGTTTTTAAAAAACGCTCGCTAGACTCTCCCGGCTTCCGCCTCAGGAGGTCAAAGTGTTCTGCCTCGCGCTAGGAATGGCGCGCTATTTGAACGTTCGTTCGAAAAAGGGGCGTGGCCTGTCAGGTGGTGGGCGTGCCTGCGTGTCCCAGGGCAGGGCGTCCACTCGATAAAGTATCCCGTGGCAGAGGGGGATGAGGTAGGAATGTTGTCAATCACATTTAAATACACACTCAAAAATAGTAAAAGAACGTCTAAAATCACATTCAATTTACACAGTAATACAGTTTTTAAAAAACGCTCGCTAGACTCTCCCGGCTTCCGCCTCAGGAGGTCAAAGTGTTCTGCCTCGCGCTAGGAATGTCGCGCTATTTGAACGTTCGTTCAAAAAAGGGGCGTGGCCTGTCAGGTGGTGGGCGTGCCTGCGTGTCCCAGGGCAGGGCGTCCACTCGATAAAGTATCCCGTGGCAGAGGGGGATGAGGTAGGAATGTTGTCAATCACATTTAAATACACACTCAAAAATAGTAAAAGAACGTCTAAAATCACATTCAATTTACACAGTAATACAGTTTTTAAAAAACGCTCGCTAGACTCTCCCGGCTTCCGCCTCAGGAGGTCAAAGTGTTCAAAGATGAGGAGGTAATCTATGCGTGAGTATGAGTTGTGAGGCGGAGAGTAAAAGGTATAGGCTCTACCTGTTGGATTCATCAATCTCCAGGAGTCGGTCAAATTAAAACGGGAACAGAGATTGAGGAGTGCTTTGTGTGAGCTGTTCGAACGGAAGGAACAACGGGAGTCCCTATCTAAGAGAGGATCCATAGGAAGATTGAGGTCTTCGCCAAAGACATGTGTTGCACTATCTGGTATCATGTCGATGTGGGCACAGAGCTCCTTACAAAACCCTGGTTCCTCCTTATTGGGGGCATAGACGTTAGTTACATAGAATTCTTTATTGTCCTTTGACAATTTTGTAGAGACCCATCTACCTTTTGTGTCTGCAGTACTGTGCAGAACGTCAATGTTGGCTCTTTTTGCAATTAAAGTTAGAACCCCGTTTCTTTTCCCCAAGGCGTCAGAACCAATTGCCTCACTATACCATTTATTTTTCATAGAGCTAAATTGTGGCGAGTCAATTTTAGTTTCCTGCAATAATATAATGTCACCCTTCTGTTTGTGTAGATAGTCGAGAATTTTCCTCTTTTTGATTGGGTGATTGATACCCTTGACGTTGAGTGACACTATTTTGATAGACTGTCTATTTAGGGCCATGAGGAGGGAGAAAGTATGATATGTAATACGCCACGTTATTCGTAACGTAAGATGTACTAATCGTTATGCACCTATCAATGGTGAGGCTAAAGGACCACAGATTGGACGAACAATGGAGGAAGGTGTACACAAGTTGGGCACTGTCATTGGTACAGAGGTATAGAGCGTTGCTGCATAAATACAAAGGCAAACGAAGAAATAAACACAAGAACAAGGAAAAAATTATAAATAGCAATGTAAC
Organism: Lissotriton helveticus; assembly: GCF_964261635.1. NCBI lineage: Eukaryota > Metazoa > Chordata > Amphibia > Caudata > Salamandridae > Lissotriton > Lissotriton helveticus. The sequence goes on from NC_136065.1 coordinate 1,920,023,284, forward strand.
CAAGAACCCCCCCACAACCCAATCCCACCCTCCCCACCCTAAAAGTATACTAAGGACATGGCGACCAGGGAGAAAGCAACAACACCAGCTTCTCTCCCCCATGGCGACTGCAGGACACCCTGCTTACATTTTGCAAAAATTTAAACAGGTAGCCTTAACAGACATTAGGAACACATCTTGGAAACATCGCTTCAAATTGGCGAACATAACTAAGAGTCGATCGTATGTGCATCAACGAACACAAAAATGCTATCGGCTCAACAAACCTAATCCTCCTGTCACACACAGATGTGACCTGAGGCAATGTGTGGTGGCTGCCTAAACTAACCGTGATATCACGAACGAGTCATTGGTTCTAACGTATGTGGTAAACGGACAGTACTGAAGTTAGAATTGCAACATACCACAAAGAAAGCAAGATACAACCAGAACAATCGGAGTAGGCCAAAGGCTTGTCATGCGGCGTGGCGAAACATCTCGAAGATCAGCGCGAATAAACAAATGAAAATCAAGTGGATAACAGGTCAGGCAACCAAACCTCGTGGTAGCATACAGTGTAGAGCATCGTAACAGTAAGGTAGACATATAATAATGAAAAGTGCGCCCTACCACACTGCGAACCATCTCCTGCAACATAGGACAATTAAGACGTGCAGACGTCGTAGGACCATGTTCAAGACAGGGGTCATTCCACTCCGTCTTAGATCTAAAACATAGGAACACAAACAGCAACAAGGAGTGATTATCAATCAAAGAGGAGTGTCGGTGGACTCGCAGGTGGATTATTATAGGGACAACATGGGCCACGTGATCTAGGAACCAACACCAGGAGCATTCGATGCAGCGGTGTCCATTGAGGATTCATCCGGGCCGTCAAGAAATGTCTTCAGGTGTGTTGGGTCTGTGAATATCTGTGGCACCCCTTGAAGCAGGACTCGGAATCTTGCAGGGCCTAAAAAGCCATATTGGTAGTTGAGCGGGCGGAGCCGTGGACGGATGGCCAGGAAGTTCTTCCTCAAGTTGACAGTCTCCTTGCAGTAATGCTTGGAAATGTATACTTTGTTAGTCTTCCACAAGATGTGATTATGTTTGCGCATGAACGACAAGATTTGCTCCACATACTGATACCTGAGAGGTTTAAAGACAATCGGTCTTGGGCCCCTTTGGCCTGGCAAGATACGAGCAGTGACTCTATGAGCTCAATCGAACTCCAGCGGATTGCTGAAGGAGAGATTGGTGGCCTGCGGAAACCAGGACTCCAGGAAAGGTATACACGAACCATCTTTATCTTCTGCACCTTCCGGAATACCAAAAATACGCAGGTTCCCCCTACAATTTCTATCTTCCAATTCAGAGAGGCACCGTGACATGGAGGTTGTAGATAGTGAGAGCTCTTTGAGGGATTTGTTCACCTTCACCTCGGAATCTTCAAGTTGACTGATCCTACACTCTGTTTCTGAGAGCCTGACATTTGTATCTTTAATGTCTTGCCTTACCACCGCAATCTCTTCTCTTGTGGACTTCGTGATCTCGTGAACTTCAGCAAGTTTGAGTAGTATTGTGTCCAGCGTAGCGTTAATGTCACGCTTGCCTTTGGTCGGTGAGACTGGATTCGGCGGTTCGGCCTTCAACCTTTTAAGATTTTTGGCTTCCTTTTCTCCCATGGTTAGGAGTTGAAATCTGCAATAGCTATAGGTACCCAGATATGGTGCAACAGTAGTAGGTCTTCGTGCGACATGTGGTTGGTTGGGCTCAGTTACTTAGAAGCAAGCGTAGACTATGGGTTGTCCGTAAATTAAATGACTGATGGGTGAAGCAGGGTCGATGCTAAGGCACCAGTGGCCGCTTGATTTGTGCCCATCCAGATAAAAAGCTCGAGTGAGAACAGCATCAAATCCAGCAGCAGTCAATAGTTACTGAGAATGTCCCAAACGTCGGGCATCTTAGGGTCAGGCAAGGCTGAAAGTGGAACCATCCCCTCTTCACTGAGAAGGCCAAGCAAACAAATCACCTCATGAGCACCAGGTAAATAAGGCATCATTGGGTGAGGCACAGACTGAAGGCAGATGTGGGCGTGTTGCATGAGCGTTTAAATAGGTAGCCGGAAGATGCACTGATCCCAAAGCATGGCATTCATTAGTAAGGCACAAGGAGTTAGAAGCACCGTGAAAGCAGCAGCCGTGAGCATGAGTATGAGGAGATTCGGCCGCCTTACTGCTATGCAAGCTTATTTAGCCGTCAGAGGCAAGAGGGATGATCGCCTCGCGGGGATGGGCCGATGCAGGTTCGGGCGGCCGCCATCTTGCGTGCTATTACGCGATGTACCTGTAATTTGAGGCAGATCAGTCCAGACTCGTTGCGCGCTTCGGGACTGCAATCACCAGCACTCTATGCAGGTCCGATTGCGCAGGCCGGTGTGAGGGGCCTCGGAAGCCCAACGGCCGCTCGTGGGAGGCTGTAGCGATTGCCCGGTGAGTCAGCGAGGCGGGCAGAGCCCAGTGCAGGATTCCATGCGGCCGCAGCAATCGATCTTCAGATCAGCCGTTAGACTCACATCCTGTTATTTGTAGTATCACCGTTAGCTTCCTGATGCATTCCGCCACCTCACCGCACCATCGGTAGTAGCCGGCAGTAGCAGGAATTCAACGATATTTTACGTGGACTCGGCGCCACGGGAGGAGAGAAGGGCTCAGGCCGCCATCTTCTCCGGCGTCCAAACCACCTTCTAACAGACACGGATTGTCCCACAAAGAAACTTGAGTACAAGGGCACCCACGGGCACAGTTCGAGTGAACCAACTCACTTGTGACCTCTCCCCGGAAATCCTGACACCATCTGCACTGGTGGCTGACCTCTCCTAAGATATCCTCTCGACGCCTGCAGCCTCAATCTGGTGGGTCCCCCTGACTGCGACAGGTGCTGGTGAGAGAAAGCCGATGCCTAAAGACACCCCTGCACTGCAGCCCCACGGCCTTGGTGTGCTCCCCCAACGGTGTCCCGGCATCCCCCCCACTATCCAACTTATCTCTCCAGTCGTGGGAATCCCTCTGGCAACTTCCGGGAACGAGCCTGAAGCATTTTTTTTCAATCAACATCCTTCATTGAGTTCCATTGGGGACCCAATGCCACTTTCCACACTGCACACTGCCACCCAAGTGCCGCTGGTGATGCATTGTCTGTGCTCCTTTGTGATCAGCCTTGATCCCTGGGCCTTGGCCTGGAAACATCAGGTACTTACCTGCAACCGGTGCTCTTTTGAGTACCCCTTACTCCATTGCACTACATTGGGTGTTCATCTCGTCTTTGACCTTTGCACCCAGCCTCCCCTGTGACTCTGAGGGTGCACTCCTTGTACCGGACCCTTGGCCTGTGTCAGTGCTACAAACTCGAGGCAACCCCACAAAACCCGGGAACTTACCTGTTTAACTCTAAACTTGTTTTTCTTCCTAGGATTGCATTGAACTTTATTGTATTGCACTGTCGATTTTTAATGCTGCATTGCAATTCTAAAACTATATTGTAATACAATTACAGAAGCAAACCATAACTGTACAAAGCATTATCAAACTTTTGAAACAGAACTGCCTTTACTATTGCCAAGCATTTCTGATACTGTGAAAGTGTTACTCTTATCTGATCTAAGTGACCTTTGGGTTCTTAAAATAAATGCAAATTTTTACTTTTTATACAACAATTGGTCTGGATTCCGTCTCTGAGTGTGTGACATCATTTCTTGCCATAGTGTGTACAATAAATACTTAACACAGCCCTCTGATAAGCCTAACTGCTCGACCACACTACCACAAACAGAGCTGTTTGTATTATCTACTTCAGCCTATACTATACCTCTGGGGATCCACTGGACTTGGTGCACACTATACCCTACTTTGGTATAGTATATACTGAGCCACCTTTCTACAGCTAAGCTACATGATGACATGATATTGACTTGTGGACATGTCCAATAGAACAGAAAGTCAGACATGTTGTTTCTACAAAGCTACGTGCAGTTGTGGAGAAAGAAAACGTAAGCCCATTAAATTATGATACAGTTTTAATCCTCCCTAAAATACAACCTCTCCAGCGACTAATGAAAGTGTGCGTGCATGTGTACCAGTGTACGTATTTTTATCATTCTGAACTCTTTCTCACGACGTTTACAGAATGAGTGAGTGGGATTCCGACTAGAATAGAGCTTAACATTGTTCTGTAGTCTGAAGAATTCTCCTGTCATGACATTGATGGTTACCACAGTGTCCACCAAGAATGTGGCAAACAAGCCTTTAATTTCAATGCCCAGAACCAATTCTACAATGCCATCATCATTTCACGATCTCTGGTTGGCCTACCCGTCTAATTGCATGAGGCCCTGCTGAGTCATCCTCCATTTTAGGTCTTGTCAAAGACAGTGCATGCTCTGTAGCTTTTGAGATCTTTTGATACTTAGAAAAAAAACTAAAAAGTGTTTAGAGTCCACCTATTACTAGCCATTGGCTTTAATGTTACTCTCATTTGCTTGCTTCTCGTTGGTCACCGCCTACCAGTTTTGTTGTCTCCTTTGATGTGTTTGTCTCTTCAATGGAGCATGGATCAAGTACTGATTATTGTCTTTAGACTTTATTAGTGTCATTTTCCTGCTCACATAATATTTGTTCTTCTTGTTACTTCCCCCATCACTGTTGCTTCCTCAACTCTGTTACTTGCACTCACTCACCTCCTGTTGTTGCTTGTCCTCCTGATGTTTGCAGCCCCTCCCTCTCCCATCGTTATTGCTTGCTTCCCTTTCCTCCCCCCTCTGTCGTTGTTTGTCCTCCTGTCGCTGTTGTTTTACCCCTCCCTCCTCTCGTTGCCTCCCCTGCCTCCACCCCCAGTCATTGTTGTTCGTCCCCTCCCTATCACCAGAAAGAAAAAGTCAATAGGTCTTGCATAAGATTTGCCAGAACTTGATTTATTTCTGATTCTTTCATGCAACAACAGCTAGCAGCAGCTTCTGGACATTTAGGATTGTTCCAGAATGAATTCAAGAGAGTGAGTGGTGCCTGACATGAAATTATTGTTTTAAGATGCCTTTCTGCAACCATTGGCATATATGTCTGCCGGGTTGTTCCATTTTCACAAGATTCAAACAAAAATACTGTAGATTGCGTCAAAGTTGTGGTGGTGTGAACGTGTGATCAGCTAGACTGCACAGATGTGTGCTATGTAATTTCATGAGCACCCATCCATCCACCTGAGCATAAAACACACTCACTGAATTGGGGCGGGTGCACTGATTTCAAAAATTTATTTTTGAAATGTCGGGAGGTTGATAAGTACGTTCCAACAAAACATGGGCGAAGTTCTGCAATGCATTCTTCTGCGTTGTCAGCTGCATCATACTTGGGCAACACATGTGTAATGGGTCATGTGTAGCACTGTCAGGTTACTTGATTGAAGTATGAAGGAGGCTTTTGCAGTGGAATTTGGTAATCGTAATAAGCATTGGAAAAACCAGTAGGACTCACTTATGCAAGATGTATTGATTTTGTCAATTTTTTTCAACATATTTTACAGCAATGCAGCTGCTGTGCAGCATGGCTGAACATGTTTTTTAAAAAGCGGCGAGATGTGGTCAGCGTTTTTTTAAACTTTAAACTAGTGCTTGAAATGGAAAAATAGAAGTGCAGGTACTCTATACCAGAGAACCTGCTGGTTTCTGAGAAGTGCAGGTACTCTCCAATTAAAAGTATAGCATTTCTCTTGAGAAGTGCAGGTACTCTCCCTCCCAAAATAAACAAGCATTGGCATAGCCAATAGGTCTCGCTTTTGGGACCTTATAAGTATTAAGTTATGCAGCACAATATCCTTGGTGCACCAACATTAACTGTTGCATGGTTAAACACTCATAAAGTCCCAAAGGCGAGACCTATTGGCTATGCCAAGGCTTGCAAAAGCTGTCACAATAGCCTCAATTAGTGTGACACCATGTGATGGAAAAATAATGCACAAGATATTGTGGTGGTAAATCAACATAGCATCTTCTGAGAATGAGCTCAAACACATGTCATCAAATCTACCAGCCTTGAGAGCTGCCTTCTAAACCTGAGCCCTTACTCTGTTGTAGGAAGCTAAGTAAAGTCGTGGGGATCTAGCTGTAGGACTACAAGGGAGAGAAAAACCACACAGAGAAAGCCCAATAAACATAAACTGGTTTCAGCGAGGTAGCCTATGCTCGCTTTGTCAGCAATGACCATATCAGACGTCTCCACAGAAAATGTGTGAGGTGTATATTAAACTGACCCAAATAACAGAACCAATAAAGAAATTTAAATTCCCAAAACAATTACATGGATAAAATAATTTAATAAGAACAAATATACAATAAGGAAGAAAGTTGGAAATATGTATGAAAGTTTATGGTGAAAAGGATAAGTATTCCATAGGAAACAATGGTAAATATAAATTCAATGTAAGCCTAAGGGACATGGTAGACCACAAGCTATGTGTACTTTTTGGCTGATGTGCTGAAGAGTGCAGCGTGTCTGTACGTGGTGGTTTGGTCCAGCCAACATTTTTAAATTCAGATTTTGGAAGTTTTCTAGTAGAAGAATAATTCCAGTGAGGTAAGCAGGTGCAAATGTTCAATGAGGTTTCTAGGAGGTTGAATATCCTGTGGATACTGCAAACCAGATATAATGAAGTTCTGTGGTAGGAAATGTGGGTTCCAACTGTCAAGTTTCATTCGAAGTTTATCTGATTCTGTTTTAACCTTTGTCCCAGTCAGATGTTTACAGAGAAAATGTTCTTAAGCTATTTTCGAGTCATGATAGAGAGAGAGAAATGGGTACTTTGAGCCATAATATAATAAAACCTCATAATTTAAATTCTGCTGTGCAGATAAGCACATAAATGTATGCCTAAAGTAAAAGTGAAATACGTTTTTCCATTACATAGCTCTGTGCTTTAGATCTGTGTAATTCTCTAAAGAATAGCACATTAACTTCTCTTTGTTACGGTGTTACGTAATACTGCAAGATATATATCCATATAGTCGTAGTTGCTCTGGTAAGAATGCCTGTGAGGTGATCAACAGACTACTATGGCCTTGGCATTTTGAAACCGTTTATAATGTTTTCCATCTTGTCGAAGTCCCCCAGTCACAACATGCGTCTAGGAAGCAAAGACTGTCAAACCCATGAGAACAGTTGTGTCATCAGATTTGGAAAATGTGCTATTTCGCAGTATTACTGTAGTGAAACCATAAGAGCGCTACAGCTCTAGCAGCAGTTGTTGTAGGACATTCATTCACTCTTTAGTGGAAGGTTCAGATTTATTTGCTTTTCTTTGTAAAATAAAAACCTTTCTGAAGCGTGACCAGATTTTCAAAACCAAAAACCGAGAAAGGCTGCAGACCTAGAAGTGGGGCTAAATGATGTCAGCTATAATGGTAGGACTATAATCAGAGAATTAGCAAATAAGGAGACCTGCAATGCCATATTACATCGTACTGTAAAGCAGACTTCATGCCAAGACCATAACAGCTGACGGTTTTGAGTGTTTACATTGTTCAACACGTTTTAGCAAGCTCAAGAAGAAGTAATACACATTCCAGTTTGTCCCTGTAGCACTTTTTATGTTTTTTGCACTTTAGAACAGAATTCCTACATGTATGATAAAAAAAACAACTGCGTCTACCCAAAAGCCTAGGTAATAAGCAAGTGAAAGCTATTGAAAGCGATCACGATCATAACAAGAAGCACGAGCAAAAATGTGTGGGCGAGAAGAGAGGCGCGCGCTTGGGAGAGCTGTTTGCTCTTATTCAAAACACACACTTGTGCTTGTAGCGTGCCGCTGCGCACACCCGCAAGCTGTATGCCGCCACAAGCACGAGTATGTGCTTGGAAAAAGAGCTGTACGACGGCTAAAGGTCTCCTATGCAGCGCATGTGCGCTGCGTAGGCGAGACCTAAAAAGTGCTGGTACTCCGTACTGGACAGTACCGGCCCATTTAAAGCACTGCTTTATACCATGCGAACAGCAGTCGAGCTGCTACGCAACTTGGAAAAGGCAAATAGCTTTACTACTTGGCTTTGTCAATGATTTTTCAGCCATGCTGTCCAGCAGCACAGCTGTTATGCAGCATGGAAGACATTTAAAAAAAAAAAATCGCTATGACCCGGTCAACACTGGTTGCGTCAAAGCGTTATCTTTTTGCCTTTCAACCATGCGCTGCTGAACAAAATGGAAAAAAAAATTGACATTGACAAAGCCTCTAGTACTACATGGTAAAAAAAACATTAACAAAGCCATTAGATCTCGAATAGGCAAGACCCACTGACTTGTTAATATTCTTGATATGTGTTCAGATTTACTGGTGGGTGTTTAGGGTCTTGAGTTCTGTTTTGAGGAATGAGCGAATGATTAGTGATGCCTGTCAGTTCTTTGTTTTTGGCAGACTTGCACAACTTTTGAAAATAGCCTCCACTGCCACACAAATAATAATAGTGGCCCACGGCGAGGCTGTTCTTGACATGTGGAATGTTGAATCCACAATGGAAACATTTTGTGCGATAATGAACGAGATTTTATCCTATGCAATGGTTGGGTTCATTGCTTGTATACTTTGTGGAACCAGCAGAGGTTATGATCATTGAGGAGGATGCTTGACTTAGACCAGCCACACAAAGACAGCTTCCGGAATTTGATTTCGTAAACGTACCATTTGGAAGCTATAACCTCTATCTATTAATTTCAGGTTGTCCTCCAGGATGTGATGTGATAGAATGAGACTTAATGATCCAGTGAACAACCAGTATGCTGCTTTAATTAATGCATTATGCAAGTGTACAGGAACGTCACATATATGTAAAAATGCTATTCTTAATTCTGGAGTACTCTCCTCTGACCAGAATCCAGACCACTGTGCCCATCCATGTGCTGGTCCACAGGCTAACCAAAGTAGGACCTTATGGAACTTAAAACATTGTACGGACTAATATAGTATCTATACAGCTCTACTTGCACTAGGCAGAGCATATGCATAGCACAAGCTAAATACATCATATATTTTGAAATAACTATAAGCAGTAGATTTTGAGCACACACCCCCTCCCAAATGGAGAAGGTTTCTTTTACGTGAATTATGGAAGAAATTCTAGGGCTAAGAGTACCAACGTCACTATATAAATTCACCTTATGTGAGAGATAAGCCAGCATTAAATGGTGTCACATTGATGATCACGGTTTAATTGTTTCGAAATGATGTGCAGGTCTTGGCTGCCATGCTGCGGACTGTCACAAGGAGAATTACCATAATCACATATCTAGAGCAATAGGAAAGATGCGGGCTCTCGCTATAGGACTGGCTCCGTAATCAATAGGACTGGATATTATATTGTAGGTGGCTATCCCAGGAGAAGCCTCAGAAACTCGCCTGAATGGACAACTGTTTTGGACCATCCACAGTGCACCATCCTATATAGGCCAGCCAGGGATATGTAGAGTCTAAGGTCTGATCCAAGGACAAGTCTCACAGTCTATTCAGACACTGGTTCTCAAATATGGTCATTACCTGAGTTACATAATGAATTTCAATCACCAGCTATAGGTCAAGGTCGCACATGGCTGGAGCCTGGTTACTGCTCCACTCACCTGAGGCCACTCAAAGGTTATCACTCGTATGCTTGTGATCGAACTCTACTATAGCTGGGGAGTTTATTCCATTCTATTGCCTTTTGGAGAGACTCAGAGAGGTTCTGGCTGAGCATTTGACAGGCTTGGACTCACCATGGGGCGCGGGTCAGGCAGGGGGGAGTTGCCCTGCCTCATCCTGCCGCTGCTGGCAATTTGCATGCGGGTCCAGGCTATATGCTTCTCCATGCACCGGCGGTCATGCGGAGCACAGGGATTCAAGCTGTTTCTTTCAAAGTCACCATCTGGGAGAAGGAGAAAATCAACAAGGACATAAACAAGTGAGACTGCAGCTGGAAGGTGGCATAATGCTTCATCATTGTCATAATAATAATATAAGCATGGTTTGTCATCATTCACAAACACCAAGACATGCCCTTAGGAAGATGGGATCAGAAGAGGAGACATGTTCAACTATAAGGGACTTCTAATATCATCCTAGAAGACTTTTGATTGGAAGCTTCCAGTAGCGCACTACAAGGATTCACACAATCTACAATCATCCCGCTAATTTGATCATATGAAGCTACCAAAGGAAACATGCAGCATTTCTAACGCGGTGGCATAAGGCTTCTAATGGGATAGTACAAGACTTCTAACTGGACCCTAGTAGAGTCCTAATGGAGTCCAAGGAGGTTTCTAATTGGAATCAGGGAGGTTTCTGAAAGGATCCGATGACGCTTCTGATAAAGCTTCTAATTGTAGCAAATGAGGCACTAAGAGACTTCTAATTGGATCATAAGGTTTACAATCGGATCTTATACAGCTTGTTGTGCAATAGTAATGGCCTTCTATTTAACACTTTGTGTTACATACCTGCCAACTTGAAGAACAATCTCACCATGTGAGGAGGGGGTGGGGTCTTGAAAGGAGCGGGCCTCCTGCTGAGAAGTACCTAAAAGGCACTTATGAAGCCCATCCACCCACAACTCACACCCTCCCACCTCCCCACCCCCCAAAACAATTTAAACAAGCATTGGAAATGCAATAGGTCTCGCAGCATTAGAGTTAGTGCTTTTAGAATTGTTTATGGGTTTTTTGTTGTAAATCTTTAGCATTTTTATTTCTTGTAGCCAATGCTAAAGAATTACAAATCAAAAAAGCCATAAACAATTGTAAAAGCTTTAACTAAAAATCCTCTGAGACCTATTGCACTGTGTGAGGGTGAGGTGTTGAGGGTGAGTGAGGGTGAGGGTGAGTGAGGGTGAGGGGGTGAGGGTGAGTGAGGGTGAGTGAGGGAGGGTGAGGGGTTGAGGGGGAGGGGTCGAGGGGGAGGGGTCGAGGGGGAGGGGTCGAGGGTGAGTGAGGGTGAGGGGTTGAGGGTGAGTGAGGGGTTGAGGGTGAGTGAGAGTGAGAGTGAGTGAGGGTGAGGGTGAGTGAGGGTGATTGTGAGTTAGGGTGAGGTGTTGAGGGTGGGTGAGGGTGAGGGTGAGGGTGAGGGGTTGAGGGTGAGTGATGATGAGTGAGGGTGAGTGAGGGGTTGAGGGTGAGTGAGGGTGAGTGAGGGTGAGTGAGGGTGAGTGAGGGTGAGTGAGGGTGAGTGAGGGTGAGTGAGGGTGAGGTGTTGAGGGTGAGGTGTTGAGGGTGAGGTGTTGAGGGTGAGGTGTTGAGCGTGAGGTGTTGAGCGTGAGGTGTTGAGCGTGAGGTGTTGAGCGTGAGGTGTTGAGCGTGAGGTGGTGAGGGGTTGAGGGTGAGGTGTTGAGGGTGAGGGGTTGAGGGTGAGGGGTTGAGGGTGAGTGAGTGTGAGTGAGTGAGGGTGAGGTGTTGAGGGTGAGTGAGTGAGGTTGAGGGGTTGAGAGTGAGTGAGGGTGAGGTGTTGAGGGTGAGGAGTTGAGGGTGAGGGGGTGAGGGGTTGAGGGTGAGGGGTTGAGGGTGAGGGCGAGTGAGGGTGAGGGGGTGAGGGGTTGAGGGGGTGAGGGTGAGGTGTTGAGGGTGAGTGAGTGAGGGTGAGGCTGAGGTGTAGAGTGTGAGTGAGAGTAAGAGTGAGGGTGATTGAGGGTTTCAGTGTTAGTGAGGGTGAGGGGTTGAGGGTGAGTGAGGGTGAGGGTGAGTGAGGGTGAGGGTGAGTGAGGGTGAGGGGTTGAGGGTGAGTGAGGGTGAGGGGTTGAGGGTGGGTGAGGGTGAGTGAGGGTGAGGGGTTGAGGGTGAGTGAGGGTGAGGGGTTGAGGGTGAGTGAGGGTGAGGGTGAGGGTGAGTGAGGGTGAGGGTGAGTGAGGGTGAGGGGGTGAGGGTGAGTGAGGGTGAGTGAGGGTGAGTGAGGGAGGGTGAGGGGTTGAGGGGGAGGGGTCGAGGGGGAGGGGTCGAGGGTGAGTGAGGGTGAGGGGTTGAGGGTGAGTGAGGGTGAGGGGTTGAGGGTGAGTGAGGGTGAGGGGTTGAGGGTGGGTGAGGGTGGGTGAGGGTGAGTGAGGGTGAGGGTGGGTGAGGGTGAGTGAGGGTGAGGGGTTGAGGGTGAGTGAGGGTGAGTGAGGGTGAGTGAGGGTGAGGGGTTGAGGGTGAGTGAGGGTGAGGGTGAGTGAGGGTGAGGGGTTGAGGGTGAGTGAGGGTGAGGGGTTGAGGGTGGGTGAGGGTGAGTGAGGGTGAGGGGTTGAGGGTGAGTGAGGGTGAGTGAGGGTGAGGGGTTGAGGGTGAGTGAGGGTGAGGGTGAGTGAGGGTGAGGGTGAGTGAGGGTGAGGGTGAGTGAGGGTGAGTGAGGGTGAGGGGGTGAGGGTGAGTGAGGGTGAGTGAGGGAGGGTGAGGGGTTGAGGGGGAGGGGTCGAAGGGGAGGGGTCGAGGGTGAGTGAGGGTGAGGGGTTGAGGGTGAGGGGTTGAGGGTGAGTGAGGGTGAGGGGTTGAGGGTGAGTGAGGGTGAGGGGTTGAGGGTGAGTGAGGGTGAGGGGTTGAGGGTGAGTGAGGGGTTGAGGGTGAGTGAGGGGTTGAGGGTGAGGGGTTGAGGGTGAGTGAGGGTGAGGTGTTGAGGGTGAGTGAGGGTGAGGGTGAGTGAGGGTGAGGGGTTGAGGGTGAGTGAGGGTGAGTGAGGGTGAGGGTGAGGGGTTGAGGATGAGGGGTTGAGGATGAGGGGTTGAGGGTGAGGGGTTGAGGGTGAGTGAGGGGTTGAGGGTCGCTGCATCCCATCTTCCGTGTGTGTCTAAATGTCCAATGTGGTGAGGAACCATACGTGGTAGGTCTATCTCTAGACGGAACCCGTTATGCTTGGGTTAGCAGCGGTGAGTAATGATGCATCCAATAGTTCTGGAGGGCCGCCTTGATAAGGGCCTCATGCATGGAACTGTTGTGGAACAAGGAAGATGTGTAAGCATGGTACTAGAGAGCTTCTTGAGCAACAAAAAAGAGCATAGATGGGAGCTCGAATCATGGTGCTAACAGAGGTGGCGCATGTGGGAAGGTCTCAAAAGGGTGTTGAAATGATGTCAGAAGAAAGAAGGAGATGCGCTCAAAATTGGTCTGAATAGTATTAAAGCATAGTAAGAGAGGCATGATAATACATATGGAATATCAGAGACATCAAAAAGTGGAGGACAATGAGTGTAGAGCGGCCGGCAACTCCGTAGGTCTAAAGTCCTAGCCGAGAAAGGCCCTCAATACGTTATACATGGGTGAACAGGGAAAGGTATATACATAATAGAGATCTAAGTATGAAGAAAGGTGGTACAATTTAAAACGGATTAGCCGATCTTCGTGGTGTGCATGATGGGGTGGGCCGGAGATGGGGACAATGGGAGATGATGCAAAAGTAATGCACACATTGCGGAATGCACGTTACCAAATGGTGTGCATGCGTGAACGGGGGCCGGTAAATAACAAACAAAAAAAAGCGCACTTGGGCATGAGTGCAAAGTAAGGCATGTCAATGCTGGAACGAACCAGCAGCAATGCCCAACATATCCCTTCACAAGGGGTGCGAGGGGGCTGGTGGGCGCCGGGTCCTGCAGTGTTAGCAGATCCCAAAGCGTGTGAGCGTGTCGCCTCTGGAGAGGTGTGTCATCCATTGGCTCAGTAGGGAGATTCTTTATATTGGAAGAGTAATGGAAAGCAACGTGTGATGGGGTAAAATGTCAATGGTGAAAACGAGGAGAGACTCCCGTCGACGTGCCCCGTCATACACGATTCAAATCGGCTGGTCGGTCTGCGTGTTACAAAGAACGTTCGGCATGCCGATTGACGGGCCTGTGGCGAGTCATGATAACCATGGGAACAAGAATTCCCAGTGTAAACAAAGAGCGGAGATAATGTCAGCTTCCCCCCGAGAACGTGTGGGGCTGTTGGAGGCGGGCGCTACATAGCTTATCCAAAGGAATATGTGTATATGGGACAAGAGTAAGTAAAACAAGTGAAAGCGGGATGTAAGTAGGGGGGAGGAGAAGTCTGGGCAGGCAGGATGACTCAGGGGAGGGGGCGGAGCGGGGCAGAGCGGCATGTGGATGTGAAGAAGCCGGGCCTTTGAAGTGAAGCTAAGCTTCACTTCAAAGGTGTCGGAGGAATGCGGGCGGCTGTGCACGCGCTTTTAAGCTCAATGCACATGCGCATTGAGCTTAAAAGTCACGGGCACTGCAAGGAATCGCCACGATTCCTTGCAAGTTAGATAAAGAGTCGATGAGCCCCTATAGTCTCGCTTGCTCGATGCGCATGCGCATCGACAGGCGAGACCTAAAAAGCTTGCTGAGTCTGGTGCCGATGTCCTGGGCTGTTTTCACATCCCTGGGCAGTTCAAAGCCTCGGAAACGTGGTAAAATACAAGATTTACAGTGATTTTCAGCTCGTTTTCCCTGCCACTGTAAGATATCGGCTCCTCACAGGGACACCGCGTAATGAGAGCCGATATCGTATGTCACAGGGTGGCACCATGTGAGTTGGCAGGTATGGTGTTGGTTCTAGCAAATCAGTCCCTTATGCATTTTTAATAGGTATAGGATAGTCTATGGTTGATCTGCATACTGTAAAAGCAATAATGCCTCTAGCGGTCTAACATAAGAGAACAGATGTCCTACCCTGTATATGTAGGTCGCTAATTTACCTTGAAGTTTCTCGGCACTGTACAGCAGAGGCCCTCAATGTTTTCACAAAGATATAGAGAATGAAACTTTTCAATTGTGCTATGTGTAAATTAAAACTAAACGTAAGAATTTGACAAGTGTATAGGCGTTCACTTGTATTTCCTTGCAGAGCAGAAGTATGTATACTTTTTTTTATTAAAAAAAGGTGTATTGTAGGATATTCACATGTGTTTATCTTCCTAACACTATATGTGCACGGTCTGCACAATGCATACAATATGCATTTAAAGAGTTGGGAATAGGGTTAGGAATTGAGAATGTTCTTTTTTTTACTGCACCATTTTTTTACTGAAAAATAAATACTTTCATTTAAGGTCTTTCCTTCCAACACATCCCCTGATAAAACAGAAGTGGTTGGTGCATTTAGTCAGTCTTTCTGTATTAACTAGACCCGGACCATTTGGAGCTAAGTTAGATGCTGGGGTAAATAGTATTCCGTTAATTTCAGTTGTTCATCTAATTTCCATTGCATTCCCCTGGCAGCTCACTGACAGTTGTCCACTCTCAACAGGTCAGCTGGGTTTCATGTCTTAGTGATATTATATGATGTAGGATACATATGTAAAATGCCCTTTCAAGCCGAGCATGAGATATTTATGGACTGCGTGCATTAATATTATGGCTTATGCTATACATAAATTTGACTTGCGTATAGAATATGTCTTATGAAAAGGTTTGGACTGGTAGCACCAGAATCTGGGATGCTTAGTTATCCTCAAACGGGTAGAGGGTGAGTCACAACAAACGTTTGACCTTGAGGCGCTCTTTGCTACATAGTGGCAGAGCTGTATGTACAAGAGTGCTAACAAGCGCTCCATGCCCATTCTGTGCTCGGTCCCTTTGCTGAGTTTACTATTTGGTGCCAACTGAAGTGATGACTGCAGAGAGGACATTCATTTGTAGGAACATACAGTCTTTCAAAAAGGCTCTCAGTGATAGCCACGTGCCTGCCAAGGTTTTGCAACTCATACCGCTCCCACACTAGAGATGTGTTGGCCTGCGCCTGATAGCGTACTTCGCATTACCAAAGCTCCGAGGACAGAAATTCTGAGTATACGGAAAGGAGACTTCGACATATATTTACTGTACAGAATGTACATTCCTCTGGTCACTGATTTCTTCTATGGTGTCTCCTCGGCAAGGGAGGGGTGTTGGGAGCAGGCTTGTTTGTACAGTGAAACTTTGGGATTCTCTGCCCTTCCATCTCCAGCAGGAAATTGAACATTTGGGGCCTTTGTTATAGTTTTGTGGATGGCATTCTCTGGCACAAATATGGTGGGTATTCTGTCTGCTGTATTACAGGTGTAATGGAGTATAATGCACTTTCTTTATGGCGGGTGGTACTACAGCAGTAGCCATGTCCCATTCCTGTTTTATTCTCACATTAATCTTTTTTTTTCTGACAATAAACTCCACTACCTCGCCCATTCCCTCCCTTGCCCCGCACCCTAACAACAGGCCTACACATACATTTACCACCTGCTCAGAAGAGGTGGTAAATGTATGCTGTAAAACCCCATGGAAAGGCAAAGTCCATGTGGTTGTACAACTCGTAAAATGGATCTTGCATGGTAATGTCCCATTCCATGGGGTTTTACTCGTAACTGCATATTTATTTTTTTATTTATTTATTTTAAGGTTTTTGTAGAGCGCGCAGTAACCCGAGAGCATCCCGGCGCTAGAACCTGGTAGTCAGGAGGGAGTAGAGGAGGGAGGGAAGGGGAGATCAAGAAAACAGAAGAGTTTTCAAGGCTTTCCTAAATTGGAGGAGATTTGGTTCGGTTCTCAGTTTCCGGGGGAGACTGTTCCAGTGTTTTGCTGTGTTTACTGAGAAGCGGCGACCTCCAGCTCGGGCTCTTTTCACTTTGTGGACAGTGATGAGGTTCTCGTGGTTTGGAATCAGACCTTTGGTCTTCAGGTTGTGCACAGAGGTGCTCTCTCTACTGAGGGAGCTTTGTATGAGTTCTCGTGGTTTGACCAGAGTGACCTGGTGGCTTTGTAGGGAATTATAAAGTTTTTGAGAATGGGTGGACCTTTGTTGTGGAGGAGTTTATGTGCCAGGCAGAGGGCCTTGAAGACCACCCTTTCTCTGACTGGAAGCCAGTGAAGCTGCTTCAAGGCTGGCTTAGCTGATGATCTGGCCGGGGTGTTAGTAAGAAGTCGGCCAGCCACGTTCTGGATTCTCTGAAGGGTGTTAAATGTGGCTTCCGGGGCTCCCAAGTAAATTGCGTTGCTGTAATCCAGCCTAGACAAAATAAGGCCCTGGATCAGCAGTTTTCGGGAAGTGAAGGGGAGCAGGGGAAGCACCTTCCTGCATGCCCTGAGCAGTCCAAAGCATATTCCGGCAGCTTTTTTTGCCTGGGATCTAAAGGTCAGATCTTTCTCGAGCCATACACCCAAGCTTTTGACCTCCTCTCTGGGAACAGGGGGATCACCTAAGCAGGTGGGCCACATGTTGGGCGGCATGGAGGGCCCTTTTTGTCCAAGCAGCAGGATTTCGGTCTTAGACCCATTGAGTTTTAGTGCAGAGGAGTTCATCCAGCCGTGGATTTCAGTGAGACAACCGTGGAGATTGGAGGGTTGTTGGTGCGGGTGTGACAGAGTCACCACCAGTTGGGTGTCATCGGCGTAGTTGATAATCGTCACTCCAAACGGAGTGACCAACTCCTCCAACGGGGACATGTAAACGTTGAATAACGTTGGACTTAGTGATGAACCCTGCGGTACTCCACAACGGAGGGGGACCGCAGGGGAGTGGCTGTCATTCTCCCAGACTTGGAAGGAACGGTTGCTGAGGAATTACGTCAGCCACTTCAGAGCCATGCCCTTCACTCCAATGTCTCTCAGACGCTGGATTAACACCTGGTGGTTGACAGTATCGAAGGCCGCACTAAGGTCCAGGAGGATCACTGCCACTGATCCTCCTGTGTCCAAAATGCTTCTGGCCTTCTCTACTGCCGCTAGGAGGGCGGTGTCGGTACCCTGGCCAGGGCGAAAGCCTGTCTGAGAGTTCCTAAGCAGGTTGTTAGTTTCTAGAAATAGTGACAGCTTTTTGTTCACTAGTTTTTCCGTGATTTTGCTATTCGCTGGGAGGAGGGAGATTGGCCTATAGTTGGCTAAGTCCTGAGGGTCCAATGAAGGTTTTTTCAGTAGACCTTTGACTACTGCTGCTTTCCAGCTGGGAGGGACTTCTCCCTGTAGTAGAGAGGCGTTGATAAGGGTCGTGAGCGGAGGAATCACCGTGGGGGCCACTTTCTTTAGGAGGCGCAGTGGAACCGGGTCGCTGGGGAGCCACGTTTGATGGAGGCGAACGTCATGGCTACCTCCTTTGTGGTTACTGGGCCGAAAGTATCGAGGGAGGGTGCCTGAGTGTTGAGTGATGGGTTGTGGCAGGGGGGGGGGGCTGAGACTGTCACCGTCTGTGCGACCGGTGTCGGGAGGAGGTAGGGAGGCGAGAATTTTTGGGATTTTCTCGTCGAAAAATGTTGCAAGTTTGACGCATTTATTTTCCGCGGCTATAGGGTCCAGGGGTTTCGTAGGGGGATCTGGGGCGTGGAGAAGTTCTTTTAGAATGGTAAAAGTTTCCTGAGCGGAGCAGGATGCGTTTTTAATTCTTTCCTCGTAGAAAGAGCTCTTGGTTTTCTGGAGCGCGAGTTTGTAGGTCTTTAGGGCAGACCGAAACGTATCTTTCTTCTCTGCTGACTTATCTTTCCTTCATGCGCGTTCAGTCCTCTTGCATTCCTTCCGTAGGATATTAAGTTCAGAGGTGTACCAAGGGGAGGGGTTAACTCTCTTGGTTTGTTTAAGGGTGCTGGATCGAGGAAGGAGGCAGTCGAGTGATTGGGTGAGCCACGCATTGAATTCAGTATCCGCAATTGTGGGGTTGTGAGTGAGGGGAGGGGTAGATTCCATGAGTTTGGCTGCCCATTCTTCTGGGACAAGTTTGTGCCAGCGCCTGATAAGGGTTCTGATTCTAGGCTGTTGGGGTGGAGGGATGTCAAGGTGCCATTCAAAAGGGATCAGGAAATGGTCAGTCCAAGGAAGAGGGAGGTGCACGCGGGTTTTAAGGTCATGAATGTTTGTGAAGATCGGGTCCAGTAACTGGCCTTTGTCGTGGGTGGGCTGTGGGTTCATTAAGCAGAGGCCAATAGACGAGAGGTCCAGCCGCAGTTCAGCTGCGGGGGCGTCGGTTGGGTCCAAGAAATGGAGATTGAAATCTCCCAATAGGAGGAAATTAGAGGAAGTTGTGGCCTTTAGGGTGACATGCTCCATGAGTCTGCTGGGGAACTCGACAAGTGGGCCTGGGGGGCGGTATACAAGTAGGCCAGACATAGACGTTTCTGGCAAGATTTGTACGGTGAAGTGGCAGCTTTCGCAGTCTTTAATGTTTCCGTCGGCAGTCCTGCAAGTAAGGTGATCTTTGTGTATTATAGCTAAACCACCTCCTCTGCCACTCGGTCTATTCAATGAGCAGATTTGGTAGCCGGGAGGTAGGGCATTAGCAATATCAGGGCCATTGTTAGGGGTAAGCCAAGTTTCTGTGAGAAACAGAATGTCCAAGGCGTGTTCTACAATAAGGAGGTTTAACTCGTGGGCATGTTTGCCGAGCGATCTGCAATTAAGTAGGCCTAGATGTAGGCCCCGGCATTCTGTTCTCGCGCGAAGCGTGTTGCAGAGATTACAGCTGGTAAAAAGGTTGTCTCCCGTATAGATGTAATTGTAGATAGGGTGTTTAGGTGGATTCAGGGCCAGAAGACTATCTCGAGTATAGGAAAGGTCTTGACTCGGAGAAATGGGCATAGTGACCGGGCCTATTGCCGTCCTGGCCCGGACGGGCCCAGACGAGCTTGCCTTAGGCTTGCCTTCGGCGCGCAGACAGCGCGCCCGCTGCGCCCGTCCGCTGCGCAAACGGTGTAAGCACATACTATCAAGGGAGGGAGGAAGGCGGGGGCGTGGCCTCGAGTGGGCGTGGCCTCGCGTCTCGCTGTCAATGGCGGCGAGAATAGTTAGGGAAACTTAATTCCACATCCAGCGCTGAATCCGCTGTGCAGAGAGTTTTTAAATAGAGTTCTGTGGTGCCAGGAGAGGAGTGCGTTTAAAATCAACAAGTAAGTAGTGACACAAAATGTTAAAAAACGAGCAAACAAACTCCCGGCTTTTCGCCTCAGGAGGAAACAGGTTCTGACTCTAGACGCTTGTATTCAGCGTTTTTAAGCCGAGCGAGGCGGGGGGCGTGGCCTCGAGTGGGCGTGGCCTCGCGTCTCGCTGTCAATGGCGGCGAGAATAGTTAGGGAAACTTAATTCCACATCCAGCACTAAATCCGCTGTGCAGAGAGTTTTTAAACAGAGTTCTGTGGTGCCAGGAGAGGAGTGCGTTTAAAATCAACAAGTAAGTAGTGACACAAAATGTTAAAAAACGAGCAAACAAACTCCTGGCTTTTCGCCTCAGGAGGAAACAGGTTCTGACTCTAGACGCTTGTATTCAGCGTTTTTAAGCAGAGCGAGGCGGGGGGCGTGGCCTCGAGTGGGCGTGGCCTCGCGTCTCGCTGTCAATGGCGGCGAGAATAGTTAGGGAAACTTAATTCCACATCCAGCGCTAAATCCGCTGTGCAGAGAGTTTTTAAACAGAGTTCTGTGGTGCCAGGAGAGGAGTGCGTTTAAAATCAACAAGTAAGTAGTGACACAAAATGTTAAAAAACGAGCAAACAAACTCCCGGCTTTTCGCCTCAGGAGGAAACAGGTTCTGACTCTAGACGCTTGTATTCAGCGTTTTTAAGCCGAGCGAGGCGGGGGGCGTGGCCTCGAGTGGGCGTGGCCTCGCGTTTCGCTGTCAATGGCGGCGAGAATAGTTAGGGAAACTTAATTCCACATCCAGTGCTAAATCCGCTGTGCAGAGAGTTTTTAAACAGAGTTCTGTGGTGCCAGGAGAGGAGTGCATTTAAAATCAACAAGTAAGTAGTGACACAAAATGTTAAAAAACGAGCAAACAAACTCCCGGCTTTTCGCCTCAGGAGGAAACAGGTTCTGACTCTAGACGCTTGTATTCAGCGTTTTTAAGCCGAGCGAGGCGGGGGGCGTGGCCTTGAGTGGGCGTGGCCTCGCGTCTCGCTGTCAATGGCGGCGAGAATAGTTAGGGAAACTTAATTCCACATCCAGCGCTAAATCCGCTGTGCAGAGAATTTTTAACCAGAGTTCTGTGGTGCCAGGAGAGGAGTGCGTTTAAAATCAACAAGTAAGTAGTAACACAAAATGTTAAAAAACGAGCAAACAAACTCCCGGCTTTTCGCCTCAGGAGGAAACAGGTTCTGACTCTAGACGCTTGTATTCAGCGTTTTTAAGCCGAGCGAGGCGGGGGCGTGGCCTCGAGTGGGCGTGGCCTCGCGTCTCGCTGTCAATGGCGGCGAGAATAGTTAGGGAAACGTAATTCCACATCCAGCGCTAAATCCGCTGTGCAGAGAGTTTTTAAACAGAGTTCTGTGGTGCCAGGAGAGGAGTGCGTTTAAAATCAACAAGTAAGTAGTAACACAAAATGTTAAAAAACGAGCAAACAAACTCCCGGCTTTTCGCCTCAGGAGGAAACAGGTTCTGACTCTAGACGCTTGTATTCAGCGTTTTTAAGCCGAGCGAGGCGGGGGCGTGGCCTCGAGTGGGCGTGGCCTCGCGTCTCGCTGTCAATGGCGGCGAGAATAGTTAGGGAAACGTAATTCCACATCCAGCGCTAAATCCGCTGTGCAGAGAGTTTTTAAACAGAGTTCTGTGGTGCCAGGAGAGGAGTGCGTTTAAAATCAACAAGTAAGTAGTGACACAAAATGTTAAAAAACTAGCAAACAAACTCCCGGCTTTTCGCCTCAGGAGGAAACAGGTACAGCTGTGAAATTACTGTGTGGTAACAGAAAAATTGCATGCAACTTTACTGTTACCCCAGTACCGTGGAACTTATAATTAGGAAGCTTGTGTCCAAACAGGCCCGCGCCGTCTCCTCCTCCTGCTACAACACCCTCCGCATGCTTCGCAGGATCTACAAGTGGATCCCGATCGAAACCAGAAGAACGGTGACCCAGGCCCTGGTCAGCAGCCGGCTGGATTACGGCAACGCACTCTACGCGGGAATCCCGACCAAACACCTACAGCGACTATAGCGCATCCAGAACACCTCGGCCCGTCTGATCCTCAACCTACCCCGACGCAGCCACATCACCCCCCACCTTCACTGGCTCCCCATCAACAAGAGGATCTCCTTCAAGCTCCTCACCCACACTCACAAAGCACTCCACAACTCCGGACCAGCCTACCTGAACAACAGACTCAACTTCTACACCCCCGCCCGCCAGCTCCGCTCCGCCAGCCTCGCCCTCGCCGACGTCCCACGAATCCAGCGTACCACCTCCGGAGGCAGATCCTTCTCCTTCCTCGCTGCCACACGGGCACCAGCGTAGCTAGGGGGGGGTGTGGGGGGCGGTCCGCCCCTGGCGGCACTATTGTTAGGGCGGCCGCCGCGCGGCACTGGCCAGTTGAGGCGCCCTTATAATTTACAAATAAATTATAAAGGCCACCGAAGTGCAAGCGCTGCGCCTGCTTGCCAAAATCGACCCTGCCCCGAGGACCCTCAGTTTTGTGCGGTGCGCGTCACATTCAAGAGCCAAAATTGTGAAACAGAAGAGGGAGGGCGGCTTCGTCCTGTGGGGATCATTAAAAGGGTTTACTTTCCACTGTTCTGAAAGTTTGAAACCGAAACTGAAGCAGGGACGTCTTTTTCGTACTGACGTCACAGGGACCGGTCTGTGTCAAGAGACAGGGGAGGAAAGAGGGCGGCAGTTATTGGTAGTTTGGTCAAGTTAGGCTGGAATGGAGGAGCTCGCTGCTGCTAGAACCGCCGACCAGTAGGGTGCGTGCAGCCTGCAGCCTCTCATCAGGGGCTGCTCGAGTCCAAACCGGAGTTTGACCGAGGCCGCTGCAGTGCCAGACTAAGAGTAAACTGGTGCCTGCAACCAGCAGCCTCCCATCACTATACCACGCACGTCTGGACCGGACCACGACCACAGCCGTTGGTGCCAGAGTCGAATTTGGGGCCTGCAGCTTCTCATACATGCCGCATGCCGCCCTGCCAAGCTGCCACTGTGTCCGGTAATGTAAATCTCAATTATATTTAATTTTAGGCCGTCATTATTTTCACTGCTGAGATTCTGCTCTGCGACCCGTACTGTGCTCGGCTTCAGAGCTTTAAGTTCAAAGGTCTCGAGGCAGTACGGGCGGGCGTGTGACCTTGACATTGGGCAATAATCAATGTGACCTCCTCTTCCTCGGCGAGTGAAATGTTCTTGTCTGGCATTCCATTCACAGGGTCAGTGTTTTAAATGAGGAGGGACTCATTCTTTACTTGCTCTTCTTAAATTTAAAAGAGAGTACCTGCACTTTTTTATCAGGGTCCAATAATTTTAAAAGGAGAGTCCGGCTCTTCTTAGTAGCACACAGGTACGCTGGAATAGTGAGCACATACATTTTTATATTTGCATTGGAAAATCATCCTGGTAACTCAGACCTCTGTGTGGTGCCAGCGAAGTGTGCAGCTTCACTGCCGTGTTACATGTCATGGACACCCAGTGGAAATGACATAAATCTGTAGAATTTGTGCCAGCTTTTGATAGCATAAAACGTTTAATTCTAAAGACCAGCATAATACCATTTGACACTCTAATGATAAATGAGCTATTTGCCTCGTCAGTATACAAAAAAATGGGTCAAATGGAGCATGACTGAATTGTATCATATTACTGAAAGGGACAACAAAGTCCATGTTGAGGCTCTGCTTCTAGTAGCTGAATATCAATGGGCAATATATTATAAGGCAAGCTGTTTTCTTATCGAAAAAAACGCTAAGCGCCAAAGCTGAGATGGTGAGTTGCAGTCAATTCTAGACTACGGGAGCACTGCCAGCAAGCTCTCTTGCACTCCTGTCCAAAAACACTCGCTAAAGAAGCTCTCTGCCTCAGCCTGGCACCGCAGGTAGGACTTAATTCTGGTAACAACTGTGTGTCCAGCAAGAGAGCACTTTCTGATCTGTGCAATGGGGCATTTTCTTTGAGACAGTGAGCAGGGCTAAGATACATTTAGAACTTCTCATGTCTCAGAAGGGTCTAATTTTTAATATTTTGAGTCAAATGGCAGTTGAATGTCACTCATAAGACTGGGACCTTGTAGCACTAAACGTACACAATTCACTATTCGCCACTGCACCGACTAGGATTCAGTTCTGTGGCTCTCTGGTGCAGTGCTTTAACTAATAGAGGTCCCAAGTGGAGAGCCCGGATAGGCCCCCAATTGTACCATTCCATTTCTGGTGTTTAACGGCAGTTTAAAGATCTTCTTAGAATTTATTATTGCTCCAATGGGTGTAATTTGTGATATTTATATGTTTTCTTCGTCTTCATTGCTTGATTATGCTCACGAGAAAGGGTCACTGATAGTTGTTGAATTTCACTCATAATTACACTGAATGTATG
Organism: Lissotriton helveticus; assembly: GCF_964261635.1. Lineage (NCBI taxonomy): Eukaryota > Metazoa > Chordata > Amphibia > Caudata > Salamandridae > Lissotriton > Lissotriton helveticus. The sequence goes on from NC_136065.1 coordinate 1,920,047,503, forward strand.
AAAATGTCACACATAAGCAATCTGAAACCTTGGCAGCTATGTCACATTCCTGAATTAAGTGCACACATGAGCAGGATAGAGGTTTGTAAAAGCTCTGAATGGATATAGTGACTGTTTTCTATTTCCCCTTTTAAAGCGTGGCAAGGGAAAATGCAAAAATCATCGGGCTATTCTCTTCATGTTATTGTGATCGAGGTTAAAGCAAATAATGCTGCCTGCAGCGCACGCACCACGGTGTGCGACGTACCTCAACATTTGTGGTGCGTTTGTCAGGCAGTTATTACTGGGTTATGGCTGTAACTTTAGTAATCATGGCAAAGTCTCTTGCCTCGTTTCTCTTAGCTGCCAAAAGCGGAGTTCCTTTTAAAGCAGTGAGTTATTAAGCACAAAAAGGATTGAGATGTAACGCAAATCACCCTGACATGGCACGCGCACCCCTCAGCACGTTGAATCCCCTGGGAGCGCGTGCATGAAAGTTTTTGCCCAAGTTAATTTTCTCTATGGGCACACGTCTTTCCCTTGGGCTGGTAAGCAGCATGCATGCCATGCCACCAGTCTGCATGTTCCAATATGAAGACATCTGCTCTGACGTCAGCCTGTGCCCACCTTGACCTGTGCTCCTTCCTGCCCAGCACACGGGTAGGCACTCACTGACGCAGGCGCGCACTGACGTGTTCAATCCTCAACATGGAGCTTGATCTGTGTAGGACCCTGCCAACAGGCTAGGGTACAAGTCAACAGCACATGAACTCTACCACGTGACTAGTGTACAGACATGTTCCTTGAATCAAAGTATTTGGGGGAAACTATTTACTAAATATCCTCCGTTTCATGCTTGAGAGTCACTTTCAAGCCATTCTGTCTATTTCAGAGGGGATGAACACACAGATGATGAAAAAAAGTATTGAGGTGCGGTGCAGATTTCAGTAGCCAACACCGTCGCCCATTAGGTTCTTTTGAACACCGCATCCTTCTTTGTCCCATGCTATGTCTATTTTTGCTTCCACATCCCAAGTGTCTCTCGGGCACAGTTGGGGAACATCAGATCTTGTTATCCTCTCAAACTCTTTTTCAAATAATTATTCTCTATTGCAGATGAGGGCGTGTTGGCAAAACAGAACACCCCCATGAGGAGCTTGACACCCTCTCTGCTCCTCCTCTTACCTACCACCACAGGCCTCACTGCCCCAGAGCAGAAGCCTCCACTGCTCCTCTTTGGGGATGACTGCCTATGGGGGTGGTGAGCAGAGACGAAACAGACAGAACAACAGGGACATAAACAGTGCCACAACAGGTCAGAATGCTTCCAAAGATCTCAGTGCTCTCTCAGTAGAATTTACCTTTTCGGTAAAGCTTGCATAGAGAGTGAGGCAATGATATTGTATACTGGCACTGACTGAATGGTGCCAGAGGCAGGGCCATTCTTCGTTGGAAACTCAAAGATTCTACAGATTAAGTTCTTTTTTTGTAAGAACATTTTATTGGCATTTCGCTTGACAAGTCCATACAATAAAAGGGACAACAGTTACTCCACAAACAGCAGAATAAAACCATGTCAGGCTTATATGGCGTCTTCCACTCCTCCCCACTTCTGACAGACTAACAAAGCAGCTGAGCTGCTATTCGATGGATAGTGAAGACTAAAGTAGACCTGAGTGTACCCACTTTGCTTAGCACTTGTGTTTTAGGAAGGCTTCAGTGCTTTAAATGGGCAGGTACTGAGTACCATAACTTTTTTATTTTGAGACAGAGAGTACATGCACTTCTCAAGAGTTACGTTAATACGTTTAATTGGAGAGTACCGGCACTTCTCAAGAGTGACGTAATACGTTTTATTTGAGAGTACCAGCACTTCTCAAGAGTGACGTAGTACCAGCACTTCTCAGAAACAAGCATTTACTCTGGTACAGGGTGCCTGCTCTTCAATGTTTCCATTTCTAGCTTTGGAATGCATAGGTAGGTAACATGCCTCAAGCTACTGTACATTTTTCAAGGACGAGCACAGGAAGTGATTAGTTTTTGCTTGTTTCGTCCTAAGTTCTTTCATACCCAATTCCAGAGCCAGAGCTTAGCTTAGCAGGGGGCTGCCTGTGAAGGAGAAGTTGTGAGCTTCACCTGACTATTAGCGGCAATACCACGTGTCTCTCAGACCTCTTTCAGGTGCTTGCCGTCCTTTTTCCCCAGCACCCCCCCAGGGGGCGGCAATCTGAAGGATAGCCCCGGGCGCCACAAGCTCTAGCTACGTCCCTGCTCACGGGTAAGTAGTGCGCTCTACAAATTCTGTGATTGATTGATTGATTGATTGTATAGCCAGGGGCAGGTCCTACTTTAAAGCAGAGGAGCGTCACCCCACTTAAAATACCCCAAAGGCCCAGAGATGAAAAATATAACGGTAGTTCATTACCATTCTATTTTTCATCCCCCATCTCGAACAGAGCGTCAGGACGGGGGCGGGGTTGCTACTGAGTGACAGCAGCTGGGATGAGGGTGGGCGGTTTGTGCACTCTTTAAAGTGCGCATGTCCCTTTGGCCCACAGACTTGTACGGCCAGCCTCACATGTGCACTTTAGACTGCTGGGTTAGAGAAGTGCTGGCCTCCAGAGCACTGTGGCGCACCAAGTGAGGCCACCCCCAGCAACGAATGAGCAGGGCCGGACTGGCTACCGGAGTGGCGTGCAACTCACCAGAAAAGCGCTACAACACCCATCAGGGCTAACAAGTGCTATATGAATGCAAATCTTTCTTCCCCTTTTATCCCTCCACTATCCTTCTCACTCCAAGTAACTGACTAATATCCACCACTGTAATTACTTCATATTTCTCCATATTAATTCACCACTAATCCTTTGTAGGCTTCCTGATAGCGTGCGTCAACAAGCGCTATATAAATACAAACCTTTGTCCTCCTCTATCCTTCTGCTATCATTCCAAATCCAAATAACTGACTAACCTATCCACCACTTAAAATGTACTTGCATGTTTCACTATACTAATTCAACAATAATCCTCTATGGGTCCCGGAGTAGCGTGCTACTCGCCGAAAAAGCGCTTTGACGCCTCGTCAGGGGTAGTAAGCGCTATATAAATGCAATTACAATACAATACAGTCATCAGATGCTGATGGCTGGCCAGCATCCAATACTCAAGGAGCCATTTTGTGTTATCCCGCCTGAGTGGAGTTGCCCGGCTCCGTTCTAGAGAACTGCTCTCATGCCTTCTTTTTATTACAGAGCCCTTGCCTCACAGTTTCCATTACATAACGCGAGGGCTGGCTTCTCTGCGGCATTCTGGAGAATACTGTAGCCCCGAGGCCAAGAAAGAAATCCTCTCCTGGCACCAGCCCGTCTCGAGGCACAATAAGCTCGGGCGCCAGAACAGCGGTCCAATGTCCCCCACTATCCGTCACCGGCTCCACTCGGGGCTCAGTGCCTGCCATGTCGGCGACAATATATTACATTATGCTCTTATCCCTCCCATCCATCTGACAGGAAAAGTTCCAGATTGTTCCGCGGTCCCAGAGCCATGTTTGGCAGACACCGGCCTTCAAGACAGGTAGTCAGCACTGCCTCCCGCCCACCTCCACCCCCAGACCACAGTAAGTGAGCACTTACCCCCGCTCACCTCCACTCTCAACCCACAGTCCGCACTGCCTCCCGCCCACCTCTACCCCCACCCCATCCCCGCATGCATACAGACGCCTGACGACACACAAATAGGGATAATCTTATCTAGGTCATAGCTAATAAAGTTAACGAGAGTCAAAGTTAGAGATGCTAATTGTTTGTTTATTATTAGGATACTTGCATATCAAACGAGAGAAGCAAGCCGCAGTCTAAAAAAGATCTTCCGTGATCCTTGTTTCTATGTACATATGTTTTTGGCACTCTATGTACATGGAGGCACCAGCATGCAAAATAGTGCCACGAAGCATGGCCACTGTGTAGTGAAGAATGTCCACACGTGGTATATATATTTCTAAACTATTTATTCAGTAACATTAATCACAAGGTGCTCCCAGCTTGACAGGACTCCGAACACTCAAGATTCTAATGCTGCCTTCAGGGACAGCTGCGGGTCATACCAAGTGGGCAGGAGAGAGGAGGGGGGCACGGGGAAAGTGGAAGATACCAAGTGCCAAGTTACAACACATCATCCTCCCTAAGGAGACAAAGGGGAAGACGAGGAGAACATAGGGCAGATGAAAGAGCGAGGAGGTATCGAGGAGAGAAGGGTGAAGAGTGGGTCTGAGAAGAAACAGAGGAAGAAGCGAGAGAGAGAGAGAGAGAGAGAGAGAGAGCGAGTCAGAGTGGGTGAGAAAGGATAGTGAGACCGGGGGGAGCGAGGGAACATAGGTGGAGAGGAAAAGAGCTCGATGAGGGGAACAGCAAAAGAGAAGAAGCAGAGACAAGAGAAAGAGGGAAAGAGGTAGCACCCCAAACCCCCAATGCCTGCGGAGGCTATACCGACGGGGTGGATTTATATGAAGGTAACTGTACAGGAAAACTTATAACCATCCCCACTGGGGAACTAACAGAGGTGGGGGAGGGCAAGGCAGGAACAGGAGGTACTGTTCCGCTGGGTCCCACACTATATACTGGCTTGTGTCGCAGAGGGATAAGCAGCTTAGTGTCACAGTGGGAGTTGAAGGAACTTCCCATCCCCAAGTCGCGACCTCAGCCACCCCACCAGTCTAAATGATGGACATAATGAACTGGAGACTGCAAATCTCCTACTAGTCCTTCCATCCCCTTATGGAGGGATGGTCCTGGAGGTAGCGCTCATATTTTCTTCCTTTTGCAGAAACTTGGGCCGGGGCAGGGTCCGGCAACTCCTTCTGGCACTCTGTGTCTCTATTTCAGTGTCATCAACTGTGAATGGTCTAGGCCTTCTTTTGACCTTCCTCTCTTGGCCATTGCCAGCACCCAATACTTTCTTGACTTCCTTGTCAAATAGCTCTCGCTGAACGACCTGATCCACTACTGTCTTAAGTCCGTTCTCCTGTTTCATCCCGCATGTTCCCTTGGAGGACTCAGAGGTGTTTTCTGGATCCTGAAACTTATGCTTGCTCCCATTATCATAGCGTGAATTCTTCAGACCTGACTGGACATTTGGAACTCTTTTAGTATTATTATTTGCGTTTCCTTGCTCTCTATCTCCACCTTCCCACTGTGGAGCCTCTGAAGATGTTTTGTAGGGCATTTGGAACTCTTTTAGTATTATTCTTTGTGTTTCCTTGCTCTCTGTCTCCACTTTCCCCCTGTAGGGCCTTTGAAGATATATGCCTTTCATCTCACTCTTCAAATTTGAGTTCACTTCCTTTTCCTTTTGCCTATTAACCTCATACTCCTCCCTCACTTTAGTCTTGAATTCCGACGGCGTGTTCATTTGCCCCAACTCTTTGCAACTGAATAGATTGCCCTTACATGTTGTCTTTTTCCGCTCACTTGCACTTATATGTTCACCCCTCCTTTCGAATTCTTCTTCTTCTCCAATTAAACCTTCTCCGTTTTCATCCTCTTGTTTCTTGCGTATTTCTCTCTCATCCACTAAACCTAGGTAAGATTCCAGTTTTTTTTTCATGTTGCCTTTGGCTGTGATTTCCCCTTGTTCTTTGATACTGGCAGCCCCATTGAAAACTTCTGCGTCCTTGGAGGGAGGCGTGGGGATCCTCGATGCACCACCCTTTGTTACACTCATGCTATGTTTCAGTGCCTGTTCCCTCATTTGTTCTCTTCTTCTTCCATTGGGTGTTATTCTCAGTTTCATTTGATCAATCCACCCTAGCATGGTGGGTCCTCTTTCTATTACATATATGGTACTCTTACTATGATTTCCCTTGTACGTTAAATCCATGACTTGACATCCTATTACTCTAATGTCCTCCCCTGTATACGACTTCAGGGATATGTTTGCCTCTTGCAAAACGTTTCCATATTTTTTTACTAACTTGCATTTCCATTCACTCTTGCTTATCATACTGTGACGCGAGCCTGAATCTGTTATCATATCTGTCATCACTCCGCCAATACAGATGGTACATCCCGGATTTATTTTACTTAGATTGACTTCCTCGTGGCCACCCATCCTTTCCTTTTTCTCTTCATCCCTTTGTACTTCTTCCAACGAGACCTGTACATAATATTCATCCAACACCCACAAGATGTCCTCATAAATAATCCTGATCTTTCCATTCATTAATGTCTTTTCCATTTCATGGTACTTTTTCCGTCCCCCAGTCCCCAAACTGTATAGTAGTTTTTCCGTTTTTTCTTTAGGAACAAAGGGCACAGCTTCATCCTCCACAACTGACATGTAGTTCTCCAAATATACTTTCCATACGCTCCATTCTGCGACGTTTAGATCATCCCCCTCCCTGAACGGCACTGGCGGCAGAAAATTATACTTCTGGCCCCACTCCATGTTGAGCACGCTGTTGTCTAAAGAGGTAACCGTGAAAGTGTAAAGTTCGCCTCCTACCTCAGAATAGTTGTACTGAATTTGAAACTCTGGTCTAGGAGGGTGGGTCTGATTACAAATTACAGAGTGAAAAGGTGTATGGATGTATTCACAGCTGCAGCATATGCTTCACACTCGTTACATTTGCATCCTAAGGCCTGCGAGTGTAGGGAATTCCTCCTCTCAAATGCTCCCAATGACCCTGAAACGGGAACAAAGTCTACCCTGACCCGAGCAACTGACACTTCCTGTCCCACCAATTTCCTCAGCGGCTAATTTCTTCCTTAACGAGCCAACGTTTATCATTACACCTTTATCATTTTTTTTTTTTTATATGCCCCTTTGTGACGAGGGTGCGAAGCGAAGAATGGCCCACAGGGTGGCAGTGCAGTCTGGCGCTTGCTCGACTACAGGCTGTAGGGGGCGACTCGGGTGCCTGTCTCAATTCTAAACTTTGCTCTGCTGTGTTGGAGGACTGTAGATCCACAACCCAATACCTCTTCTCCTCACGATCAAAAACTAGGTGTGCCTTTTGGGAATTCAGAGGCTGGTCACATTTCTATCGATTGGGTTGTACCTTTATACATACTTCACTTGCGCGCACCCTCCACGTTGCGCTGGAAACCCTTGAATACTTTACTTCAATCTCAATCAAAGATCTTAGTTAATGACTCACTCAGATTTTTCTTTAAGGATCGAAAAAAAACACATTTGCATATTTCCTGGTCTCCTCATGAACCAGCTCGACCCCCTCCTCCTCCGCCCGATGTCGTACCTCGACTCCGTAAGGGGAGAGTAGTCAGCCGACCTGATTTAAACTTGGGACGTTTGCTGTCCTAGTGTACCTCTGAGTGAAACGCTACACCCTCGTCTCCTCAGTGCATGCCCCACAGCAGGCCCCGTGAAACAACTTGCCTTTAACCCCTCTCCGCCTATGGTCTCTCACCGCCTCTCTGTGCTTTATCCCGCGAAGGCGAACTTCCCTATCCTTTTATTCTGCTAACCCACTCGGAATGGCCTGCTCCTTCACCAGGTCCGACTGCGCCTGGGTCCCCTCAGAGATGTTTTCCGTCGTCACATCTACCTCATAGACTCAACGGTCATGCGCTGAACAGGGATTATACCCACTCTTTATTGCTTAAAATGTCCACACGGTGGCAGTGTCTTTCCTGTGTTGGTTATTATCAGCGCTATTGAAAGGGAATAATATCGGACGTGACTGAACCTTGGCTGCTCCCAGCAAGGCTGAGGAGAATATATTTTCCCAAGTTAATATCTCTGATTCCTCAAAATATCACCTTCGGAATAAGAGTATGCAGGGCGTTCCAGCTTCGGTCATTTACTCACACATCCCTTTTCACACTGATTTTTGCTCCTTTTCCAACTTCATTGCCTAGGCTTTTATTCATCACTTCAAGACGCGGCATGAACGATTATCACCAGTGTCGTCCCCCGCTCAGCCCAGCTCTTCTCATGCGCTTCCGCAGATCACCTCACGAACTTTCTCCATGTGCTTGGGTCTCACTCCTTCCCATTACACTCGATCTGTCACTTCGTCCTGAGCTCCGCTCCTCTTAACATCAGGTTAAACAGCTCTCCTCACGATATTTCATCCAATTTCAATGCTCATCAAGTCGGGTCTTACTCCTCTTCACCAACTCAATTTCATTAGAACGCCCGACATAGATTATCACTTCACACGCCTCAGTCGCTCCTTTAATGGACTTACTCCTACAGAGCTCTTTTTCTCACTTCATCACCAAGGCTCATCATATCACCTCAAAACGCGGTGGAAACGATTAACAGCAATTCCGTCTCCCGCTCCGCTCAGCTTTCCACATCAGCTTCTGCTGCTCACCTGACGAACTTTTATCCATTCCAAGTTCCTCCACTCGGGTCTTACTCCTCTTCAGCTTCTCAATCTAATTGGAACGCCCGACGCAGCTTATCAACTCACTTCTTCATCATTTTCCTTGTCCAAGCTCAACTCATTCCAGGGGAGAGCACCCCACTGACCCTGGCTCAGCTCCGTTTCCTTCGTCGCCACAAATGTAGTGAAGAATGTCCACATGTGGTATATATATTTCTAAACTATTTATTCAGTAACATTAATCACAAGGTGCTCCCAGCTTGACAGGACTCCGAACACTCAAGATTCTAATGCTGCCTTCAGGGACAGCTGCGGGTCATACCAAGTGGGCAGGAGAGAGGAGGGGGGCACGGGGAAAGTGGAAGATACCAAGTGCCAAGTTACAACACACTGTTAGGTCCATTTACATAATACAATACTCTGGCATGGTTGCACTGTCACAGCCTTCAAGCCATTTCATCTGCAGCGGAGCCTTTGTGTAATTAGGTAACGTTTATTCGAAAAGCGCAGCTTCACCCTAGGCTATCTTGGGTAGCCTAGGGTTAACTTATGCTTTTCATTGTTACCCAAGTCAATGGTACTCGTTTTAACGACCTGAGAAGGATGAAAGGCTGAGTGGACTTGGCAAGATTTGAACAGGTGACCACGAGTTTGAACAAACGACCCTACAGTGGGTGCATTAAACCACTAAGCTGCAGCACGGCTAGTTCTCAGACTCCCCAAAAGAACGGCATCAAAACCCACTCTGTCTGCCCTTCACTGGCTTCCTATAAAAAAAAGGATCCTATTTAAGGCACTCTTAATCTGCTACAGGATTACCGTTTCAAAAGCCCCTGAATATCTGAAGGATCTAGCTATCCCCTACCAGCCCACCAGAGCACTTCGCTCCTTGGGCATGGGCCTTCTGAAAGTACCCCGCATTAAGAAGGCCAGAATGGGCGGTCGCTCCTTCCGAGTGTTGGCAGCCAACCAGTGGAACATTCTTCCCATCGAAATTAGGCTGGCCAAGACCGAAACGGTATTTAGGAAGCTACTAAAAACTCACTTGTTCGCCCAGTAGCCTCGGATACTACCTGCTCCGTCACTCTCTCCACAGCGCGGGGACACGCCGGGATGGCGTCACCAATGCGCTTTATAAGCCCCTTTATTATTAAGCCACCAGACCTGGCTAATATGGGATAAATATTACATGTAGTTCGCACAGTCAGAAAGCATTGTTATGTTGTGTAAGCAAATGTATAGAGTGCAGTATCACCCAGAAATGTATCATGTTACTTAACATTTGTGTGTCTAGCCACACCTAGGGCCTAGTGGGAATTCACGAAAAGCAAGTTTTTCAGCTTCTTTTAGAATTCCAGAAGTGAGGAGGAGGAAGAAGATGCCCTTTACAATTACGTATTGAATTTCCCAAGTGACGTTTCATGTCACTTGGTCCCAATTCCCGGCTGCTGGATGTCCTATTTTGGAATTTCCAGCAAGGAACGGCTGCTGAGGGGCATCAGCCCGCTCATAGCTCTAAGCAGCATGGCTCTCAGCTTCCCTTTTTTAAAAAGAAAAGAAAAAAGCATTACCAGGTGAATTATAAATAATTAAATGAAGCTAGCAGATGTCAGTCTTCATAGCTTTTCATATCTAGCTGTGTCCCCCTCCATCATCCTGCCAACTGCCTACACAAAGTTCACCCATACCATTGCTCATGCTGAAAGGAATGGGGCAGATCAGGAATGGGGCAGATCTTGTGTTTACTGATATGTATATGTTAGACTGTCAACCCTTAATAGCTTGCGCTTATCACTGACTCCCACTATGGTTTAAGGCAGCCTTGTTAACTGTAGGGCCCGATGAATCAAAAGAGAGCAGGTGTTCTAAACTTTGTATCCTTCCTATATGTCTTTGCTTCCCAAACGTACCCTCATGTCTACGCTTCCCTTCATAAGTGGGTAAGAGGGGCATAGAAATACACTTGAATGGGGCATGGCTTGGCCGCCACTGAAGATGGCCACCTAGCCAAGAGCTCTGCGCCACAACAGTTTTCCTTCATTCTGGCGCTGATTCCTCAGCTTCGGGTGCCGGTGAGAGCAGATTTCAAGGAGATTGTGTAACATTGCGTTTCTCCTCCAAATGAGTACTTAGAGTTTAATTGACACTGCCGTCTCCGCGGTAAATACCATTTGCAGCCGCCATTTTCTTTCCTTTTCTTTCTTGAGGAGTCCTGTCAGAGTGCCAATGTTAGATTTCTATTTCCGCCACATGAACGCTTTGCTGCTGTATGAAATGTTCCATGATACCTGTTCACCAGTTGCTTGCCTTCATAATTCATTGTTTGCTTGCCAATTTAGCACCACATATTTTATGAAGGAGCAATACAATGTATTAGCAGACTCTCCTCTCCTGTCCTGAGCATTTCTTCGAGGCGTCATAATCTTCTAGTCTAATTTGTTTGCTGACTCTTCGCTTGGCTTTCTTCTTTCTAACCACAGTATTTGCTGCATTTTCCTATCTCACTGATATTTTTTGAAGAGATTATGGAGGCTCAAAAATAGATCTCCCTTCATCTTGCCTATGCCCCTAAAATGGATGTCCTGTCTGAATTCAATGGATCTGCTCTTTTGTCTCACCATCCTCTACCATACCCAAACCAGTTACTTTTTTCTGACTTTTCATCAAAATCTTAACCTGCCTCCTCTGCTACCAAATGTCTTAAACATGCTCTACCCTCACATGATAAGCCATCCTCACAAGTTTCCTTGGACATGCTCCTTGATGAAATTAGGGCATTGCGCCCCTTTGTGGAAGAAATTAACCATTGTATCCAGAGCTTGGATGATAAATGGTCTCTTACTGAAGAAGGGTTTCTGAGGTGGAAAAAAAAGTTAGCAATGTCGAAGATGAAGGGCACAAGTTGTATTCATTAAGGAAGGAAGTGCCATTATTGAAGAAACATTTAGTACACTTGAAAAAGATGAATAGGAGGAATAACCTGCAAATGTATGGTCTGCTGGAGGAAATAGAGGGCAATAATCCTGTTTCAATTATTGCTTCTCATTTGCCACAGCTTATCAATCTTCCCATGTCTACTATCCTAAACAGTCAAAAAGCACACAGGCTTGGTCAACTACCTACCTCCAGTATCCCTTCATCCAAGCATAGCGGCGTTATTATGTTGTTTTGAAAATTTGCAGATCTCCTCATGGTCTTGTATGCCACAAATGCCAAGAGCCAGTTGTTTTGGTCAAGCAGGAAGATTTTTCTCACTCAATGTTGCCAAAGCTACTGCCACTCGACTGAAGGAATTCTTGGATCTTCATCTATCGCTCCATTCTCTAGGGGCTCAATATGGATTGCTTCACCTCTGTCTCTTCAAAGTTACTTCTAAAGGTAAAACTACTACTTATGACGATCCTAATGTTCTCAGGCAGTTTCTCAATAGTCATGCCACCGAAGTGATGGACACATCAAGCCCTTCTCGACATTAACGGGTTTCTTGTCTACTATTTTATATATGGTTGAATTTCCATGTGTAGTATTCAATGCAACATGGTATTTTTTGTTTTGATTTTTCTTGGGAAAAGTTGTCTTCTTTCTTTGTGTCCTAACTCCTTGTTTTATCATTGTCGGTTTCTCATTACAAGGCATCATCATTTCAGACATGTTTATTTCCTGTTTATGCCGGCGTCAACGTGTTGTGCTCCCTAATTTGTGTCAACACCCCATCCCCCTTTTAAAAATTTCGTTCATCATTTATTTGGCATGTACTTACTCCTTTATCTTTATCTTATTCCCTTCACCTCTACTTCGTTTTTGCTCCTACTTTTACTTCTTCTCGACCCCTTCCATTGTCCTAAGCTATTTCTTTATGACAGTGTTGACTTGGCCCTTTTGGCGGATTCACCCCCTAAACTTTTTGCCTATCTCCTAGCCTTTTCCTTGCGTAGTATTGGTGGTTTTAGGTCTCTAGGCACTTTATCACTGCTGTCCAGTGTAAAGTGCGTGAGCTTTGGGTTACATGTAGTGAAATTGGCCTGCCCTCCCATAGGAATGCATGGGGAATTCCCTGATGGGTGTGGGTCAGTGGTAAATCTGATATGAGAGGCGCAGCGTGGTCAAGTCTGGTATGTGTGAAATGGTATTAATGAATGCTGCGCAATGGTGTGTGCAGATTTGTTATGGTTATTTTAGAAATGCCACTTTTAGAAGTAGGCATTTCTGTGTGCTATATGTCTGCCTTCCTGATGTGAATTGCATGTCTGGCTTTTGAGTGACTTGGGCTGGTGAGGTGTGGGTGGCTAAAGGAGAGGCAAGATGAGTCAGTGCTAGGCTGAATGGGATATTTACATTTTGAGTAGTGGGTGGAGAAGTCCCAGGCCCCTGAATAGGAGTGTGCCTGCCCTAGTGAATGCTGGCTCCGCCCCCCAGTGGTGTGTCTGATGACGAGCCCCCACCTAACAATAGAGAAGAAGAGCCTGGTAAACAGAGTGCTCCAAAACCAGTTGCAACTGTTTTTCCAAGCCATGTGCTGTGACACAAAGGAAAATGTCCTATAAATGTAGGGGCTGTGACCGCTTGAAAATGTTGTGTTGTGCTGTTGACTTGAAGGGGGTGCCTGCTGCTGCTGGGCTCCAGGAGGAACCACCACTGGGGACTGCCTCCCTACTGGAGGGCCCTGTGTGCTGGCCTGCCTGAGCCCTGCCTTTGACCCCTGGATTTTTGGGCTTCAGCGCCTGTTAGCGTTTTGCTTTCGTTTGGAAGACCGCTTTATTTCTTGCTCCAGGAGGGGAGCGTGTGGGCTTCTCAGCACCGAGGGAATCAAGAGGGAATCCCTGGCCAAGCTCGAGCCCACCCCACGTTGTTGCCGCCTTTGGAAGTTAATTTCTCCAAACGGGTGCCCACCCCGCGTTGGTACTCTCACTCGGGTGCCCATCCCGCTTTATGCACATTTCTCAAGTGGGTGGCCACCCGCATTGCCCAGAACCGCAAAGAAATCGCTGCCGCAGCCCGGGGAGAAGAAGTGCCGCAGCCGCAACGCAGAAGACAGGCAGCCTTGCCTGGACGTGGGCGGAGCTTTACCCGAGGCCCTGCCGGGACAGGATGTCCGGTGGGGGTTGGAGGCCGGGCTCCCGTGACCGGAGGAGAGCACCGCTTATCTGCCAAAGTCCTGTGACCCTGGGAGAGGGCCCGGGTGAAGCTGACAGAAGAAAGGGGGCACTGGAGCCTCGCAGGCTCCCTTAGCTGCATGACGTGGCCTCCCCCCGCCGCAACAGGAGCAGAGACCATCCCACCGCGACAGGAGCAGCCCGAGAAGCTCCGGTGAGTGGGGCAGGAATGGTGCTTTGTTGGTGTGGTTTGAGTGCCCGGGGAGGACCAAGGCACCTCTTGCTCCGGGCCGTGCTGTTGTTATCTCGGCCCTGAAGGGCCACTGGCCCACCTCCTTTGGGTGCAGAAGGAGCACCGAGGATCTTCCCAAATTCGTCCTGCTAAGTTCAGCTACCCGCATGATCGCGGGTGGCGGCGCACTATCAGGGGCAATATTGGATTGAGGTGGCATTACGGGGTGAGCCCAGGACAGGGCCCCCGCATAGGGAACACTGACTGGGGGGACCTTAACCCTGTGGTAGGTGTACTATAGGTCCCTGCTGCTGATTAGGTATAGGCCTCAGGTGAGCCTGATAATGATCACCGCAGATAATGTTCTGCATAACTGGCTCCATTTGAGCGCCTTAATGCTATCCTTTACCAGTAGTTATTCGTGTTTGCATTATGTGTATGCCATAGCGTGAGGGGGGCTGTCTCTATGATGCTAATTTGTGCACTTTATAAGTAGTTAGCCACTGTGCACTGCTGATCATGATTATGCCTAATGTGTGCGCTCCGCCAGTGTAATGTGATGCCTAATGTTTATGCCTCACATGATTGTGATTGCATAATGTGAATTATGTGATGTGTTGTATGCACCCTGATTTAGGCCTCTAATGTATTTATGCTGGTAGGGCCTATTGTGTAATGTGGTGATACTAAGGAAGTTTGGGGCCTAATGTGTTTTTATGCCTAATATGATTTATGTCCAAGGTGATTTGTGCTTCCTATGTTTTATGTTACGGGATCTAGTTCTTAGTCCAGTATTTCACCAGTAGTTACTGGTTGTACGTTATGTATGATTTACTTGTGCACTTCTGAAGGTTCTGACTGTGGCCCGATTGGCCCGGCCAGGTGTAAATAATCCCCTGTGAATATTGCCTAGTTGGCACAGTGTATATTATGTGATTTGGGGCCAGATGTAGGTCGGTCGGTAACGGCCGAAAATCGGTATTTTGGGCCGTTACCGACCGGTATATGGGTGACAGGTATGTAAGGGGCATTATTTTTAACGAATCGGTAAAATTACCGATTCGGTAATTTTACCGATTCGGTTAAATAAAAAATCGGTAAATTTACCGATTCTGAGGCACCGAGATGTAGGTGGGACTCTTCAGAGTCCCAGAGGCCTTACAGAATCTGTATTTTACCATCAAATCCAATTTGATGGTAAAATACCGATTCCGGTGTGCATGCACATGTGTGCATGCACACCTATGCCATGTGACAAGCAGACCTGCCCTTAGGGCATGTATGCCTGCCACATGGCACCTGAGCCTGTTTTGTGGGTGCCAGAGGGTGTCAAAGTGACACCCCCTGCACCCTTGTGCAAATCGGTATTTACCGATTCGGTAAATACCGAATCGGTAATGCCCATTCATTCCTATGGGCTTCAAAGCCCATAGGAATGAATGGGCATTACCGATTCGGTATTTACCGAATCGGTAAATACCGAATTCTTCAGAATCGGTATTCCAGCACATCTGGAATGCCTACATAACCACCCCTTAGATTTACCGATTTTTAATTACCAAATCGGTAAAATTCGGTAATTAAAAATCGGTAAATCTATTTTACCTACACCTGGGCCTATGTTTCTAATGTGTTTATGACAATACAAAGGATATTTATTATATAACCTTGTGTGGAGTTCCTTTTGTGGTGTGCCTAGGGTGTTACTGCTGTGTGTGTGTTGCGCAAACGATTTACACATTGCCTCCAGGATAAGCCTGACTGCTCGTGGCAAGCTACCAAGGGGGTGAGCAGGGGTTATCTTATCTTTGGCGTGTAACTCCCTTGCCCTGACTAGAGTGGTGGTTTCTGCCTGGCTTTGACGCAAACCTTAGCCAACCAGAAACCACATTTCTAACATTGGTTGTCAGCCGTGAGGATAGTACCACAAGGACAACTGGTTGCACTGCAAACTCTGTATTTAGATAGTCACACGGAAAGGGATTATTGTTTCTGAGTTTTATTTTATTTTTCTCCTAAAAAGTGTCATTTGTAAGTTCTGTACTCTTGCTTCAGCTCAGAAGCCTAGGTCTCTTGTATTGCACCTGTGTTTTAAGAACCTTGCCAGAATGGAACCTACCTTTAATGCATATAATCTGTTGGAATACAGTATGTTGGAGTTAAGGGGGTTCTGTGATGAGAGAAGCTTAGCGATGGGTGAGGAAGACACTCGGCTATCCCTTAGGACAGCCCTGCTACACTGGCAACAGGATAGATGGAGACAGATAGACAGGGACCTGGCCGCACTCCAAGAGGGTGGTGGGTCTGAGGGTGGCCCTAAGGAGTCTGAAGAGGAGGAGGAAGAAGATGACAGAACAGGGACGCCAGTAGATAGTGAGGACCCCATAAATAGGGAGTCTCTTGCTGGGTCCAGTGTTGGGGGCAGTGTTCCACCCCTTTCCCTATACCCAGAAGAGTGGGTAGATAGGAGGGAAGAAAGGGAGCATCAGCTGGTTTTGGAGAAGGTCAGGTTAGAGCATGCAAAGGAGATAGCGCAGCTGAGGATGGGGGAGAAAAAGTTAGAGACCGAGAGGGTCTTAGCGCAGGAGAGGATGGCGGAGGCTGAGAGGACCTTCGGCAGGGAGAAATTAGTCCTGGAGGGTAGATTATCCCTGTGAGAAGTTGGCCTGGCATATGATGTCCACTATTCTAGTGGGCACCTTGCCCAGTCCAAACGACCCTTATTGATGGTAGGTTTAAGACAACCTTAATTGAAAGCTATCCTAGTGGTCGCTGTTAGTGAGCAGCCTTCAGGCTAAGTCTTGAAGGAATGTAAAGCAGCTTGTTTTGCCAGTCTATAATCTCTTGAATGATCAAATGAAAGTACACCACACAAGGTATATATCTAACATATACGTATTTATTCTAAACACAACCCCTCTAGTCTCTTTATGAGGCTAGATGCCAAAGTACAACACAAGAATTTTAAATAGCACACAGTAAATAGCACAGTATACGTTTTGCCCTAGGGGCCTCACAAACCATATACTAAAATAGTGGTATAAGAACCACGGGAGGGATAGAAGTGAGGCCTAGGGCCTGTAGAATCGCTGGGGCAACCAGGAACCACCCAAGGTAGGGGTGCAGGAGACCCACGGGGGAAGCGTACAGTGTCTAAACACAGGTGCGAATCACCATTGAATTCTTTAGAGGAAAAGCAAGTTACAATTTTAAAGATTAAGGACACTTCGGAGTGATCTACGATGGAACCCCTTTAGACTTAGACACTTCGAGAGTCAAGACCCACGGGAGCATGGGAGTACTCGTGTTACCTCACCCAGGGAATCCGGGTGCACAGGTGTCTTTTGGTGTCGGGTTTCCTCGTCGATTCCAATGGAGAGCTGCGAAGAAGTGCTGCAGGGGACCAGAGGAAAAGTGTTCGGGTGGATCCAAGAGTGGTTCGGAGATCTGAAGAACCTTGAAGCAGAGGGGACAGAGTCTGGGTCACTAGCCAGTGACCAGGATGGCGACAGGAAGATGCCAGCTGGTGTTGGGTGCTTTAAGGTAAAGTAGGTGAAACTTGACTCTTCAGCCACGAGGACCAGGAGGCGTCAACGACAACCAGGAGTTGGATACGAGCTGTCCCACAAAGGATGTCGAGTGCTTCAGCGTCGGTATCCGGATTGGACCTAACAAGCCTTGGCAACAGCAACCCATGCAAGATGACAAGATTGGCTTCGGTGCAGACCAGCAAGGTCTGAGGGACTTACCCTTTGGAGGGGAGTCGGAGCACGTCTGAAGCAACCAGGAAAGCTCAAGAAACAAAGGATTGTTCTTCGTGGGCACCCACTAGCAAACGAACTAGGTATCGCAAAGGAGCTTCGAGCTGCGGTGAAGAAAGTTGGCTCACGGGACACTCGTGGAGTGTAGGCCTTTCATCTTCGGTGCAAAAGGTGCTCGGGGCAAGGGCAACAAATAGCCCAAAGCACAACTTCGGGAAACTTCGGGAAGTAGGTGCAGTTGCAAAATTGCAGGATGTCCAGGAGTTCCAGTCTCACGTCTCTCGTGTTGGCTGCGGGTCTCAGCTTTTCTGGGATCTCTTGTTGGCCTCAGGGAAGTCTGGAAGTCCATGTCCTGTGTTGCAGATTCTTCGGGATCCGGCTGGACCCTCGAAAATGCAGACCGGCAAGATGCTCTTAGGTGCCTGTTTGAACAGGGGGGTCACTCCTTGACCCCAAGGGAGATTTCTTCCGTCTTCCAGTCGATATGGAATGTCAAAGGTCCAGGATTTCGTCTTCAGGGTTTCGTCCAGGGTAATGTAAAGTCCTAGGGACTGGGTTCCTATACTTATACTAAGTTTAGGGGATGGACTAACTCTAGGGTCCCACCTAAGGGAGGCCTGGGGAGAGGGTGGTTACCCCCAGGTAGTGTCTCAAAAGCATTCACTGAATGCAACCCACCCTGACCCAATACACTAAAGCCTGTCTGGGGAGGTGCTGGCACCTCCCTGGACAGGAAACCTATTATCCAGGCCTCCCCTGCTGGAGTTTCGTCCAGCAGCAGGAGGTCAGACTTGTGTCTGTGGCAGCAGCATCCATTTTGTGATGCTGAGGCTCTGTAAAACTTTAACCGGGTATACCAGTGTGTACATGTCTTCTCCCTCTAGAAGGGTGGCATGCTAACCCCGCCGCCAGAACTGGCAGGGGGAAGGGGGTGCGGGGAGGGGGGGGGAGTAGTATTCCAAAGTGTTTGACACCAAACACGACATGTTTTGATAAAGCCAAACCAAAGTTAGCATTAACCGCGAGGATTATAATGCACTTAAGAGTATATTGTATGGCCATATCACAGAACAGCTATAAGGAAGGGATTCCAAAAGCTGCAGAGGGGCTCAGCTCATGCTAGGGCACCTTCTCACACAAAACCAAGCACTCTGCCTTCAGGATTGACAAGGCGTGCCATAGGAGTGACTTATAGGTTAATATGTGTCTGTTTTAAATGGTGGATATAGGTATACTATATCCCAGTAAGGGGTGCTTACACCACCATACCCAGGCTGCAAGTGCAGACCTGTGGTGCCATTTTGGAAGGCTACCCAGAGGTGGCATAATGCATGCTTCAGCCCCTGGTAGGCCCCTGGGGTGCCTATGCCCCTGGTAACTAAAGTACCATATACTAGGGGCTCACAAGGTAACTCAGTAACCAATCTGGTATGTACCTAATGTACATGGAATCAATTTAGAGAGAGAACAGCTATGCTGTGGTCCTGATTAGCAGGGCCACAGCCAGACTAAAGTCGAAAAACCAGTGAAACACAGCAAAAAGTGGGGGTAACCATAGGAAGCAGCCCCTACTCTCCTACAATCCTCTGAGCGCAGTAGTGGTTTTCTGGATTCCCCATTGAAGGTGGGGTCCAGTGGTGGCAGCAATATGGAGTCCAGTGCAGGAAATCCCACTCCCAGATCCCAGAGCGTGGTAACTAGTTCCCAAGAAGAGGAGTACAGGTTGAAGTTCAGGGGCAGTAAGAAACTGTCTCATCAGTCTTGGGGGGAGTTTGCGGATGGATGTAAGGATGCACTGGCTGACTGGGTAGGGGTTAACACGGACTATGATTTTGAAAGACTGTTTGATCTGGTTATCAGAGAGCACATGCTCAGTCGTTGTTTTCCTGGGTTGCGCCAACACCTGTTGGAGTGTGGATTTTCTGATCCATGCGAGCTTGCACGGGAAGCAGACCTCCTGTAAAGGGCCAGAGGTTCTGAAGAGGCATTGGGGAGTGATCCTAAAAGTAGTGGCTCTGGTATCTTCCAGTCCTGTGTGGACGGAGAGGTTCAGAGTATCCCAGCTATGTCCCAGTGTAGTGGGAGGGGTGTAGGGCCTCACGTCCTGTCTCAGTGGACTAGGAGTGAGTGTGGCACTGTGTGTCCCAAGGTGCCCGAAACCCAGTCTCAGGACCTGGAGGGTTCCCTAGGGGAATACCAGGTTGGGGGCCTAGGCTGCACTGTTAGACCATTTGAGGGGGAGTTCCTAGTGTCTGGAGTGTCTGTAAATAGAGCTCTAATGGTTCTGGTGTCTGGCGGTGCCGCTCCAGTTGGGAGGGTACAGAAGTCCAGAGTGAGGGGTGAGAGGTGAGAGGAGGATGTGTTCCCCAGTGGAAGAACCAGTGGGTCAGGGACCAGCCAGTAGGGCTGAGTCTTCTAGTAGTGACCATGGTGACAACACTTCTGTCCTGGGGGATCTTCGCGCACTGTAAGATGGACAGGGGTCGAGAGATCTGCACCAGGCAGACTGTCACACGACACCTGAGTCATGTGTTACCATCATGGGGTTAAGGCTGTGTGCATCCCCAGAAGTCCTGGCGCGCCAGGCAAGTGTTCAACCGCAGTGGTTGGTCCCTGGTTGGGAGGACTGGTTCAAAATCTGCCTGACCTAGAGAGAGGGACATCTGTAACCAGTGTCCTGACCTGTTTGGCTTCCAGG
This sequence comes from Lissotriton helveticus, assembly GCF_964261635.1. NCBI lineage: Eukaryota > Metazoa > Chordata > Amphibia > Caudata > Salamandridae > Lissotriton > Lissotriton helveticus. The sequence continues at coordinate 1,920,067,613 of NC_136065.1, forward strand.
GGTACCGCTCCAGTTGGGAGGGTGCAGAACTCTGGATGGGGGTGCAGAGGGAGGGAGCTCTCGTCTCTGACCCCAATGCAACCTGAGGGTTTAGACCCTAGGCTGGGAGACCAGTTGCTGGAGAGAGGTCTTGAACTTGAGGGAGCATGGTGTTCTGAGGGTGCCTCTCAAAGGAGGAGAGTGCGGAAGCCTAGGAGGAGAGGTATGGGGAGGAGAGCCTCGCCCGTGACTTGTGGTCAGCCTGAGGGTGCGGACCCTAGGCTGGAGGATCGGTGGCAGTCTAGAACTGCCCTGATGAGGGGAAGAGTGGAGAATGGCTACTATATGCCAGGGGTTACTGCCCCCCACTCTTTGAGATGGCACGGACCAGATACGTCTGGATGGCCTAGTGTCTGGTTCTGGTCCTGGCCGCGGACAGCTAGGGAGTACCAGTGGGGTAGCGTAGTTGTTCCTGAGAGCTTTTACAAAGGGAACCACATGGGTTCACAGTGGCGTAGAACAGGAGGGTGTCCCTGCAGTTGCGGGCTCGCATCCGTGTTCTATCGCCCCAAGCAGGGAAGCCCATCACAGTGGTGATTGGTCTGCCCTGGGTTTTGGCTGGAAGGGGGTTGTGTTGGACTTGGCCCTTTTGGCGGGTTCACCCCTAAACTTTTTTGCCTGTCTCGTAGCCTTTTCCCTGTGTAGTGTTGGTGGTTTTAAGCCTCTAGGCACTTTATCACTGCTGTTCCGTGTAAAGTGCGTGCGCTTTGGGTTACATGTAGTGTTTTTTTTTAAAGTTTATCTGGCTTTTGAATGACAGGGGCTGGTGAGGTGTGGGTGGCTCCAGGAGGGGCAGGATGAGTTAGCGCTAGGCTGAATGGGACATTACATTTTGAGTAGTGGGAGAAGAAGTCCCTGGCCCTTGAATAGGAGTGTGCCTGTCCTAGTGAATGCTGGCTCCGCCCCCCTGTAGTGTGTCTGATGACGAGCCCCCACCTAACAATAGGAAAGAGGAGGCTGATAAACAGAGTGCTCCAAAACTAGTTGCATCTGGTTTCCCAAGCCCTGTGCTGTGACACAAAGGAAAATGTCCTATAAATGTAGGGGCTGTGACCCCATGAAAATGATGTGTTGTGCTGGTCCTGACTTGAAGGGGGAGTGGGGCTGCTGCTGCTGAGCTCCAGGAGGAACCACCACTGGGGACTGCTTCCCTATTGGAGGGCCCTGTGTGCTGGCCTGCCAGAGCCCAGTCTTTGCCCCCTGGATTCTTGGACTTCAGCGCATTTGAGCGCTTTGCTTTAGTTTGGAAGAGCGCTTTATTTCTTGCTCAAGGAGAGGATCGTGTGGGCTTCACAGCGCCGAGCTGCACTTCATCAAGAGGGAATCCCTAGCGATTCCCTCGTTCTTAGTGGCCAAGCGGGAGCCCACCCCGCGTTGTTGCTGCCTTTGGTAATTGATTTCGCCAAACGGGTACCCACCCCGCGTTGATACTCTCTAGCGGGTGCCCACCCCACTTTATGCACATTTCTCGAACGGGTGCCCACCCCGCATTGCCCATATCTGCAAAGAAATCACCGCCGCAGCCCGGGGGAAAGAAGCGCCGCAGCCGAGACACGGAAGACAGGCAGCCTTGCCTGGACGTGGGCGGAGCTTCACCCGAGGCCCGGCCGGGACATGCAGTCTGGTGAGCTTGTGCCGGGTTGGAGGCGGGGCTCCTGTAGCCGGAGGAGAGCCCAGCGTGTCTGACAAAGTCCCGTCACCCTGGGAGAGGGACCGGGTGAAGCCGACGGAAGAAAGGGGGCACCGGAGCCTCGCGAGCTCCCTTGGCTGCATGTCCTGCCCTCCCCCCGCCGCAACAGGAGCAGAGAGCATCCCGCTGCGACTGGAGCAGCCCAAGAAGCCCCGTTGAGTGGGGCTGGAATGGTGCTTTGTCGGTGCGGTTTGAGTGCCCGAAGGTGACCAAGGCACCTCCTGCTTCGGGCCGTGCTGTCGTTATCTCGGCCCTGAAGGGCCACTGGCCTACCTCCTTTGGGTGCAGAAGGAGCACTGAGGATCTTCCCAAATTCGTCCCGCTAAGTTCAGCTACCCGCATGATCGTGGATGGCGGCGCACTATCGGGGGCAGTATTGGATTGTGGTGGCATTACGGGGTGATCCCAGGACGGGGCACCCGCTTAGGGAACACTGACTGGGGGGACCTTAACCATGTGGTAGGTGTACTATAGGTCCCTGCTGCTGATTAGGTTTAAGCCTCAGGTGAGCCTGATAATGCCCACTGCAAATAATGTTCTGCATAACTGGCTCCATTAGCGTGCCTTAATGTTATCTTTTATCAGTAGTTACTGGTTGTTGGATTATGTGTATGCCATAGTGTGAGGGGGGCTGTCTCTATGATGCCAATGTGTGCACTCTATAAGTAGTTAGCCACTGTGCACTGCTGATCATGATTATGCCTAATGTTTGCACTCCCCCAGTGTAATGTGATACCTAATGTTTATGCCTCACGTGATTGTGATTGCATAATGTGATGTATGCGATGTGATTTATGCGTTCTGATTTAGGCCTCTAAGGTATTTATGCTGGTAGGGCCTATTGCGTAATTTGGTGATACTAAGGAGGTTTGGAGCCTAATGTGTTTTTATGCCTAATATGATTCATGCACAAGGTGATTTGTGCACCCTATGTTTTATGTTACAGGATCTAGGCCCAGATGTAGGTAAAATAGATTTACCGATTTTTAATTACCGAATTTTACCGATTCGGTAATTGAAAATCGGCAGATCTAAGGGGTGGATATGTAGGTATTCCAGATGTGCTGGAATACCGATTCTGAAGAATTCGGTATTTACCGATTCGGTAAATACCGAATCGGTAATGCCCATTCATTCCTATGGGCTTTGAAGCCCATAGGAATGAATGGGCATTACCGATTCGGTATTTACCGAATCGGTAAATACCGATTTGCACAAGGGTGCAGGGGGTGTCACTTTGACACCCTCTGGCACCCCCAAAACAGGCTCGGGTGCCATGTGGCAGGCATACATGCCCTAAGGGCAGGTCTGCCTGTCACATGGTATAGGTGTGCATGCACACATGTGCATGCACACCGGAATCGGTATTTTACCATCAAATTGGATTTGATGGTAAAATACCGATTCTGTAAGGCCTCTGGGACTCTGAAGAGTCCCACCTACATCTCGGTGCCTCAGAATCGGTAAATTTACCGAATTTTCATTTTACCGAATCGGTAAAATTACCGAATCGGTAATTTTACCGATTCGTTAAAATAATGCCCCCTACATACCTGTCACCCATATACCGGTCGGTAACGGCCGAAAATACCGATTTTCGGTCGTTACCGACCGACCTACATCTGGCCCCTAGTTCTCAGTCCAGTATTTTGCCAGCAGTGTGCGTTATGTATGATTTACTTGTGCACTTCTGAAGGTTCTGACCGTGGCCCGATTGGCCCGGCCAAGTGTAAATATTCCCCTGTAAATATTGCCTGGTGCCAGTAGGCACAGTATATATTATGTTTCTAATGTGTTTATGACAATACAAAGGCTATTTTTTATATAACCTTGTGTGGAGTTCCTTTTGTGGTGTGCATAGGGTTTTGCTGCTGTGTGTTGCGCAAACGCTTTACACATTGTCTCCGGGATAAGCCTGACTGCTGGTGCCAAGCTACCAAGGGGGTGAGCCGGGGTTATCTTTGGCGTGTAAATCCCTTGCCCTGAAGAGTGGTGGTTTCTGCCTGGCTTTGGCGCAAGCCTGAGCCAACCAGAAATCTCATTTATAATAGACTGCTTGTCGTATTTGTACTTTTCTATTTTTTATTTTATTGTTAAAAATGTTCAGTTATGAAGACCAAGTATCATTTATACCTCTTATTGTGATTACTATTCAGAGTTATTTCTTGGAATGTTAAATGTGTTAATAAAACTGTAAAGTGGCAGAGGATTCTCTTTTATTTGGGTACATTTAATCCTGATTTGGTTCTACTGCAAGAGACCCACCTCAGTCAACTTGAAGTATTGAAACTCAAACATACCTGGGTGTGCATAGTGCTTGTTTCCCCTGCACTCAATAATAAAAATTGAGTTGTTATTTTTGTTAACCAAAATTCGGACTGTAATGTTTTATCTCATGAAGTTGACAGTGAGGGTTAATTGAATGAAATTAAGTTCTTGATTAGCAGGATTATTCTAACAGTTCTTAAGGAATATGTTCACACAGAGAATGACTTTACTTTCTGGCACAATTTAGAGAAGAAATGTATTCAATATAATGATACTTATTTCCTAAACGGGGTGACTGTAATCTGATTTTAGACCATTTTCTAGACCGCCAATCGTCAATTAAATTCACCCAACACAAAATGCATACTCAATTTCACTCTTCTGTTTCTCAGAGAGCTTTGATTTACTCTAAGACATTATGTTATCCCAATTTAAGAGAAAGTACTTTTTACTCCCCAGCACATGGATTAGACCATATGTTTTTGAGTAAAGAATTATCTCCAAACATTCTTAGTGTTGCGATTGGGTACATTCTGATTTCTGATCACACTCCAGTTATTATTGACTTGGATTTAATCCCTGTTCAGTCTACTTCAGGCAAATAGAAATGTTATACCTCTTGCTTAAAAGACAATCAATGTTCTTCATCCTTCACTACATTTGCTTTCGATTTTTATTGTACACATGTTGATCCCACTTTATCAGTATAATTAGTGTGGAACATGTTTAAGGCTACTGCTCGTGGTTTCATAATTTATTACATGTCTCGGAGAAAACAGAAATGTGTTAAAAAGCATCAATTATTTCTTCTTCCTATTGAACAGCTCAAGCATAGATACTACTGATCCAAATCCAATTCTGCGTTATAAGACCAAGTTGCAGCCAAAATATGGTTTAATGAAATTTCCAATATCTCTGCATCTACCATTTTGCTCAAAGTAGTGCTTGCTATTATGGTGGTTCTAACAAAGCTGACAATTTACTGGCTAATTACCTCAAGATTAAAAACAAAGTACTAAAATTGACTCCCTGAAGAACTCTCAAGGAACTCATATTTTTTAAGATAATGACATTCTTAGTGAATTTTTAACTCAAACTATAAATCTCTATATATCCCAGAAATTATTCTACTTCAATCAGAGATAGATGCTTATGTACCCAATATTGCAAACCCTAAGGTTATTAATGTTGACTTCTCATCTCTTGAGAAAGATATATCCCTCCAAGAGAATACTTTCTGCAACTTCTTTACTTAAAAAAGGTGAAACACCTTGCCTCAATAATTTTTCTATGGAATTTTGACTTCATTTTTTCTACATTTTAATGCTCAGTTATTCAGTTTCTTCACTTCTTCTACTTCGACTTCTGGTACATTTCAGGATGCCACAATATGTGTCATTCATAAAGAGGGTAAAGATCCCACAGCTTGTAAAAATGACCGTCCCATCTCCTTTGTTAATGTGGACTGTCTCTCCCTGCATTACTACATGAATTATCTCTCTTTTCATCTGTCTCTGGTTAGAAAATGAATACTGACAAACACTGAAATCCTTCCCTTGAACAAATTATGTACCAAAGACTTGTTTGAGCCATCAGGATTCATTTAGAACTCTTCAAAGATCAAATACTTAGGTCTAGCGTTTGCTAATTCTATAATGAGACAGTAAGTATCAACCTTAAGGAAATTATATCCAAATCTGAGTCCATACTTTTGAGTTGGAACCTACTTTTTTTCTTTCCCTTTTGGGGTCGCTGTGATTCTATTAAAATTATGATCTTGCCCATTATATTTGATATCATTTTGATGATTCCTGTAATAAATTCCCTTACGTTATGTAAAAAAATGTGTTTTTTTGCGAAGGAATGTGCAGTCTCATATCTCTGTGACCATACTTAATAAAACTCAAATTGGAAAGGGGAGGTTATTTTCCCAGATTTCCATCAGAATCACAAGACCTACTATCTCTGACAGGCTTCTCTTTGGTTGCATAAGATCTCCTATGCATTCTTTCCCCCATTACTGGATATTGAATTAGTGTTACTCCTTGCAAGAGGTTATTTTGTTTTCTTCCTGTCCCTCTATTGTCTCTCCTGCAGTGATCAATCATACCTTTTCTTTGCTGTCATCTCATCTGACCTAGGTTTCTTCCTCTCGCAAGGAGTTTCTCCAGTTACCCTTATGGCATAACAAATGTATTAAACTTAACAATAGGTCACTTTATTGGAGGTCGCGGAGAGAATGTGTCATTATTTGGGTCTCCGATCTCTTTCAGTATAATTATGATCTGATCTCCTTTCCTTAATTTCAATTCAAATGTCATTGTCCTACTTCCTTCTCTTGAATCTCTTTATTTTGATGCTCAGTTTTCCTTACATGATTATCAGGAATCACCTGCTTCTCCTATTAATTTGTAACAAATGTTACCTTCCCACCCTAAAGCTTCACTTATTTATAAATTGCTTTAATCTGCACCTCTCTTGAGAGTTAAGAGTTAATATTGAACTACTATCAGATATTGGTATTACCTGGCCAGTCTCTTTTTGGGATAAATGTTGTCTAAAGATTCATACAACCTCTAGAACAGCCAACAATACTCAGACTTTGTTCTTTATTTATAATAGACTTTATATCACTCCTTCTATAGTCGATAAGTTCTCCCAATCTTAATTGTTGTGTCCAAATACTTTAGCCTTTTGGCACAAAGTGTGGACTCATATAAGATTGATTTTTCACACCTCGTCTTCTTTTAGCATCACTAATGTCTTTATAGGAAGTCCAGAGAACTCGTTCATATTTCACAATAAATTGTTAGATGTTTTTACGGTCTATTGCTTTTCAGCAAACAATCATAAATTGGAAATGTTACTCAAATATTTCCTTTAAAAGCATGGTGGTATGCTGTTTGTTATCACGATATATTAAATTGAGCGATTATAGGTTTTTCAGTTCCTGCCATCAATAGAGATGCATTCTGGCTCCCAATAAAACTATATTTAGGCACTATCTGTAAGAATCTTTTGAATGTATCTTCTGTTACATCGGAGAACTTTAAACTGCCATGAACTCGTATGGCCTCTGTACACTAGTATGTTTGTCATTTTCCTACTCATTTAACCCTTTATTTCTGGATATCATCTCATCTTGCTAACTTTGGTTATTCTGTTCTACCTGGTCTTCACCATTTCCTTACTTCCCCTCTGTGTTTTCTTTATCCCTTTTCTTTCGTTCTTTTTTATTTCTCAGATTACACATTTATGTCTAAAAGTAAAAAAATAACCTTTAATATGTGATTTCTGTAATACAGTTTTCCCTATATTGCATCCCTTTACCCTCATTAATGTATGGTTCTGAAATGTTGTTACAAGGTGTGCTATGTTTCTTGCCAATCTCTGATTTGTGTTTCATTGTTTAAATGAAGCTTTTTAAGCTAAAAAACAAAAATAAGATCAAATATTCAATAACGAGAATAATTTACTAATACTATGCTATTGCTAACTCCAGTCTTCAAATATTTGAGCAGTGTTAATTTAGGAGTGTTTGCCACAGTGTCAGCAAGTACGGAAACTGTGAACAGCAGCATGCTAGTGTGCATGTGTGCAATATGTGTGCATGCTCAGCGGAAGCATACAAATAGAGGGAGCTTCAACATGCCACACATCAGTTGTGTCCTTCACCTTCCGACAGGCCACCATGTACCAGGATGTAGCCCATGAAGAGACTTTGGGGCATATTACCAAGGGTGGCGATAGGCAATTATCACCGGTTTAGCGGCCGTTTTCGGCCGCTAAGCGGCGATAATTCTATCGCTCTATTAGCAAGCTGTCGCTAACTGATGTTAGCGACAACTTTTAGGCGATAGCGAGCGGTTTGGGGCCTGCTTTGCATGTCAGCGATATTTATCGCTAATGACATGCAAAGTGGGCGTACCCAACCTGTTAGCGACTGAAAGTAGTCGCTAACGTCGCTATCGCCTATTAGCAAGGCAGGCGTAGCGAAGGAAATATTCCCGCTATCGCCAAAAACCAACGCCTGCTCAGACCAGTTCTTAACCATGTTATCTAATGGGAGGTGGATAACATGGCTAAGAGCATTTCGTCGCTAATGTGTGAATAACGCTGTATTCTCAGCGATATTCACGCATTTCGCCGCTATCACTGGATATTTTAGCACAGTGGAGAAAAACGTTGCTAATAACATGTTTTCTCCGCTAACATATCCAGCGATAGGCAGCGATAAAAAAGTCGTCGCTAAGCCTATTTAGCGATAATTATCGCTACTTGTTGGTGATATGCCCCTTTGTTTTTAACTTTGCTCTATTATTTTCATGCTAACTGAACCAGTGGATTTTTGCAAATAGTCCTTCATATTAATCCAATATGTATTTGCCAGCGCTATTTAACTACAATTGAAACCCAGTTTATTCCACTAAATGATTCCTAGCTCTCCAGGGCAGGAAGGGTGAACCAGAACCTAACAAAGGCGGAACTGATAACAAGGGATACAGTCAATTTTACTGTACTCCCCGCGCCCTCCTACCCTCCACCGAACCAGCGCTGCCAGCCTTCCTGGCACATTTCCGAACTGATGCTCAGAGCCACCCCCAGAATGGCAGGGGCATAGAGGCCCTTTTCACTGTTCGGTTCATCGACAAAAGCCCCGGGCATCCTGGCAGAACCTAGCTGGCACCGTCCAATGGCGCTCACTGCCCCAAAGGCCTTCTGTTGTGAGTCTGGCTGAAAGAGACCCGGCTCGATGCGGCGTTTTGTTAAAGCGCTTCTTTCAGGCCCTCGGGAGGGGTGGAGGGCAGACGAGCTTTCTGGGAGTCGGAGATAGTCGGAGATCAAAAACCAATAACAGGGCGAGTGGTACTGAATGACCCCTTGCCCCGGAGGCACTTCTCTACTGGACGTTGCTCGCTTGCTTCATTGTGTTTAAGTCCCTGGCGCATGTGAGCATCTCGGTTATACACCGCTATCTCCCGCCACTGTGCTAATGCAATTGAATGTAAGCATCACTTTTATAAACACCCCTTCTTCCCTTTGTTTTTGTCATAAAGCATTTTAATTCAATGTAATCAGAAATATACAACTACTAAAAGTTAAAAAAACAATTAACAATCTGTAAAAGAATAGGACAGCGAAAAGAAATGAAAACAATGAATGGAGAAACATAACGTTGTCTTGGCCTGTTTATTTAAAATTTTTAACTAGGCCGTTAGCTTACACAGCCCTGGCACAACACTGGTAGCGACCAGCACAGGTGGCAGCAGTACACTACTACTAGCTTCCTTAAAACAATAGGTGCGGTAAAAACATCAACAGTACTGCAGGCCAGGGTGGTAGCTTTCACTGGTGGAGTAGGTGCAGTGACACCAGGGCCCAGAAGCCTAAGGTACCCACTGAACACCTAATATTGCTATATTTTACTACTTAAACAGCATGCATGGGACCCAGTTTCCTCACTTATAGTATGGCTCAAGGCGCTCTTATTACACTACTGCTGCAACCTACACTCTCGCCACCCCACACACACATAACTGTGACCTTGCAGGCAGCCTCAGTGCATTGCATGATTGATCACAAAACATGCATATGCAAGTATCTCTCTCTCTTTCTCTTTCTCTCTCTCTCTCTCTCTCTCTCTCCCTCTCTCCCTCTCCCTCTCTCTCTCTCTCTCTCTCTCTCTCTCTCTCTTTCTCTCTCTCTCTAGTGTGTGTGGGGGTGTGGTGAAGGAAAGGAGATGTGAGGAAGTACATTCAGGAGAGAGTGAAAAGAGGGCGCTGAAGAGAAAAGAGACAGGGCTAAAATATTCAGATGGATGAGATGTAGAGAGAAAAGGACATACATATCAGAGAGCAAACATCACCTGGGTTATCGAGACACTCTGAAGGCCGCCGTGCCTTCCACAGGCCTCAGTAATGTTTAATACACGCTCACAATCTGAGAACTGAAACATTTTCAGTATTGTTTACAACAAAATCATTGTTGTTACTCATTTATCTTAAACAGATAACAACCATTGAGAATGGCAATAGTTCTGCACAGGGGCCACAAGTACGGTCTGTGGTGTGACCGAGTGCTGCACTGATGCCACCAGGGTGGTGGTAGGGGTCTGGGTGGGTCAGGGATTGTATACGAAGGTCTGAAAAATGTTAAATGGGCAAGCATTTATTTGCAGATTAATAAATGCTGGACTGATTAATAGCAACTAAACATCAGCTTGTGCTGTTGTTCACCAGGGGGGGCCGCATGTAAAGGCCAAGAGGGCACCAAGTGGCCCCCTGGCCGTACTTTGAGTATCACTGCGTGACTATAGGAATAATGGAAATGTAGTTAGTGCTTAAGCAACGCCCTTAACTACATAGGGCATGCCCCTTTTAGAGATCCCCCTTCCCCCTCCTTTTTCATTTCATCAAGTAAGGCTACATCTGGAGCATATGCTATCAGGGTTGGAGAATTATTTAAATCTCAGTGCCTGACCTGGGCTATTGATGCTACTTTTAGAGGCCACCTCTGGCACGCTGTGTAGCCTGGAGGCCACCCTGGTGCACTCTCCATCTCGGAGGCCTTCTCTGGGTGCTGCGTCGGGGTTTGATGACGTCATTTGTTGTGTTCAGTTCTATGTTCAGCAGCAAGCTTACCTCCCACTCATGACAAGGGGCGTATCTCACCCCAGCTGTAGCCCCTGAGGCAAAGTGAAGTGTCAGAGTAGAAAGAACCAACCATGGGCGTCCACAGGGGGAGCAAGGAGGGGCGCTTGCCCCCCCCACCCGGAGCGCCCCTTCTTGCACCACCCCCCATATGGGCGCCCCTCCGAGATCAGCTTGTACAATAAGTGCTAGGAACCCCCAGGATTGCGTGTGCCAATGAGTGGTAGTTATTACTAAAACAACATTAGTATTTATATGGATTGAAGAGAGAGACCCTAAGTTAAAAAGATGCTGTTACACACATGTACATAGAACAGCTGTCTTAGTACTCACGTGTGAGGGTGTGCTGTTGTCGCAGGTTACTTGTGGACTCTCCTGAGGGAGTCTTCTGGTCACAGAGGGAGGCAGAGAGGTATCCATGAAACCTAGCCTCAGAGGGAGGCAGAGAGGTATCCAAGGAACCTAGCTTCAGAGAGAGGAAGAGATGTGCCCTAGGACCCCAGCCTCAGAGGGAGGCAGAGAGGTACCCTATGACCCTAGCCTCAGAGGGAGGCAGAGAGGTACCCTATAACCCTAGCCTCAGAGGGAGGCTGAGAGGTACCCTAAGGCCCTAGCCTCAGAGGGTGCCAGGGGGTAATTTTAGGGTTCCAGGCTGGTATGGGTGTTGGTGTGCCAGGGGGTAATTTTAGGGTTCAATGTGGGCATAGGTTTTGGCATAGGTTTTGGGGTGACAGAGGGATAATTTTAGGGTTCAGGGTGGGTATGGGTGTTGGGGTACCAGGGGGGTAATTTTAGGGTTCAGGGCGTGTATGGGTTTTAAGGGGCCAGAGGGGTAATTTTAGGGTTCAGGTGGGCTATGAGTTTTGGGGGGCAGGGGTAATTTTAGGATCAGGGTGGGTATGGGTTTTGGGGTGCCAGGGGGTAATTTTAGGGTTCTGGGTGGGTATGGGTTTTGGGGTGCCAGGGGGTAATTTTAGGGTTCCAGGCAGGTATGAGTGTTGGTGTGCCAGGGGGTAATTTTAGAGTTCAGTGTGGGTTTGGGTTTTGGGATGCCAGGGGCCAATTTTAGGGTTCAGGGTCGGTATGGGTATTGGGGCACCAGGGGAGTAATTTTAGGGTTCAGGGCGGGTATGGGTTTTAACGGGCATGGGGGGTATTTTTAGGGTTCAGGGCAGGTATGAGTTTTGGGGGGACAGGGGTAACTTTAGGTTTCAGGGTGGATATGGGTTTTGGGGTGCCAGGAGGATAATTTTAGGGTTTATGGTTGGTATTGGTTTGGGGCACCAGGGGGGTAATTTTAGGGTTCAAGGTGGGTATGGGTTTTGGGGTGCAAGGGGGGGACATTTTAGGGTTCAGGGCGGGTATGGGTTTGGGGTGCCAGGGGGATAATTTTAGGGGCCGGGCGGTACTGGGTTATGGGTTTTGGGGTGCCAGGGGGCTAATTTTAGGTACCAGGGAATGTATGAGTTTTAAGGGGCCAGGAGGGTAATTTTAGGGTTCATGTGTGCTCTAATTGTTGTCCAGTTTTAAATGCAGAATTCACCATTTTTTTTCCAGCTTGGCCTGAGCATTACCCGATCCTGATTGTCTGACATTTTTGCCCCGCCCCTATTGATTAACATTAGCCACGCCCCTTCATTTGCCAGGTTAGACCCCCTCTGAAAAAATTTCTGCAGACGCCCACGGAACCAACGTACCAATTTTATGATATCTGTCTCCACTCAATAATGTTTTAAAACATCACTGGCCCTGAGGCAACTATGTTGATCAGGCTTCTTTCGTAAATCCTTAAAAGGCAGTTTAATTGCCATCCTTAATGAAAACGATGGGTGGCATCAGTGCTTTAAATGGGCTGCTACCGTCCGGTACTGAGTACCTGCACTTCTGTAATGTGACAATGCAAAATCTCTCTACTCTCCCTCTGCTGCTCTGAAATATTGTTGTCATCCCCTCCAAGATTGTAAATAGGAATTTCAAAAGGAAGGCACAATGCAAGGTGACCTTGAAGGGAGAGTACCGGCACTTCTCAGCAGTGCTGTAATACCTTTAATGGAGGAGTGCAGCACTTCTCAAGAGCAGACATGTACTCTAAATAGTGAGTACCTGCACTTCTATAGATCCATTTAAAGCCCTGGGTGGCTCTAAGGTACAACAAGGCATCTAGTGCCATTGTCTGCCTAGCTTCTGCCTTGTTTTGAACTGTTTCCTAGTGTAGTGTTTTTAAGTATTGCCCATGGTGAACTCTGGAGTAATCTTTCATAAGGGGGATTATATTCTCTCCACATCATACAGCCCCAACCTCCACCCGAGGATAGCTAGCGCTAGCAGCCCCTGGACATCACTCTCTGGGCTATGCTCTGATCAGTAGCCTGCCCACAGCAGCCAAAAGCATAGACTTTAGAAGCCCACCTGACTTTCTGGCTGTCACTAACATAGGAATCTCCTACAAACACTATCTATGAATCCTCAGGAAGAACTATCTGACCTGGACTCATCCACTTCTCATCTACCATGAATGTGCTGCCCATAGTGTCAGTCAGTTTGGGTAAAAATCCAGCTCAGATAATGTCATTGATTTCCAGTTGTTAGCATTCACACCACTGCCTCTCACGTTCAGATTTGTAGTTGTATGCAAAAAATTACAGATTTTTAGTTTTATGCAAAAAATTACAGATTGTGGTTTTATGCAAAAAAATTACCCAAACGGTTACTTGGGTGAATAAATGTACTTGAAATTCTGCTTGTGTTAAAAAATTAATTATCCAAACGGTACATCTTGTGCTAACTTTTCTCACCGAATGTATGCAATGTGATTAATGGTGTAATCCCTGTAATTTTACATACATTTCACAATGCAAAATTATGCCAGCTACTCTGGTGTAATTAAAATGTCACCCAGGCCTTGCTAAAACCCTGCATTACAAATGTGTGATTCAACGTTCTTGTTTTTATGCTAGAGGCCCTTTAAGTGTTCATGGATGCCACAAACCTAGCAGTGCTCGGTGTTACAAAGCTCAGGATCTATGCTAGTATGGGGAGTTTTAAAGGCCCAACCTCCCAGGCCTGGGACTTGATGTTTTCTTTGGGTGGCTTAAAATTCCATAGTTGCAGCATGATATGACCATCTAGAGACTCAGAGTTCATGGTGTCATTGACCAAATGTTGGGGTAAAGCAGAAAACACATATTAAAGATTTGCTAAATGGCTTCAAGATGAAATAGTTGTTTGCCAACGTGTTGCTCAGTACCTCTTTTCATTCATTCAGTAGTTTTTTCGTGGCTCAGCCAATCACCACTATCAACAAATTCTAATTTCTCTTCATTGTATCCCCAAACCCTTTCTCATGTTGCCTACAAACCATGTAGTACTGCCTCGTTCATTTTGCTATATTGCTTTCGGCCTATATTGGGCATTTTAATCACTCACTAATCCATTCATTCATTCATCATCCTTTCTATTAATCTAGTCACATATCATGCATGTAATCTTCTACCATATATATACAAATTCTCATTTTGACAACTTATCAACCATGCATGTGCTCTCCCACCACGTGCCTCCTCACCCAGCATCCATCATCTCACCATTTACAGTCAGTCCACGATCAACTACATGCACATACCCATTCCAAGCCACCTAATAATCCTCAGTCGACCTCTACCCTCGCTTGTCCATTCATCCATCCATCTACTCACTCATCTGTCAGTCTAGCCATAGAACTACACACTCATCTCTCATCATGTCTTTCGTTAATGCACCCCACAGACATTAATTGTCCTTCTCACCTATGAATCACTGACTCACACGTCTGTCTACCGTCCATCCTATTTTTCTAACCACCCACATGTATTCAGTCACAATCTCGTCCACCATATGCGTACTCATTCGCCAACCAACTACTCATTAACCATCCATTATCTCTACCTTTATTCACCGTTATCCTATATATTCATCCATCCATTTATAAACATAGTCGTCTATCCATCCATCTATACATTTATAGCCTTGCTCATCCATTTACTCATATATTCATCCCTCTAATTACTTTGCAATCACCTGCTCAATAAATTATGCACACACTTACCCTTCCACCATGCATCCACCAACCATTCTTTCATCCTCCTACCCATCCATCTAGTCACTCCTCATTCATCCCTCCACCAATTCACCTACTGACCCATCAACCTGTAATTCATCCTTCTTCCAACATTTTCATCTACCTACTCACCCACCTAATCACTCATACTCTACTTGCCCATCCACCCATCCCCCCATCAATCAATCAAACAGCACTTATAAAACGCCACACCGTCACCCCCAGGGGTATCTGGCACTGAGGCTCCATCGAAGAGCCAGGTCTTGAGTCTCTTTCTGAAGTCTGCCAGGGAGGGGGCTGTACGGAGCTGGAGGAGAAGGTCGTTCCAGGCCTTGGCAGCGATGTAGGAGAATAAGTGGCCGCCGCTGTGGCTGCGGCATTGTAGGGGGTGTGCGAGGGTGAGTGAGGTGGAGTGCAGGTGTCTAGCTGGTTGGTGAAAGTTCATCTGTCAACTCATACATTCACTCACTCATTCATTGATCCACTGACACAACAATCAACTCATCCATGCACTCTCTCGCCCCAGCCACATGTGTCAGTGACTTTATACACACTCCATGCCAAGTGTGCCAGGGATTTGGCATGATATGTGGCTGACTGTCTCTAGTCCATGTTTCTGTGGACTAAAAGGTTCTTCAAGGTCACCTTGCAATATGCCTTCCTTTTATTTAGTTTATGTAATTCCTATTTACAATCTTGAAAGGGATGATAACATTTCAGAGCAGCAGAGAGAGAGAGGAGAGAGAGTGTGCATTGTAACATTAATGAAGTGCAGGTACTCATTACTGGACAGTACCGATGCCTTTAAAGCACTGGTCCCGCCCATCGTTTTCATTGAAGATGGCAATTAAACTAGCTTTTGAGGATTTACAAAAACGGCTGATAACCTCTCCTTGCCACATAGTTGCCTCAGGGCCAGTGATGTTGTAAAACATTACTGAGTGGAGACAGATATCATAAATTGGTATGTTGTTTTTTTAAACTCTGACAGTTCACAAGAAAAACAGATACATCGTGGCAGGAATGAATCTTGCCACCAGGTCACCAGAGGTGAAGCAATTAAGGTTTGTGATTTTTCGAAATAAGCAGCTAGGTTAGAGAAAGCGCTGGCCTCCAGTGCTCTTAGGAATGCTGAGAGAGGTCACTCTATCCAATCCTGATGCTGCTTTCATGCTGTGAAAGCAGCACCAGGATTGGGTAGTGCAGTTTCCTGCTTCCGGGGCTTCCTGAAGTCACCGGAAGGAGAAGGACGTCACGCGGCAAAGAAAGGAAGGTAAGTGTATTTTATTATTTTTGTTGTTGTGACCCCCTCCCCATCCTCGGTATATGCCAGCCACCACTGCCTAAAGTAATAGAAGTTATGTGTATCCATTTGTGGGAAAAGGGGGATATGTGGGCATGTTCAAATGTTTAGTGAGGTTAATAGATGGGCTACAGAGATTAGGTAGTGTTGGATTGCAGGAGTATGCCTTTCCAGGAAAGGAGAGGTGTGATCTTGGAAATGCGTGGTGGGTGTTTCCGAGAGAAGTGCTGGATTTGACACTGGCATCTTCTGCTATGTGCCCGTTACAAGCAGGGACGCTTGCCACCTGCCCAGAGGGAACAGGTGGGGTTTGCGTGTAGGCTGTTAGCTACCGGAACACCCAAATGACAGAGCAAGGCTTAACTTTTAACAACAGAGAAAAGACAACCAGATAAAACAAGCATTTGCAATGCAATAGGTCTCGCAGTTGTGAGAGTTTGAGATAGTGGCATTGTAAATGGAAATGCCTTTTATTTACGTCTTGGTTTTTAAAACATAAATAAAAGGCATTTTCATTTACAATGGCAATAGCTTAAACTCTCGCAAATGCGAGACCGATTGCATTGCAAATGCTTGTTCAGACTGGATGTGGTTCAGTCAGGCACTGTGAAAGAGGATGCACTGGAGTGGTGCCATGTGTGGTTTTTTTGACTCTCTAGACAGTTTGTCAAGGAATGTATTGAGGCATCCTATACATATGATGTTAGACCAGCCCAGGTATGGCATCAGCCGTGTGAAGATCAGCACAATTACCCAGATTTTTCGCAGGAGTGTCAATGAATTGCAATAAGGGGCATACTCGGGCATGTGTATCCCTCATAATAATAATAGTAAAAAAAAACACTTAGCCCACCTAACGGTCTGCACACAGTGGGACAGAGCGCTGCTGAGAGGGTGAAGGGGGGGGAGGGATGGGGGAGGGGTAGATGTGCCCGAGGGAGATCACGGGGGCCGCTGCGGTGAGGGGAGGGCTCGCTGGAGGCTATCCTCTCTGCAGAGGCGTCGCATGGGGGATGCTCCGGGTATAGCTGGGGTGGGAGTAGCGTAGAACACAGTCTTGTCTCTCCGCAGTGACCAAAACTCTCAATTGCGGTGTCACTGGCATAAGAGGGCATCAGTTCACTGCGGTGTGGGCAGCAAAGGGTAATCACAGTGTGGTGAAGGCCGCTCGCAGTGTGGCACTGATGTAATGGTAGGCGCGCCCAGTGTGCTGCAGTAAGAGACAGGTTCTTTTGGATGTCTGCCGATCCCTAGTTACACCGAGAGTCGACTAGAACACAGGAATGGGGGGGAGACGCTGGGTTAGCACTGATAGAAGGTGGCAGGAGGCTCAGTTTCGCGGCCGAACTCTCGGCACTGGACTGACTGCCTCGGAGGGCAGGTCAATGCATTTTAACCTCCGTCCAACAATTCCCTGCTATCATTATTAGTTTTAATTGTAATTTGTGGGTTAACAGGCGGAGTTTACTGCCCCTTGTGTTTAACCTACTTCATCCGGGGGTGTCTGAACAGACGCGGACCCTAATTCTCAAGGGTCGCTCTTGTGCAGGGTGTGAACATCAAGGTCGGTGCCTTTGGCTAGGACTGGGAGTTGTGCAATAATGACCCGCTGAGTCTTGTTGCACTAAACACAGATTTTAAAGGCGCCCTCTAGCCAATGCAAACTGGACAAGAATACCCCCAAGGAAGCCTCGACAGGCCTCTCTCAGGCGCTGCATTAAAACCACTCTCGGACAAACACGTACAAAGACCACTGCTTGCCCATCCCACTGGGGACCTGTCCTGTATGATAGATACTAAAAAAAAAAAACTCTGCCAAGTTTTATATATTACAATAAAAGTAAGATGTCAGGTCCCAAGGGTGGTCTCTTGTGTTAAATTTCTTTTCCTGCTTGTGGAGTATGACGAGGGGACATTTATGAGACGGAATAAAGTAACAAGTAAACGAGTAAAAAAACCAACACTGCACCAAATACATACCTGCGTCAATACGATCTACTCACTGCATGAACAAGTCGGCCTGGAGCGCAGAAGAGCCTTAGAAGAGACGCTGGAGGGCAGGAGC
Source organism: Lissotriton helveticus (assembly GCF_964261635.1). Classification (NCBI taxonomy): domain Eukaryota; kingdom Metazoa; phylum Chordata; class Amphibia; order Caudata; family Salamandridae; genus Lissotriton; species Lissotriton helveticus. Next base: position 1,920,085,724 of record NC_136065.1, read on the forward strand.
ATGACGTTGTGAGCGTGCACGTTGGCGTTCCCTGCGGCTCGTGCCAGTGGCGGCGCCTGCAGTCTTCCCCGTTTCATGGAAGCGCGTCTTAGAAGTCTGCTCGTGCACCGGTCTGTACCACTTAGGGAGGCCTCACAAAGACAATAAGGGGGCGCCCTAAAACCAAACCTGCTCAATGAATTATGCACACACTTACCCTTGCAGATCTTAAAAGCAGGTCAAAGGTGATTGAGCTGTAGATGGGCATGTGAGCCCCTTGACCAAGCCTTGTGTTTTTGTCCTACGAAAGGATCAGCACCGACTGGTCTTCTTTTAGCTCACAATGGCACAGCAAAGCACCTTCTTCTGAAGCAGACCAGCTCATCAGTAAATGACCTGGCACTTTGTTGCAATTCGAAAGTGGGTTAAAAAGCTAACTTACACTCACTGTAAATTGGCATCTAGAGAGAGAACTCTCCAGAGAAAGATGAGGACGTTGGTGCAACACCAATGACTGAACTGGTTGCTGAAAAGGAAGAGGAGATACCATCTACTGGCTTAGACAGACTCGGAAAGACCAAAGAGACACTGTCTGCCATGGGAGCGCACTCCAGAACACCCCCATAGAAACTCTGAAGTTTGGACGCTGTGAAATGTGCTTGCCTGCACAAGACGACTGACCCTCATCAGCCCATCTGGCTTCACTGAAGGCAAGAAGCAGCCAGAGGTAGCAGTAATGCAGTGTGACTGGAGGGGGAAGAACCCCTCAGTGGCAACATATGGGTACTGCACAGGACATCTCATCGGCTATCCATGCAGAATGGAGAAGTCCCGTGGAATGGAACAGTCACTTTAAAAAGCTATCACTTTGCAGTGTCTGGTCCAATTTTTGCCATTTTAGCCATATGCTAATCATAAAATACTTTCTCGATTTTACCAAATTAGTCTAAGAGCATTACTAAATGTTTCCCTGAAACAAGTGTGATGCTGTTAACCATCAGCGCCAAACTGGGAACCTACAGCAGCCCTGGCAGTTTTCTTAGACCAGCCCCTGGGTAAGCAGTGCCTGGCTCCAGGAGGCTAAAAACGCTTTCTTACTGCTTTTGTTACTTGGTGCGGATTTTGCAGCACCGCTACAAATCCGGCCCCCAGTAACATAACCAGTCCACGTCGCTGTAAAACCAACCCCCACTCTTCCAGCCTCCCGGAGAAACGCCCGATGTCTGGTATTGCCAATCCGACCCTGTTAACCATTAACACATTCTCAGAAGTTGCCATCAGTCTCGGTCCTTTTCTACCAAGAGGTTGACAAGGCTGGATTAGAGTAACTGGACTTTCCAGACTAAGAGCTACTATTTCACTGTGTTGGCAGAATTTGCCCCACTGGGCAACCCAGCTTCCTACAGATTTCAACAATAAGCCCAGGGCACAAGTCCTAAAAAAAAGAAGTGGAGGGATGCTCTCACCGGAAGTGACGTCACAACAGGAAGTGATGTCACGAAAGGTGCAAGAGGCGGGAGCCGGGGATGATTGGCACAAGTGCCCTTGGCTGGGATACAGTGAGGGGGATTGTAGAAGCGAGCGAAGAGGTGAGGGGGGTCTGTGCAGAAGGCGACGGGGAGCTTTAACCCCTTCAGTGCGGCCGCAATTCCCCCCGTGTGCGGCAGCCGCACGAACAGGGCGGGGCCGTGACGAACCCCAACCGTCATCAGCACACGAGCACCGTGGAGCGTGACGGCTGGGGTTCGTCACCAGCATGGAAGGGGCTAACGAGGAGAGGGCGCTGTTCTGGGATACAGTGAGGGGGGCTTGTACAAGCAGCAATGGAATGGGGTGACGGGCACAGAGGAGGAGCAGTCGGGGGATCGTTGGTTCCTTGCAGGGAGGTATCTACCGAAGACACAGTACAGCGTCAGACTGAGCTGCCCCTGTCTGACACCTCCTCCCCGCTCAAAAGCGAAGGTGTGCAGCGTGCTGTGAGCTCCGATCTTCCCCCAGAGAGGCCAAAAAGTGAAGTCCAGCTGTTTAGCAGGGGGGACCACCCGGTAAAATAAGTGGGTGGACGCCATCCACCCGTGTGGTACCCCGACTCGAGCCCTGAATAAGCCCCAAGACACTCATGGTAAAATCAGCTGCAGCCCGTACAGGTTAGAGCGGTGGGGCCGTGGGTGATGGGGGGAGATTTCGACAGATGATGAGGGTTAGTTAATTATTTATTCAACTTTCCCTCGTTGTCGTCTGTCGAAATCCCTCCCCCACCCGGCCCCACCACCCCACCGCTCCTCTATGCACAGGCCGCGGCTGGGTAAAATGCTGTCATTGTGTTTATTTGAGCCAACTAATCCATGGTCGCACTGGGACTCCCTTGAAGGTTCCCACAGTTTGTGTACATAATGAACTCCAAAGCCAAACACTAAATGAGTCATGCATTTTTGAAGGCATGGCAACATTATACAGATATCATGACAGAATATAGAACAATAAGGAAACATAATCATTGCAGGGGTCATTACCAAATAATCAAGAAATTCAGCAAATTACATTACATGGTAAATCTGAAAACACACTAGAATGCATGCAGTAAGCTATGTAAACTGATTAAATCAGACCTTAATTTGTAAAAACAAAAATTCCAGGGGCCAAGATATTACTTAAGGGGGCATTACAGCTAACACCACCTAGAAACCCGGTCAAAGCTGCCAAATACCAGTATCAATGCCACCTACTGCTCAGTTGACTCCAACAAATGTGACAATTTGGACTATACCAGGTGACCTAAAGCTATAAGAACGGCCTGGTAATATTATTCTTTTTAATTGTACATCATATTGTTGAACTCTGAGCCTGTGCTCTTTTAAAAATAGATTGACAGCACCACCATGTGGCCGGCTGTCATAAATAAACACCGGCCCAAATTAAGCACTTTGCTAAATACCCTGGCATGGTATCTGTCGCTCTTGACAAATAAAAATAGTGGTAAGGAATTTCAGCTATGGGTAATTGCTGAACGTATATCTCACCTCCACTGCAAAAGCTGAATAACAAGGTGTCCATTGATGAGGGTTTATGAACAATGCTAGCCATTTAACCCTGACACCAAGGGGAACTAAAAGCCAACAACGTTGGAAGTGTTCTCATCTAGGCTACCAATACAGTCTGTTAGATGAAGCCCAGGAGAAGTATCATGTATAATGTTGGGGGAGGGTGTAGCTTCAAGCCCATACAATAGATGTGCGTATAAGACTATTAATCAGCATATAAGCAACCCACAGTGCGTCGTTGCACCCATTCCATACTTGATGCTGGCAGAAAGCTTGACATTTGCATTTTTCAAACATGCTGGACACCCTGACCTGCTACAGGAGAATAGCTTTAAAAGACAAGAAAAGTGAAGTCTATATTCTAAATCCAGGAAACCACTGTAAATCTATATTGATCTCTGCAACAAACTCCGCTCCTGCTTGCACCTCAAGACGCTCTATGACAATTTCGATGACCAAGACCACAGTACCGCCTCAACACCCACCCCCAGCGACGCCATCCAACAGACCCTCCTCACCTGGACCCTTCTTATCACAGAAGACACCGTAAAGACAATGAAACGCATCCAGTTCGGAGCAGCTACTGACCCCTGCTCACCACACATCTTCCACAGGGCCGCCACTGCCATCGCACCTGAACGACGCCGAGCTATCAACTGCTCCCTCGAGACCTCCACATTCCCCGACGACTGGAAACATGCTGAAGTCAACCCCCTCCTAAAGAAGTCCTCCGCAGACACGACTGATCTCAAGAACTTCAGGCCCATCTCACTGCTCCCTTTCGCCGCCAAAGTCGAAAAAACCATCAACACCCAGCTAAACCACTCCATAGAAACCAACAACATCCTAGACACCTCTCAATCTGGATTCCACAGTAACCACAGCACAGAGGCTGCCCTTATAGCTGCCACTGATGATACCCGCGCCCTCCTTGACCAAGGCCACACAGCAACCCTCATCCTCCTGGTCCTTTCAGCAGCCTTCCACACCGTCTCCCACTGCACACTAGCCTCCAGGCTCCATGACGCCAGCATCCAAGGAACAGTTTTAGACTGGATTTGATCTTGCCTCTCAGGCAGAACATAAAGAATAAGACTCCCGCCCTTCCTCTCCGAACCAAGAATAACCTTCAAACTGCTCACACACACCTACAAAGCCCTTCATAATATAGGACTGCAATGCCTCAACGAACGGATCTCCTTTCACGTCCTCAAGAGAAACCTCCGCTCTACCAACCTTACCCTAGCCATAGTACCCTGCTTTCACAGGGCCAGAGCAGGTGGCAGATCCTTCTCCAATCTGGCGGCCAAGATGTGGGACGAACTCCCCCACCACATCCGACGAAGCCCGACACTGCACCAATTCAGAAAGGACCTCAAGACCTGGCTCTTCAAATGACCAACAGACCTGCTTGCACACACGCCCCGCCCTCCCAAGCGCCTTGAGACCCTCGCGGGTGCTCTCTAAAATCCCTGATTGATAGATTGATATTGATGCACCCTGGGAAGAAAAATATTGATGATGCGCATTAATGGAAAAAACGAAAACTGAGAAATCACATTGGATGAACCCAAATCATAGAAAATCAACTTTAAAAAATAGCAAAAATTTGAAAATTAAAGGAAACATTTTAAAGGAAAGATAATTTTAAGGAAAAGTCCAAAATTACATTCAACTTCGGTTTGATATTCGGACATGTGAGAAGTTTTTGGGGTTAGGCATGGGTAATATTTAGGAGTGATGAGGGGTTTTTAGTGGTGACGAATGTGTGGAGTTAAGGCATAGAAAGGGTATTGTAGGGTTCAGGGATGGGTGGAGCTTAGTGGTGGTGAGGGTTTTTCAGGTGCCAGGAATAGGTGGGGTTTTGTGGAGGTGAGAGGTTTTTATGGTTCACAAATGAGTGGAGTTTAGTGGTGTGAGATGTTTTTAGGGTTCACAGTTAGATGGAGTGCAGAGATATTGAGGTGTTTTGGGGTTCAGTGATGAAATTAGGGATGAGGAGTTTTTGGGTTTCAGGATTGGATGGAGTTTAGGTTGGTGAAGGGCTTTAAGGATTGAGGGATTGGTGGAGTTTAGATGTAGGAAGAGTTCTTTAGGTTTTTAGGGATGGGTAGAGATTACGGGTGGTGAGAGTCCTTTAGGGGGTAATGGATGGGTGGCGTTAAAGAGCTGTGAGGGTTTTTATTAGGGTTCAGGGATGGGTGGATTTTAGGTGTGGTAATACATTTTAAGGGGTATGGGGTATGTGGCGTTTAAGCATAGGAAAGGGATTTTAGGGATCAGGAAAGGGTGTAATGTAGGAGTGGTGAGGGGTTTTATGGTTCAGGAATGAGTGGAGTATAAGGGTAGAAAGGGTTTTTAGGGTGCAGGGATGGGTGCAGTTTAAGTGTCTGGATGGGTGTAGTTTAGGTATAGTGAGGGATTTTAAGCTTTCTGGGAAGGGTGGAGTTTTAGGGTAGAAAGGGCTATCTGATAGAGACTACTAGCCGCAGATTCCTTCATGTAGAATTATCCCCAGGCGTGAGACTGGATCCGGAAACTTTTTGCCTCAGCTTCCCTGCGCGCCCGGAGCAGGATCACGCGATTCCGCCCAGGCATCGTCCGCATACGTGACGTCAGCGAGGTCACATAAGCCCAACCACGGCGCGCCTATTTCAGTTTTTTCCTTTTCCGCATGCAACGCGGATCCGGTCTCTGCTACGGGCCTGTTTGGGGCCCCCTTTTTTTCTTCCCCATTGTCAAATTTTTGGTGGAACAGTGTGCAAATGCCTTCGGGCTTCAAGACTTGCACGTCATGTGGGCTGCTTATGTCGGCAACGGACCCTCACCTCATTTGTATGTGGTGTTTGTGGGAGGATCACGGCACCACTGACTGTGAGGCGTGCCAACAGTTGAAGCCGAAGTCGCACCGATATCGCCGCATGAAACTGCTGTCAGCGCTCCTCTCAAGGTCGGCTTCCTCTCCTCGATCAGCCTTCGCAGACGGCTTCAGATACGGCCGTTGTCTTCGTCCTCGCCCTTCTCCGATGTCGCAAGAGCGTCGCTCCCCAGTGGGTAAGTGTTGCAGTTTGTCTCCAGGGGCTTTGTTTGGCCTGCTCGGGGCGTGGGCTCTCCGTGGGTGATGCGGCCCGCGTGTCGACCTCCTATCCACGATTCCCGGAGACGGAGCGTCGAGAGTCCAGATGGAGACTTATGCGGCGGCTTTGCAGGCCTTGCTGCCGTCTCCTCCTCCTTCTCCTCCTGGGGCATCAGCGGATCCCTTGCCTTGCGTGGGGCCCACAGCGGCGCCGCCGGCGGCTCTGGGCCCGGCACCGACTGGTTCGGATCCAGGCTTGGAGGATGGGGTTCTGTCGGGGTGCGGCTCTTCGGGGGTCTCTCCTTCAGACCACGACACCTCTGCCTCGCTGCAAACTCCTGTGGGAGTCCCTGTGGTGTCGCGGAAGGTCGCCGGGGCTCAAGTCGCATCCCCGAGCCCTGCTCGGCTCTCTGGGCAGGCGAAGGCCTTGCCCACGGCTGGGCTGATGCCGCCATGGCGTCGGAACCTGCTGTTCCGGGCAGCGTCACAGGGTTCGTGGACCCTCCTCGTCCCGCTCTGGGTCAAGGCTGGATGGGGACCCTCGTCCTGCTCCGGGCCTTTCTCGCCCCTCCACGAAGGCAGCTGCCTCATCAGAGGTTGATACGGCTCTGGCGGTGCCGCATGGTTCGCCGGGCCACCTCCAACGCAAGCCAGGCCAAGGCAGGCGGAGGGTTACGTGTCATTCCCCTGGTCCCTCTCGTTCCTCCACGCTGGCGGCTGCCTCGGTGGAGGTCGAGCCGGTGCTGTTCAGGCGCCGCCCCTTGGCCACCTCGAATCTGGCTCCGCTCCGGTCCCCGACACGTTGTTGCTTCGAGGAGCCTTCTTCGGCGTCTTCGTCAGCGCCGGATGGTGGCGACGTTCTGCCTTGGGCAGCAAACTCTACGGCTCCGCACAGGGACGTGCCGCAGATTCGTCTTCGGACGCACCCTCTTCTCTGGAGGTTGGCTGCATTTTGGTGTCATCCTCCTCGGAGACAGGCCGCCATGTGGTGTTCTTTTCACCAGCCTCGTCGAAGGGCGTCTCCCCTCCATTTTTGATGCAGAGGTGTTCGTCGGAGGAGCGACAGGTCCCCCATTCTTCGGTTCCTCCAGACGTCCAGGTCTGGCCTTTGCCCGCCCCGCTTGGCTTCGTGGACAGCCGCTTTAGTCTGCAGCCGTCGCCCACGGAGGAGCTGCTTTCTCCACCGCGGGGCCCTACAGAGGCAGGCGCGGCCTTCGCTCATGCGGTGTCCACGCGGTTGCTCACTTTCCTGCGGACCATCTTTTGGAGGTTCTCCACCAGGGCTCTGGTGGGAGGGAGATCTTGCTTCCCTTTGAGGGTTCGCTCCTTCCTTCCCTAACGGGGGCTTGGAGATGCCCCGCCTCAGGGGATCCGGTGCCTCACCACCTTTTGCACTGGCACCTCCCGGCGCCGCGCAACCCGGCGTGTCTTTCCCCCCACCCCCTGCCTCCAGTCCAGTTTTGCGGACCGCTTTTCCCTCCCTGCCGCCACTTTTGATGCCACTTTTGACTCTGCCGTCCAAAGGTTCCTGGCAAGGCTCCGTCCTCCTCCTCCTCCGCCTTATCCTCCTCCTCCTCCTTCCCCTCCTCAGTGACTGCTGAGTTGAGCGGATTCTGGGCCTTTCTTTGGGCCGGTTTCCCTTGCTGTGAGGTGTGTTTTATGGTCACTCGAGTCCTCCTTGCTGGGACTGTGGCTTTGTTGGCTGCTGGACGGCCCTTTGTTGACTGTGTGTTATCTGCTGGAGTTCTTTGCAGAGAATTGGCCCTGAGATTAGGCCTTCTGATTTTCTCTTGACCTGCTTGAAAAGCCGACCGCAGGGTTTTCCCTGTGGCTCTATCATTTTTTCCTCTGCTGCGGAAGTTCCTTCCAAAGAGGGTTTTCATGTTTTGGGACTTATCTTACCCTACGTGGGGTAGTGGTAGCTGTTATATAGCTTGCACTCTGCTAAGGAGTTCTGGTTGCCTCCGGGCCTCTGCTCTCCATGGCATTTATGTATGTTGCTGTTGCTTCTTTAGGCCATGTGTGCTGACCCCTTGTGGTTGTGTGTCCGGGCATTTCCTCGCCTTCAGCCTCCTGTCCCGGAGGCTGGGATGGTTCTGTGTTTCCCTCCTTGTCGGGTGTAGCCTGCCCAGTCTTCCTGGGGCCCCGGGCTGTTCTTCCTGCTTCCGGCGGCTTAGGGCTGCGGGCGCTGCTCTGTCTGGTAGGTTGCCTTCCGTCTATGGTGGCCTCGCCTTCTTTTCCCTCGTTTCCTTGGGACCTCTAGGCTTTTCTTCTTCCTCTTCATTGTCCTGGAATTGGATGGAAGCTCTGTCGCCTTGTAGGGGCGTGGGGTGCTTCGCTCTTCCTGGCCTAGCCTTTGGTTCCTCTACTTAGAGTGAACGGGTTCTTCTGAATTCTTCTACACTCTCTCTCTCTCTCTCTCTTCTTCCCATGTCCCTCTTGGGGTCGGTGGTGTTCTGCTTGTGGGGGTTCCCCCCCATCCTTGCCTGGGAAGATGGGGCTCTTCGCCCTGTCTATGGGACTAGTCCCCTGTGGCCCTTTCTGTTGGGTCCAGGCTGGTGGGGTCCTTCCGCAGACCCTCCTTCCCCGTGGGTATTGCTAGGGTATCTATTCTACGTGAAGGAATCTGCGGCTAGTAGTCTCTATCAGATTTACGAGTTACTTACCTTCGGTAACTATCTATCTAGTAGAGACGATTCTAGCCGCAGATTCCTTTACGGCCCGCTCTTTCTAACGGTTCTGCGAGGACCCTTGGGTTGGTCTTCGGTACTCGCCTCCCGGTGGGGGGCTGTGTCTCCTGTGAGTGCCTTCTTTTGCTCTTGACTGGTGGCTCCGTCTGGTTACGGTTCATTCCTCCTCTTGGTTCTTGGAGGATGGGGTTACGGTGCTCTTGTGCCATGCTGCTCTGGCTACTCCAGGTTTGGGGGGGTTTGCCTTCACTCTCTGTCCTCCCCTCTCCTCCCTTCCCTTCCTCTTGCTGCTAGCGGTCCTGGCCCCTCTGCTAACCTCTGAATAGGGGTCCTCTGGCCATGCCTTGCCCTTGTTCCTTGGGGGGTGGTTGCCCTCTATGCTGGAGTGGCTTGGAGGTTTGTTGTTCCTGGCTGTCCTGGGACTGGCTCCCCTTCCTTGTTTCTGGATGGGGGTGGTAGGCCTGCTACATGGTTCATGACTTTTTATGCATGTTCCTTGTCTCCGGGACACGGGGGGAGGGGGAAGACTGTCTACATACTGGCAGGGTGGCTGCTCAGGGCTCAGCTCTGTTCTTTTTTTTGTCCCTGCCTTTGGACACTGCAGTATTGCACTGTTCCTTATGGTGTCATTTGTCTCCATTCTTTTTTTTTCTGCTCTTTCGCACACTGTTCCCATGCTCCCACAGTTTTTTGTCTGGTGGCTTCTCGTTGTGGTGCGGAAAAGTTCTCCGAAGAAAACTAACGTAGGCACGCCGGGGTGGGACTTATGTAACCTCGCTAACGTCACGTACGCGGACGACGCCTGAGCGGAGTCGAGAGATGCCGCCCCGGCGCGCAGGGATGCTGTGGCAAAAAGTTTCCGGATCCAGTCTCACGCCTGGGGATAATTCTACGTGAAGGAATCTGCGGCTAGAATCGTCTCTACCAGATACATCGTTACCGAAGGTAAGTAACTCGTACTTTAGGGTTCAGGTGTAGTTTAGGTGTGGTGATGTTTTCTAGGGGGCAGGGATTGATAGTGTTTACAGGTTGTGAGGGGTCAGGTGGATATGAAATAATGTCCCCTGATTTATAGCCTTAAAATACATACTTTCTACAAATTGTTTCTGAAAGTAAGACCTGCAACCATTAAATTTACACTTTAAAAAATAAGCATGCAAGTGTCAATTTCAAACAAAAAGACATTCTATGAATTGGTTTCTATGAAATGTTAAATGCCATTCATTCTGAAAACTTCTATTAAACAGCTTCTATTAGAAGCGTGGCTCAGTGGTTAGAGGCGGCAGACCCGGAAGCTGAGATTGACCGTGGACCAGGGTTCGATTCCCCGCCTCGGCGGGTCTCGGGCTCAAAATTCCACGGACTCGACAATTCTCGCTCCGGTGCCTACTCGAATCACGGGGTCACACTCTGCAACTCTGGGCAATAGCTTGCTTAATCTCCACTACGGCCCCTCGCGGCGGGATGCCTGGCTTTCACCTTGTGGACACCCTGCCGGGGTTTCTCACAGGGGAATACCAGGACGGGTTCCCTAAGCAAGCGCCAGGATGCCCTTTGGGTGACAGGTTTGCGCTATATAAGTACACCTACATTTACATTTACATTTTAGGTGAAATGGTTTCTCAGTAATGGTATTCCATGAAATTGTCTTTTCTATAATTATTATTACATATGAAATTGGCAGATTCCCTGCTAGCTGGGAAGACTATTGGCAGTACTTGGAGAACACGCTTCAGTCACAACAAGAAATTAACATATTTATCACAACTGGTAGGTACCAAGTTGTGGTCTACCAAGACCATGATCCAACCTATGCTGAACAAAATACAGGGCATGTTCACTAAAACATTCCATAAACACAGGGCCAAACCTGGTTATTCTCTGAGATCAAAGTATACTTCAAGATGATTTTACATAGTTATGAAAGCCTTGCAAAATATCTATCATCCGCCTAAAAAGTAAATCACAAATTGGACATAGGAATTATAAATGTTTGTCTTAAACTTCCTCTATGTACCTCTTATTTGAGACTGGCTTATTTTCACCAGAGGGTTTGTTATCCAGAAGGATAAATCAGACATTGGGACTGGCTAGGCGAGGAATGATAGACAAACCGATGGGTTTTTGAACAGAGAAAGAAGTTGTGCAACAGCCGAGTGTAAGTGTTGTGCTATTGACTGGGCTCTGAAAATGTCCAGGCAGTATCTCTGTGGAGCTCACTTCGTTATCATAAAGAACAGATCTCTGAAGGCTTTAATTATAGAGCATGAGGAAAAGCAAAGCTACTCAGCTGTTCTTTTTAGATGAAAGGAGTAAATATAACTATAGACCATCACCTAATATTTGAGTACATCAGCGATGGTAAAGTGTATCAAGGTCATGATCTGCAAGAGGAGGATGTGATGCCAGGGTGACAATATTGGAGAGGGTGGTAAAATCCGTATTCTCACAGTAGGGGCCGGCATGGATCGGGGTGGTGGGACGTGGGATGGGGAAAAAGGGCATGGGGTAGGGGTAAGAGATATTTTTTTTTAAAAACTTACCTCCGCGTCTTTCCTCGCATGGGGAATGAAACGGAAAACAGGCAGGCAGACTCCCCTGACCAATCACAACGCTGCAATGCAACGTTGTGATTGGTCTGAGCCCCGTGGTTCGGCGCTCAGCCAGGGACTAGGGACCTGGGCATTTTCTCCATGCAGGCTGTAATACAGTCATGCGTAATGAAAGTGCGCATGACGGTTTGGCCAGTCCGAGAGGGCCGTCCAAACAGTCATTGCGCACTTAGGAGGGTGCTACAACTCCTCCCCTGCTCTGCTGCCCGCCCTGTCATGCAATGCTGCCGCAGCAGGAGGACGGAATAAAATGATACTAACATTATGTTATTCTCATTTTATTTTTTCCTTTCTTTTACTACTTTAGGGCAGTGAGGCGACGCTCCTCCGCCTTAGCAGAGGAGCTGCCACTGTATTCTTACTAGCTTTTACAGTCACTTTTGTGATCTTTTGATCTACTTAAACCCTGCTGAAAGTGCATCTGCTCCAAAGGAGAGAATTTGTTCTCAAGTGTGTCTCTCTTTTTTGTTTAAGTCATGACAAGTCAATCTGTGTCATTAGTCCGTTGGTATCGGCGAATATGGTGGCATCACATGACCAGCAATACAGCTTTTCTATTTAAGCCCTTTCTGCTGATCTTAAGTGCCTTTAAATTGAGCAGTAGCAAAATCTGTTATTTACAGCACCTAGAAGTGACAATCAAAGTGCGATAAGCATAAGAGAAACTCAAATTATTGTCATTATTTGTAATAAACATTACTTTCTAATGTCACTCAACAGGAGTGAGGTTCCCTCTAAAATTCTTCCACCCCCGGATCGGGTCTCCCTGTACCTCCTTGGTAGCTAGTGTTGAACTTCAATTTGCGCATATTGCGATTAACAGAGCCTCCGAGTTTGTAGCACTAGTTTGACATTTATTTTGTTTTTATTTAGCAGCTGCCCCAAGGGGCAGGTCTGAATTGGCATTCTTATATGTTTTTGTAAATGTTTTCCTCTTACAACTCTTAAGAGTCTTTAGAGAAGATTTTGCTCTTTAGTAACCAAACATTCACACTCATAAACTCAAGTAATGCTGGAAGGTATTGTTCTTGATTGCCACAGAGTAAAAGGTAGCAGGTGGAATTGCCCACAATAGTAAATTTTCCCTTCCACTCATGCTCCCTCCCCTTCATTTGTGGGCCCATACATTGTGAGCAGGCAGTCAACTGCGATTGACACCATATGCTGACGTTGTTGATGTGCGTTAGCACTGAGGAGTGGGCAATAAGGGGTAACCATGTGTTGGAATTGCTATTTTTATGTTTTGTGATGCCCTACTCCTTTCCTTGCTCCTAAATACTGGTTTTTATCATGCCCGAAGTTCCTGTTTTTTCCCACCAGCTGTTTCTCAGGGGGCTGGTACATTTATAGGCTCTTTCTTACTACAGGAACTGCTACTGCCCAGGCTCAGACTGGGAACCAAAAGGAAGCCCTGGCAAATCTGATCAGACCAGCCCTCATACTGCACTCAATAAGCGAGCACACCACATGAGCCAGAACACTGGAAGAGGGCCCTAGGGGTGGGTTGTTGTCACAGAAGAAATGTTTGAAAACAATCCAAATATGCTGTGCTTTACAACATATATTTCATTATAGAACCATGACCAATCATTGAATGGATGGATGGATGGAGATCGGAGGTGTATGAATTAATTCAAGAATGGATGACAAGGACTTTTATTTACGTGGAGTAAATTGTCTTAATGCACTGACCAAAGTTGGTTTCAATGGTTTTCATTTTAGCTTCAGTATTCAAACATCACCCTACCTTAACACTACCACCTCTAATCCTTGTGAAACATGCAAACCTGTATGTATTAAACACATTGCACGGATGTAGCACCTCAAAGAATTAAATACAAAGCATTAGGATTTGGCCTAACTTGGAATAAAGAAAGAGATAGCCAAGCAGTGGCCAAATTTCAAAATGTGAATCCAGGAAATCTTGCATCATGCCAAGCTCCCACAGGACCACATTATGTGATCCTAGACAATGACATTTTTACTGTGCCTCCTTTTCCTTCATCACCACATCAGAGCACCCTGAATTACATCAGTTTCCTTCATCATTACATGAGAGCACCTTGAAATACATCAGTTTCTTTCATAATCACATGAAATACATCAGTTAAGGGTGTGCTGCACAAAAACAAAATACCATATGTCAAGGAGTGTATCACAAGCTCCTTCAACACCTGAAGTACAGAATGGGCCCCAACCCTCCAGACGGTCCCCAACCCTTCTTTGGGGGCCCCATTAAGTCATAGGCCAAGGAATATCTGTAATATATGGGAGACTCATGTAATGTTGTGATGCATTCTAGTAGTTGGGAGTGGGCGGAGCTAGGGGGCCAGAGGAAGAGGAGGAGCGGATACAGGAAAGGGGCAGTTAGAGTAGGGACAGAGACACAGAAGGAAGCAGTTAATAAAGCTCTTATAAATATATATATTTGTCTGTCATCTGTGAGTCACGACACGACAACTGGCGACGAGGGTGGGATGGTGCAGTCAGCCACCCACAGAACCCTGAGAAGAAGCGCCTCTGTCCCCAGCAGCGCGAAGAAAGGAAAGACGCTGTTGAGCCACGTGTGGCTGAAGTGAGTCCGCCGCCCAGAACGGGGCCAGCGGCTATCGCCCCTGCTCCGCGATCTGTCAGTCGCGTAGAGCCCCGAGGGAGGACGCGCCATCGAGCGCTGGGTGTTATAAGGCGGTGCGTTGGTTCGCGCCAAAACCGCAGCTTACCCCCAATGCGTGCGAGTCGGCACGCGACTCATGAATAGAAGTCGGGTGCCCACCCCGACTCCGTCGACTGCTCCGGAGACCAGGGAGCGTCTGAGGTGCTGCCCGGGACTGGCGGAAACGTCCCAAAGAAGAGCGCTGGTACGCGCCACAAGACGCACTCACCCCGATGCGTACAAGTCGGCACACGGGGAAAGGGAGAAGCAACGTTGAAAGATTACCCCGATCCTACCTGGATGTCCCGGGGGTCAACAACCGCATGAGGCGCTGAGGAAGCCTGGCGGTTCGAAAATCGGCTATCGGTGAGTGTCGAGTGGAGTTCTGTGATTTTTGCAGAGAGCCCGAATGAATGAGACCAAATCTCGTGGGGGACGTGATTTCGAGACTGGCGGCCATCTTTAGGTCAGGCAGCCACAGACATCCCCTATGTGAGGACTGTGAGCGGCCATTGCTGAGTCAGGCAAGCAAGGTTTGGAAATAAGCTTTGGCAAACCAAAAGGAAAACAAGCATTGGCGCACATAACAGCCAAGCATTGGCAAATGTAGCTGAGCAAGCAGTGATGAATGTAGAGGAACAAGCCTTGGCAAATGCACAGGAACACACATTAGAACATGCGAGAATTGCAACGAAACAAGTACAAGCACTGGTAGATGTAAGTAAACAAACACTGACAAGTGCAAATTCGACAGCAACGTGACAAGCATTGGCACATGCAAGAGACAGGTAAAGGCAACAGTAAAGCCACAGCAACACAACAAGCACAAACAAATGTAAAAGGGAAAACAAGCACGAGCCAACGCAAGAGGCTAAACAAGTAAATAGGCACGAGCAAATGCACAAGGTAAAATGAGAAACAAACCAAGCACGAGTAAATGCAAGAAGTGCAATATATAAACAAGCAAAAGCAAGAATTACAAATGAAACAAGCACGAGCAAACACAAATAACAAATAAAGAAGACTTTGAGCACAGTTAAGCACTGGTACAAGCAACAAAGGTGCAATGAATCGAATTGCCTTTAGCAACAAACACAAGCAAAGACAAGTACCAAAGTAAGCTTCAGCACCACGTAAAGATAAATAATTAAAAGTGGAAGACGCTAAGAAAGTAAATGATCCAGAAGCATGAGTAAATGAATAATCAAGAAAGTCTTCTCTCATCAACTAAGGGATTGGATAATTTGCACCAGTCCGGAAAGAAACGCAAGAACAAGATGTCAACTTTACAACACTTCCTCACGGACGAGCCCCAAACCACCTGCGGCTAGGATGGACACTAAAAGAAAGCGGGAATTCGATGAGCCACGAGTCACGCATGGCGCAGCTGAGTGGTGGCCATTTCGAACTCAGGAAGCCCATGCTTAACTCATCAAAGATTACCAAGACAGTCGTGTTAAGGGCGGACAAAAGACAGTAGTCACCAGGGAGCGGCGAATCTTCCCAAAATCAAAGGAAGCGCCCAGACACAGGATCTCGGCTGAAGAGGGTCAGCAAATAGGACGGGAAGCAAGGTGAACAGTCCTGTGACAGTAGCAGACCGAAATCTTCCTCCCTCATGGCGGTGGGAAAAGCAACACAACGGTCCAATCCCTGCATTGAAGTACCACCCCCAGTGACACAGACTGACAGTCAGAGTTTGGGTCCCGAGTGGAACCGGTGGCTGGAATCACTGGACGATTTTCTTGACGCGATCGGTGAACGAAGAGATAGAAAATGTCTGATACTACTCCTCCAGCTAGTAGGTCATGAGGGCCGATGCTTAATCAGAACATTTCCCAAAAAGGACACAGAGACCTATGAAAGACTCCAAGAGAAGCTACGTGCCCATTTCCATGCACAGATAGACGTGGATCATACTCGCATTGCCTTCACCACAGCACGGCAGGAACCAGGAGAACCATTGCCAAAATTCATCGCCCGGTTGCAAAGTTTGGTACCATGCTGCTACTTCAATACATTTACGAATGAAGAAGCAGTTCGGCTCCGGATAATTGAAGGCTGTTCAAATGCAGACACGAAGCGCAAGATTCTTCAGGGGCAGTGGTCGCTAAAGAGAATCATCAGAGGGGCCGAGGTTGGAGTGCGGGTCAAGACAAGAGACATATCAAATGACATGCACTCGAATGCAAGACACAAAGATGTCTGGAAAGAGACATCCCTCATGTCTGGGGGCAAGGCCCAGGACACAAACAAAACCAGTAAGAGGGAGGGTGAAGGCAGATCAGAGCCTAGACAAAGCGTCATGAAATACTCCGAGTCAACACCATGAAAGACCAGGATGAGTCAGGATTGCGATAGCGGTACTGATACAACCTTAAGGAGTTATTCAACCTCAAGGAGTCAGTCAACAGATGGAGCAAACGGTTCTGAAGCAGATGAAGTGTCAAGTGGGACAGATCGCACCAATGGACCAGATGACAGTCTTCCCAACAAACGCGCAAGAAAGGCAATATATAGAAGACTGGACCAATCAAGTCAACACTGGAAATCGGTACACGACCACACACAAGCACCTCACTGTTCGAGAGACGAGTCCGAGGAGACATCAAACAGGAGAACACACCACACCGGTAACACAGATGTCAGTACACCAAACAAGTGTGAAGAAGAAGTGAACTGCATAAGATGGACTGATTCACCCAGACAATGAAAGGGGGAAGGCAAACACGTTCATGACATCCAAAATAATGAAGAAACGGAGAGGAGGTCATTACCATCATGTGAAAGAGGCAGAAATGAAATACCTTGGGATCAAACTCAAGACACAAGTACGTGGTTATCGAACTACCTCTCCAGTGAATTGACAACGAAGACACCTCGAGAATGATACCTGGAGAAACACCTCAAAGACCTCAGCTCGTCACGGACTACCCATTTCAGAAGTCCACCCGTTAAGACATTCTCAAAGGAACGTTCTCAAAGGACATTGACAGAGAACTCCTCTGATTCAGAAAGCATGTCGGTCCGATCCTTCGAGTCAACAGAGTCGTGGTCCCGACAACGGCCATGGCGTCAATCACCCGAACTCACCCGGGAACCAAGGGACATTCTTCCCGTCAAGAGCAACACGTCTCACACCAATGTCCATGAACACTCAATCACTCCACCAGACAACCTGTCATGTCAGTCACAGGTGTATCAAGACATAAACACTACACCGTCACCCCGGATAGGGGTAGCGAGGCTGACTCAAAGGTCCTACAAAAGGAAAACAGATATAGTGGCCATCGTAAACCAGATGGAAACGGACCAGCCAGTCGATCTGCAAGGAAAGCCAGACGCGTCAATAGAGACCGGTCATCATCGGATGAGAAAGAAACATACAAATACCCAGCCGGCCCCAGGGTTCACCAGTCCCAAATGCGAGCGGTAGTGGATGCGACAACCAGAGACAGCAAATCAGTCCCCAAGCCATACCAAGATGATCTCTTCAGATATTACCCTCCCGTCTGGTATCCAGGACTCGGAACAGGAAGACAGTGTTGTTTTCGACCGGACAAGACAAAAAGAAGTAAAAATACATGCGGGCACTCGAAAGAGAACCAGAACAACATCCCCTCAGAAAAGAGGTGGAGCGTCACTTGAACAAGAGTCACAAAGGAGGACAGACTGCCGATATCAAGCTGAGCCCTTCACAGACACCTCAGACACTGAAAGTGAGTGGATCACCCAGAAGTTGAGTGAAAACCACCATGAATCTGAGCTTACGCGCACCACACGAGAATTCGTGCAAGTGCAAAGATGCACTCTTGTAATAAAGGATGCTCTCGTCAAGGTGACAGAAAGCCACACAACGCAAGCTGAGATGCGTCTCCATAGCTCAAACGAACAGCCCGCGGACTCGTATGGCTAATCTAGGAACTCTAAATATGTTGGACGCTAATTTCATTTCGTTAACAAGGGGGGAGATGTAATGTTGTGATGCATTCCAGTAGTTGGGAGTGGGCGGAGCTAGGGGGCCAGAGGAAGAGGAGGAGCGGGTACAGGAAAGGGGCAGTTAGAGTAGGGACAGAGACACAGAAGGAAGCAGTTAATAAAGCTCTTATAAATATATATATTTGTCTGTCATCTGTGAGTCACGACATGACAACTCAGTCCCTCATCACATTCTACAGGAGGGCCCCATCATTTTACGTTACACCACTGTATAATGTTACTCAATCAATAGTAATACCCTAGGCCTCCTAATGGGGCAAAAGACTACTGACTTTCTTCTTGTTTGGTTCACTAACAGCATCATCATCAGAGCAGTGATGGACAGGCATGAATGTTTCTAAGTTCATGATTAGAATCGCTTCTAACAACTGTCACTCAATTTAATTAGATCATTAACATAATAAACTGAAATGTGTTGCAGTGGTCCCATAGTAAAGAAATACACTGTTTTGAATTGAAGAGGCTTTATCACACATGTACTCAACTCTGAGGGAAGCAACAACAAAACCCTCCCCATCTCCCTCTGAAGGTCAGCACTGCTTACGAGCCTGCGGGAGACAGGATTCATTCAAAGGCACAACAAATGTTTTTTAAATGAGTGAGGTTAGACTGGCACACTTTAAGAGCATTTATTTTGCATTGTTTGTAAAATGCTGCAGGCACGAAACGTGACCAACCCGACCACCAGCAACAAAACCAGCCCCCATAAGTAATAAAACCAGCCCCCACTGTTCCAGCCGATTTGGAAAATGTCTGGTGCTCAGTACGGCCAGTCCAAGCCTGCAGCTGCTGGCGCCTCTGTCACTTTCTCCAGCTTTCCTAGGAATTAGGGTAGGCACAGTAAGGGGGGGGGGGGGGCAGAGGGATTGGGGAGACTTCTGTAGAGCGAGAAAGAGAGAGAAGAGAGGTGTGCGCAAGGAGGAAGAGAGCAGGGCTAGTTTGAAATGTTTTGCCAGCAGTGTTTTTTAGATTTCGCCTGCACAGTGCTTGTGCTGTGCTTATGAAATCTCTTGTATTTAATATATATTAAAAGGGGGTGTTTATCAGTTACCATTCAAGAATAACTGTGTTCATTTGCGTGTAACTTTTTTTTTGTTTGCGGAATTGTAAATTCAGTACTTGTATAGCGCACAAATCACCCCCGAAGGGGTATCTCGGCGCTGTGGGCTGTTGGGAAGATGAAGCATGCTATTGCCCAGAGTTGCATGGTGCTGGGCAGACCCCTGCCGCCAGAGCCAGGGATCGAACCGTGATCCCCAGCGTCCAGCGTCAGTCGCCCTGGCTGCGGCACGAAACCTCTACCCTGGCTGCATCCATTTACGATACCTCTACTAAAGCTGTTCACACTGTTTAAGCCCCATTCACTGTCAAGTTAAGATCTTTTTCCACAGAAAAGGCAGACAGCTGCTAACAGTCTGTCTGCTGAAGCAGATACTTTAGCCTTAGAACATTTGTGCCGTTTCCTATTCATGCCTCAGTACTTTTCTTTGCACTTTGTAGGCATTATCGGATTAATATTTTCAACCTAATCTATTTGGTCATGATCAATTCTAAGTCTTGAAATAAACATTGCATGTTAAAAATAAAGTTGATATACAAAAGCTATGCTATATTTTACTACTAAACAGGCAGCCGCAAGTGCAGTTACCTTGCAGACAACAGTGTCATGATGATTTGAATGGTGCAGCAGGTGCAGTGGCACCGGGGCCAAAAGCTCTAGGGCCCTCCCTAAACCTAGATTATTGCTAAAATGTAAAATAAAACGGGCAGTCACAAGTGTAGCTACCTTGCAAACAACATTGTCAAGATTTCAATGGTGCAGCAGGTGCAGTGACACCAGGATCAAAAGCTCTAGGCAACCTGTTAAACACCTAAAATTGTTATATTTTACTACTGAACAGGCAGTCACAAGTTCAGTTACCTTGCAGACAACAGAGTCATGATTTGAATGGTGCAGCAGGTGTAGTGACACCGGGCCCAAAAGCTCCAATTCTATTATTTCCCTCTTTTATTTCATTTTTCAAAATGTTGCTATTACTTACCCGCACAATCCATTTAATAACAGCATTTCCTTTTTGTACATAAACAAGTCATAACACTTTAACAGACTTTCTCTAACTTATATTGTACAACTACTCGGCAAACTACAACCGTCAGCAAAAAACAGATTATTATTAATCACATAGACGAAATCCAATGCATTTACCAATGCTTATTTTTGGTTCCCAGTCCAATCTGGTTCCTATGACTGTCCACCGGTAGGACCAAGCATGCCTCCACTATGCCAGTGTGAAGAACAGCTGAGTTTTGTCCTCCCGGGCTCCCATATCCTGCCATAACCTCCTCCTCATATTCCATTCCTGGAAAACGCTGCTGGAGAGTAGCCGGTCCCAGGAATGCAAGCAGACCTGCAAGGAGGCTGAATTGTAATTTAGAACTAGGTACCATGTAAATCATGATCTAATGACAAGATCGAGTTCAGCTGTCCACGCCATCTGCCCTGTGATCTGAAAATCACAGGTTTAAATCTCAGCAGGGCAGAGTCAGTCCTTGTTGTCTTTCCTAGGTCCATAACACGCATACTACAGAGTTTGGCAGCCGTAGATTGGCACGGCGAGCCATTGGCCAATGGCCGATGGACCTCTGGCTAGAGCAATTTTTTGGGTCTACTAAGGACACTAAGGCGTCTCAGACCGCTCCACTAGTGCACGCATGAAAAGCTGTTGTTACAGGCTTTCTGTGCATACACAGAGCCTGACCCCATGCATGTAAATTGAGGCAGGCCAGCTAATTGTTAGTGGAAGACTGACAATGGACTGCTCCATATATCGCAGAAGGAGGTGTGTGTCCCCCTCCCCCCCCCCCTTTCCCTCCAGGTGTGACAGAGGCCTCAAGGAGCAGCGGATGGTAAGCCATTAGCACTTCCTTTTCAGGGGTTTGCAGGCAGGGGAGATGAGTGGTGGTGGGGGTTGTTGAGGGTCAGCGAGGGAGCTCCTCAGTTTATTGTCACCCACCCCTCCATGGAACAGGCAGAGATAAATCAGTCTCCTCTCCTGTCCTCTGCCAAATATCAATTTCTGCAGTCAACAGGGAGAGATTGTGGTATTAGCCCACTTTGAAACTGTGAAACTAGGTTCAAGCCTTGGCGTCAGCTCAATAGGCTGTGTTTCTGGACAAATCACTTAATCTATCTAAGCATAAAACAATTAATTTGACCTTCTCTAATATTATGTGGTGCTCATGTAAAGTGCCCCAATAAAACTGTGTGTATGTGAAGACATTGACTCAAATTTATTTTTCCTTTTACACACTAGCATCATTCCTATTGCAGCAAGTAAAAAAAAAACAGATGCACCTTTCACAAGTCTCTGAACATTGGAGGGCCTCTCGAGTACTAAAAAAATGAATAACTAAAAAGCCCACAGCGAGTGTAATTTAGGTAGTTTAGGTCTACACCATGCCCTGTTTTCTCGGCGAAATTATTAAAGAAATCTACACAAAACATATGAATAAAAAAGCAATTAAAAGTGAGTTTCTAGTATGTTTGATAATTACGTGTCTTCAAAGTATATCATTTTCAATTGGAATGTTGATTCCCATTTTTAAGTGCTGGCCCAATAAGCTTTGAAATATGTCTATGACACAAATATTTGCCATCGTTTAGCTCCATGATCCTAACCAAGCAGTGTATTGCAAAAGGTTGCGACCTGCGAATGTGGGCCACTATTTTTTTGGATACCCGGGCCTAATTGTGGCCCCAATCCAACCCTGGAGTTGGGTGGCTTATTTATTTTTGCAAATACATGAAGGATAATTAGTACCGCTTTGTCTTCGTTTGTAACCTCCCATGGGGACTGGCCCTTTTACTTGTGGTGTTACACCGTCTGTGTTATTTAGTCTGTAAGCGCTATTTCTTCAGTGCGTTTTGTCATTGCAGCAACATTCAGTGCGCCATGCGTGCTTTCATTTTCCAAGCAGCCCGGACAGTGGTGACCGCTTCTTTGGAATGCCTTAGGTCTCACATTTAAGAGAGTTTGAGCTATTGACATTGTAAATGACAATTGCTTAAACACTCGCAAATGTGACACCTATTGCTTTACAGAAAGGTTTGGGTGGGTTGTTTTCAAGTGCCCCAAGCTGCGCTTGCACTTAACAGAGGCCACACCCTTTTCTTTAGGCGCAGCTGGTCTAAAGAAAGGGGCGTGGTCTCCATTGAGTGCAAGAGCAGCAGGGGCGCTTGGAAACAAGCAATATATGCAATTCAATGGGTCTCGCATTTGCGAGATTTTAAGCTGCTGACATTTACAGTGCCAATTGCTCAAAGTCTCGTAAACTCGAGACCTAGTGCATTACAAATGCTTATTTTTTTGTTTCCTTTTTATTACTCGGGAGGGGTGTGAACATCTGTAATAATTGTTTGCTCTCTAAACAGTTTACTGTTAACAGATGTTTAAAATGCCAAGAAAATATGACATCAAAATGCAGGGACAGATTGTGAAAAACCCAGACTGCCCAAGCAAATCTGGAACGCCTGGTCACCTAATGCGTTTATAATACACATGTGTCAACTGACTCCCGAATGGATAGTTTAACGCCAATGTCGATAATATTTTACGTACATATTTATAATTTATATTTTGTGCCACGCCCCACCCCCCTGCAGATATTACTTTTCTAAATATACTTGCATGGTCAGATAAGGTCAATTTTCATTTCAATTAGCAATTATAAATCATATGCTTGGCTCTGTAGCCGTCTGCTGAGCGCTCTGTTACTCTCCCCGCTGGATTAGCGATATGTAAATCCATGGCACAAATACACAAACACAAATAACCCCAAAGTGCTTTGTAAAGTGGGACGCATGATATGGGCAAGGTGTTTGCACTCGGGTGAATAGGTCACCTGGCGCCCTCTTGTGGCGAGAAAAAGAAGTGCCTCGCCAAAGAGCAACGCTTGTTGTTTACTAAGTCCTCTCACCTGGCACAGTACTGCTTTAAGACTATGGCTATCAGTGTCCTTGCAGTGCCACCACGAATGTCCACAAAAAGGCATGATATTTTACCAAATAACCTCAAAAATTGCACTGTTGCTTAGGGGAAAACAAGTGCCTCAAATGGTAAAATACATTATTTTCCTGGATCTCTGAAAATCCTTGCACAAGACACGACTCTCACTCCCTGTCAGCACGGTCCTCAGTGTGGAAAGGGACAGCTGTGAGATCTGGCCCAGCCATGGACTTGTCAGCACCTTTGAAAAGATTTCAACACATGGAGGAGCGAAGAAGTCAACCTCATGATCCCTGTGGCTGCGGCCTGTGGGCAGCCTTCTCGCATTCATTCCTGTGCCGTGTTGCTATCTCTGAAGCATTTTTCAAGAATGGAAGTGCAGGGAACCTGAGGTTAAACTTTGCTTTCTGCCACAGCCACCAAGGGTTAGCAAGGAGCAGTGTAAGGGTTATGAGCACCACAGGCAAAAAAAATATTTTTTGAATTGTGGCCTAAAAAGAACTTGTTTGCAGCACCATTTTCTGCCCCCTGCTGGTGTCACTGACCCTATATTTTAGCCTTATGAACCAGCTTTCAGTAATATTATTAGACTGAGAGGTGCAAAGACCTCTGGAAGACATCTAGCTTGAATAGATGTTTCTCAGCAAAACATCCCAAAACGACTTCTTTGGAGACCTTATATATATATATATATATATATATATATATATATATATATATATATATATATATATATATATATATATATATATATATATATATATATATATATATATATATGTATTATGTTAATTTATAGAGCACAGAAGTGTTACCCCAGGTGCTACAAAGCACATGCCTGAATGTGGAGCAGGCCTAAAGTGGACGGTGGAAATATGAAGCGCATATTTATGAGAGCTTTACATCACGCTTACAGGATAAAACGTGGTAGATGCGTGATGCAAAGGTCTGTGTCAGATTTATCCAGCCACTCAAAGCTACTTTGCATGGCTTTGGATAGCTGAAAATATCTGGAGCAAAGCAAGGCAGCGCAAATCACTGCGTTGCCTTACTCTGTGCAAGTTAGGCGTTCCATGGGCATTGCCTTGGTTGTTCATCATGGTTTTTGATACATTCCCAGATTTACAGTATCTTTATTTCTCCTAATGTTTTCCTCTTTCTATGTGTGCTGAATGCAGCACACATAGAAAGAGGAAAAAGACTCTTAGGAATTTTTTTGTGAACTAAGGTGCCCCTTCCTGCACAAAAAGAATCCTGCCTACAACACATGTTGCAAGGGTACCTGGTTTGGCGCTAGGCTGCCAAAATGGCACCAGCGCAGGAGAAAAGGACAAGAATGCACCGTATTTGATAAATATGATGCTTTCCAGTCCTTTCCCTGTGTTGCAGGGAAGCAGAGCAAGGTGACATGCTGCACTGCACCACAAATTGGCCCTAGGTTCTTAGCTGTTTTTAAAGATAATAAAGTCAGTCATTTGATTAGTAGTCAAATGGGGTAAACATCACTTACAATGAAACTTTTACAACGCACTACCATTACAACGCAGTCATTACAACGCAAACCATTACAACGCATTGCGCTGGGGGGCGCTGTAGGATAGGGAATATATTTAATTTACTATCCAACACCTTCCCTACTATCCACGGGGACTGGAGTTGGAATAGTAAATTAAATAAATCACTATCCAGCGCCTAAAAGCACTATGCGTTGTAAAGGTTTGCGATGTAAAAACCGCATTGTAAAGGCAGGCGTTGTAATAGCCTGCGTTGTAACGTCATACATCCGTCAAATGGAGATTATTCCAGTTTTTTGCAGGTTGGAATGATAAGAAGAGTCCCTACCTCCGGTAGATACGACAAAAAACTACTAAGCAATTGTTAGAGTGAAGGGCACAAGTGGGTTTGCATAAGGACAGTTTATTTATGAGGGACAAACAACTAGTACTGTATAGTTCTGCGCACACCGAGTCTTGAATATGGATCGCTGCATCGTGGGAAGTCAGAGGACATGAATCAAGTGTTCAGAGATGGCAAAACATGCATGCTGTCTGTGGACCACATGAACGACTGCGTGTTAGATCAGCGACTGAGTTAGATAATGGGGTATACCTGCTACATCATTGTGTACAAGGGATTCCCATAGTCTAGATGTGACATGATTACGGCCTGAATAATGGTTTCACTGGAAACTTAGGGAAGCTGAAAGAAAGCTTTCTGTAGCATCTTGAGGATTGACAGTTGTCAGAGACCAGATTAATTTGGCGGTTCAGGAATAAATCCTGATCGAGAAGGACTCCTAGATTCCTAACAGATTTGGAGGGCTACTGGAGTGTCATCCAGACTGTCAGGCCAACAGTGGGAGAACCAGATATTACCACAGTTACTGAAGACTACCTCAGTTTTGTCCTCATTTAGCTCAAGGCAAGTTGAGGACATCCAGCTGGCAATGTCAACCATGCTGGCTCAAACCTTTGAGTGGGTGTCAAAAACATGATCAGAAATAGATATGATGATTTGAGCATCGTCTGCGTAAGAGATCATGTTGAAGTGGTGAGATTTGACAATCTCTGCCGGAGGAGTCATGAAGGAATATAGGCATGGAAAAGGGGGCGGGCTGGACCTTGTTGTATTCCACAAGTAAGTGCGGAGGTGGTACAAATATAAGGAGGCATAAGAAAGGCTTACGTTCTATTTTTCAGAAAGAGATTAAGTCTATTGAGCAATCACCTACAAATGCACATGCTGTGCAGGGGTTGAGGAAGGATGATGTGCAGCACTGTATCAAATATTGCTGAGAGATCCATGAGGATTAGCGCAGCTGAGAGACATGATCCAAAATATTCCTGATGTCATTTGTAGGGGTCAGAAGGGCAACTTCTGTGCTATGAGCTGCCCCAATTGGATTGTGAAGACTCTAAAGAGAACTAGATTTCATCCAGTGTGAGAGCTGTACATTCACCTCTATTTCCAGGAGTTTATAAGTAAATCACAGAAGCAATATGGGACTGCAGCTAGGTATCAGATGGGAGGGTAGGTCCACCCGATCAATTCCAAAGTTAGACTGAAAATGTTGGCACTGATCACGGGGAGATCTTAATTTTATAGAGAGGACAATTCTAAGGACCAGATCAAGGGGACAAAACTCAGATAAAGAGGCAACATTCTTAGCATGGAAACCCTTATTCAGGAACCAAAGAGTGTTAGCTGGGGTGGAGCAATCAAAGTAACCTCTGGCAAAAATACGTTAAAACATTATTATTTTCCCGTCCCTTGAAACCCGCCCCTCCAACCCCATTCGTATTGTGGTGGCTGCCACTGATCTTGTTAATAAAGTAGTGATAACAGAGGTGACGCTGTGTTTCTGCAAGCTTCATGTTGAGTGAAATTCTTCATTATTAATAAAATATGTTGTTGGGGGCCAGTGAGGGCATTGTGCAGGAGGACTATGGCAGGAACCCGGGGGCTTGACCAAGACCTCTACTATTGGTCTAGTCGTAGGTGAGGTCACTCCCCCTCATTGGCTACAACAAGCTCATAGGCCTCTGATGAGGTCGGCTGGCAGAGAACATTGGGATCGGAGGCTGAGGAGGTGCAACAAGAACGAGAAGAGAGAGGCGGCGATTCAAGTGAGGATGACTGGAGTGAGGACAGTGGGAGACTCCCATTGGAGAGAGTCGAGATAACCACACTACTGACTTTCCGACTCTCGTGGAGCAGAGGGACAACCCTAGCGCCAGAAGAAGCAGAGGACCAGTCAGAAGAAATTGGCGGTCTTCCCGAAATCCCGGGGAAAGGCAAGAAGGACGAGGCCACCGCAAAGCTTGGGATGAGCTGGGCTTTAGACAAGTGGCCCAGGAGGGAGCACATATTTTATCTTGGTGGATGGGGGCATAGGGATATTTCGTGGGCATATGACAAGTCTTTTGGCTGGAGTTTGGTGTGATCATGTTTGTTTTCTGGACATGTTTGGTTTTGGCACATTAGGCTTTGTTTCTTGGCACCACTTGTATCATATATCTCACGGGGGAGAGTAAGCTGAACATACATGCACTAGTTTACTATTCCCTTGAAAGTGAAGGTAAACCATAAGGGAATCGTGATGGATTGTGCTCATAGATGCTTTTCTCTTCACAAAGGACTGATTATGACTCCCTTTGTGTAGCTATCGGACAGTGGGCTCGTTTTGCCTAAAAGCCACACTGGGTAGAATCGGTGACAGGATTGCCTTATGTACTGAGACCTGATATTTAAGGCCTTTGTCTTCTGTTTCCCGAGGGTGAAGTCCAACCACTGGTAGAGGGTCGGGAGACTCCTAAGAAGAGCCTTGGAAGAGACATTGGGAGACTATAGCTTGCTGGAGTTCATTTCTGTGATACCAATCAATTAACCCCTATATATCCTAAGAAGCTGGCGTGGGTTGTGTCTTAGCATCCTGTTACACCTGTCATGGGGAGTTGCTTCTTAGGGTATAATGTCAATGAACTGTTCATTGTTTGCAGATCTCAGTTGTTGATGACAGCTACTTTGTATTGTATTTCATTGTAACATTTATACAGCACTTACTACCACGTTGTAGGGTCAGAAGTGGTTGGCTACAAGAGCAGTACTCTACACTGAGTAGAGTGTGTGGTTGAAAAGGTGTTGTCTTTGTTTTGATACAATGTGGGAAGTGTTTCCATGTCATGCATAAGAACCACAGAGATCCAGCTGTCGTGTTATAGGATGAGGCGCATAGCAGTTTCACTGATGAGGAATTGTGAGAGACAGGCTCATAGTTTATAGTTTTCCATAATCTGGTAGCTTTGAACAGCTCTGAAGGTCCCATTGTGGTATTTATTATGACCACAGTCTCCTAAGCTGGTTACTGCAGTGGCATGTACTTTCTGAGATTTTTAGTTTAAAGTTTATGGTCCTGAGCAGGCATAGCTGGGAGGTAGAGATGCTGGGGAGATCTGCTGGATGGATTTTGTATGTAGCTAGTTGGCATCTGAAGTTAGAGTCCCCTGTTATGTAGTGATTTTTGCAGATTTCTTCAATTATTCCAAACCTGCTCCTTTGGTCATGAGTGGTTTATTGCTGTAGACAGGAACAGTAGTGGGTGATGAACATGACACATGGGAGTTCATGTATATGAATTATAATTTATACAGGTCTAACCTAACTAGTAACAACTTAATTCTACTCACAGTCGAAGGTGTAGGGAGAGATTAAACATGGTCAGAATTTATGAAACAAGGTTGGACAGAAAAATGGGGGGGGTTCCCCATCACAGTTTGACCTAGGGAGCAGAAGCTGCATTTTGTTCCCCATTTGTGACTAATGAGGTATTTCTTGGAGAGATTATTTTTCATTTCCTTTCTGAGTAAAGTGCCAAGCCTGCATTGTTAGTGCAAAACCTGGGTTTGTAGCTTGAGGCGAATCCTCTTTTGAACTTTTCCTAACAGGTCTATGTCTCACTTACTGCCAGCGCAGGTCCATCATGGTGGGAGCAATACTGAAAATTCTACACATTTATTCCAGGAATCTGTAACTTGTGTGCGTACTGAATCAGTAAGGAAGTTCAGAATTGGTATGGGTTTTGTCATAAGGAGTGGAGTTATGGGTGGCAGTGTGAGTTTCAGTCATTCTATGGCAGGGGTCTCAAACCTTTTCTGTACTGAGTGCTACTTACGGTCAATGAAGCGCATTGAGAGCTACTAATATTATTAGTGCTATATAATCTCCAATTTTTATATGTATGTTAATTCAACCAAGCAAAAGCTTTCTAGTTAATAAGCTGGGCTGCACATAGGTGAGCTACTCAGAGGTAGCTGGAGAGCTACAGTAGTTCACAAGCTGCTAGTTGGAGAGCCCTGTTCTATGGTATATGTATATGAAACATATGCATTATTCTTGCAGACTCTACTACCAATAAAAAAGCAAAGTAAGGCACCCTTTGGAAACATCTGTTGTCAGTACTGACAGGCCCATCTCTCCCATAGGATAACATGGGGTTACATATTTACATTTAATAAGTGCTAACTTTTGATTGGGAACAGGTTATCAGTTCATCTTTGGTGTCTGAGAAATTGTAATAAATCCTTTAATGAAAACTTTGTTTTTTAAGCTACAGTTTTGAATGGGCCACTTTTAGAAAGTTGGTGTTTTCCTGCCCTATTTGGTGCCTGCAACCTGTACTGGGTCACATGACTGGGTGTAGTTGACGGTAGGACTTTGTTCATTCCTTTCAGATAGCCACACAATAGAAGGAGTAGGTGTTCATGGATGGACCATCAACTGACAGGATGGGGCAGAGCTGGGCACAACCCCACTTACTACTGAATAGGATGTGCCCTACCTTCACACTAATGACTCGTCACCACTGCATTGTTCATGCAGCCTGCTTGGAGCCAGGGCAAGGGAACCAGGTAACTTCAAGGAATTCATAGGGAATTCTCTGGAAACTTCTACTTCAAAGAAGGCACCAGAAATAAATAGTGGACCCTCAGACCGAACTCTTCAGTACACTCCTGAACCTGTGGAAACTACCGAAGAACTGCTGTACTGCTATACTACTGGGAGGAATACCACTCTGCTGCCCTCCTACTCTGCTGCCTGCCGCCCTACTTACTGAGAAGGAAGACTGAATGTGCATCCTTCATCCCATGCTGAATTGACTTCAAGGGTCAGCAGACTGATCTCCTGTTTTGAGCTACAGGGACATAAACAAGCTCCAGAGACTCCCTGCAATTGCCCATCTCACATGCTGCCTGCACCTGCACCTGGACCTGCCTTAGCCCTGCTGACCACCACTGGAGTCAGTTCTTGACCCCCTAAGTAATGTCCCTCAGGTCTTGGGCCCTTGGTGTGGCCTTAGTTGAGCTCTCTTGAAGTTTTGAGCTCTTCACGAACACTGGATGATTCACACAAAAATCTTGTTGCCCGTACCACCCACCAATGCGAATTTCTGGCAAATCCGACTCTTCACGCCACAGCGACCATCGACACACAGCAGCACAAGATCTGCACTTAGCGCTACAGCATTGACAGCTAGAGGTAACCGCCAACGTGAAGCTCCAGCAACAACAGTACCAGATGCCTGACAGGATCTTAGCACTTCAGCGACAGCCATCCATGAAATCCGGCCTTCTCTTCGTGCTGTATCGAAGGCCATCTGCTCCTTGTGGCCCATTTCAGCGCAAACTGAGCTGTTCGTGCTGGACTTTGAGGGTAACACTTTTAGCTAGACTAATCAGGTCCCTGTATATGGACCACACTCCATCCCGAACAACCTGAGCTAGTGACTTTCACGTGGTCTTGCACGACCAGATAAACGTGAGTGGTGCTTTGTGCTTTTTGGCCCTATACTTTCCTGAAATCTTTAAAATTGTATATCTCCGGTTCTGCTGATTGGATTTTTGTAATTTTAGTGGTAAATTATTTATTACATTATACTCTATATTTCTAAATTGGTGTGGGATTGTTATTGGTTTGTGCTTTCACATGATCACTGTTTGAAGTGTTGCTTACATACTTTACACATTGTCTCGAAGTGAATCCTGACTGCTTATGCCAAGCTACCAGAAGGGTAAGTACAGTTTAGTTTGGGGTTTGCTCGTGACTTCACCCTGACAGAGATTGTGATTTTTGCTTGAGTATGGTTTCAAATCCCCTCAACCAGTAACCCAATTTCCAACAATGTGGCAATGTTTAGTTGTGCTGCCTTTTACTTCAAAGCCTTTTCATCCCAAATGGAATCAGTGACTGTTCTTGAATTGAAGAATTTGTAGCCAAACCTGCACCCTGCAGGCTTCAGCTGAGCTGGGCGCCGCCCACAATGCGTATCTAAGGTTTGCTGGTGTAGAACTTGACTTGTGTCGCAGTTTTGGCATGCTGCGCCCGGACACAGGCAGGTGACCGAGTTCTGGCCTAATCACAACTGCCGGAACTCCAGTCTAGTCAGTTCCCTCTCTATGCTAGCACTGGGGAGAGGACGGGGTTGCAGTTCTTCAACCATTTTAGTCTAGCAGAAGAATGCAAGCCACTCTTCATGGACACTGGAGAACAGAGCTTTGCTGTAATCAAATGTTGTTTTTTCTTATCAAGTTTTGGAGGTCTGGTTTAGGCCCCCCTGATGAAATAGCCTTTTAGTCCATTTTAAGCTAATAAACAAGAAGTGGGGCGTGAGGGTGACAGGGCATGGTTTTGCCCAGCAGGGCAAACACAGCATTTCATCCTCTGAGGCCCATAACACAATAAGGCAATAAGGCCTCGCGCCAAGAGACGCCGCAGTCTGTGTACAATATTTAACTGTTGAAATGAATCCCAGAGTCAGCACCGATGCAAAGCCTCCAGCGTGGATACAGATTGCCTTCTATCGTGGTCAACAGGCGAAGCCCCCATAACCTGACCTCACTTCACAGCTGTCAAAACTTCAGAGGTAAAAGACTCTGGAATTTAAAAAAAAAAAAACCTTTGTCTTGAAATCTATTAAAACCCGAGGCCCCTGCGGCCTTTCCTATCGTTAAGTCGGCCAGATGCGCTCCCGGATGGCTGCCCTTCATCTGTCCGCAGCTGGAATTCAGCTCTAAGCCGGCCCGTGCTTTGGGTGCAGGAAGGACCGGGCCTCAGGCGGAAGCGGGGCCTTCTGACGCCAAGGTTAGATGTGACGTCGGTACCGGAAGAAACCTTTGCCTGAGGTCCAATTCTTTGCTGTAGTCTGAATACTGCAAGGAACTTAGAGCTACTTTCACGCAGGAGTGACAATTTCCACTCGTTTCTCATTTTATGACCCAACAGGATGGCTTTAGGAGAACCTGCACAACTCGTCCAGCTCTGGTGAGACCTCAACCGGCTCAGAGAGCAGCGCTATCTAGCAACTAACTGCGATCTTACACGTTCAGACAAGAGACCCACCCCATAGGTTACATCAGCCGTTAAAGCCTGGACCTCAAAAACAGTACAGATCAAGCAAAAAAGCTAGAAACACAGATCATGCATGCAGTGCATCCATGTAAGTCACGAAAGGAGACAGAACAGAAAACACGTTCAGAGCAATACCGAGGAATTCCATTCTATCAGCAATAATTGTTCCCCAATGATTCATAATTTTTCAAGGAAAATATTTTGATGATGCACCTAATTCTGCCCCTAAATACAAGCATGCCATTTTCTGTACATAAACCAATTAATCATTAGCTTTATTTCGATAACATGTATCATATAAGCATAGTTCGACAAATATACAATAAAATAAGAACCTGTACTCCACTATGGCAAGTCCTTGCATACAGAGATTCACTAATAATATGCTCGCACAGCTTCTTTGGCATTCTAATATATTACAAAGCATGAAACAGATATCATTGACAACATTTACCTAAATAGTGTCCATGCCAGTTTCTACGAATTCATTTCATGACATGTATACATTGGTTAAAAGGGAGGTGTAAAAAAGAAGACAGTTCATCACAGCAGTATTTAAATAAAGTGCAGGTGCTATGTCAGTCTAAAAATACATTCTAGGTTTATAGAGGCATCCCAATGTAATCTATGAGTGCAGCATCACTTAGCTTTTTGAAATGCCTTCAATGTCACACGAGGCATATGGTTGGTCACACCACACAATGCCTGTCTAGTCAAGCGTGGCTTAAAAACATAGGGGTATATTATCAAGACAGGCGATAAAATTATCGCCGTTTTAGAGGCAGAAAACTGCTGCTAAAACGACGATAATGGGCTTGATAATATGCTCTATGGAATTCCATTTGAAGCCCATGTTAAATGTGAAGGACATCTAACTTGGGCGTCAATTGGAATTCCATAGAGCATATTATCAAGCCTATTATCGCCATTTTAGCGGCAGTTTTCTGCTGCTAAAACTGCGATAATTTTATCGCCTGTCTTGATAATATGCCCCTTAGCCACCCCACAAGAGAACAGGACGCTTGGGTCGGATTTTAAGATGCGCAGAGCAACCCGGTGGTCACGGGTGCCCATGTCACTACAAATTGGTTTTAGACATTTAGACCTTGCATTGTTGTAAGCAGGGCAAGCAAACATGACATGGGCAACACACTCCGTCGCAACTACACAACAAGGGCAACTTTCTGATGTGCTCTCGGCTGAGTGCCACTTAGATGTTAGAGTGTGAGCCAACCTAAACTGAATATACAGGGCCCTGTCCCATGGGACCTGGATCACATCCAGATATGGATCTAGACTTCTCGTCTGCTTGAACGCGAGAAATTAATCTGTTGATCTCCCCATATTCGGCTTACTAAACTCCTGGCTATCAGTCCAATCCCAGTGTTGGCGCTTGTGGTCCGCCTTGCTCAGGTGGTTTTGGGTGTCCCACGATTGTTTAAGGCAAAGTACATAAGCACAATGGACCCAATTAAAAAAAGCTATTTGCATGGGTAAGGTCCACTTACACATACAAATTGCTTCTGTAAGGTCCACTTACATATGCAAATAGATTTTGTAAGTCTATTTACACATGCAAATAGCTTCTGTAAGGTCCACAAACAATGCAAATAGCTTCTGTAAGGTCCACTTATACATGCAAGTAGCTTCTTTTACGCATGCAAACGAACCTTGCAATTCACAAGTTGGTTTTAAACTTGATTTATTAACACAGATGTCTCCGTGTGAGTAAATGACTTCTTGTGGAGGGTGAGCCGGTATTCCAGGGCAGAATTGCTAAAAAATGTGGAGACCCACAAATTTAGTTGTTTGTGGGAATATACAAATTCCTGGTCCAGTCCTTCCCTCACTGGAAATGGCGCGAGTTTTACTACAGACTAGGGTGTCAGTAAATCAGTTTTATGGGTGGGGGTGAAAGGGAACACACGCAAAATAGTAGGGGCATGGCAAAGGGGTTTGTCAACGGGGTTTGCACACAGAAGTTAAAGCAATTAATACAAGCATTAGAAATGCAATCGGGCTCGGATTTATTTGAGTTTGAGCTAATGGCATTGTAAATGCCAATGTCTTTTTGCCATGTGTTATGGAGTGTGTGCATGTGGTGTGTAGTGGAAGTATGTTGGTTGAATTGTAATTTTACCAATGGTGGCATGCTGTGCTTTATATGAATATGTTTAAAAGTAAAGTGTACCATACTGCGATTGCTTGGTGGAAAAGTGCACTGCCGGCTGGAGGTGTGTGTGCCTGGTGGAAGGGTGCACTGACGGCTGGTGGGTGTGTGCTTGGTAAAAGCGTGCACAGATGGATGATGGTTGATGGTGTTTGTGCATGGTGAAAGCATTCATTGACGGCTGGGGGTGTGTTGTTGTGTGTGTTGTTTTCTGTGTGCTGGTGAGTGTGTGGTGGTGAGTCTGTGGGGGTGAGCCTGGGGAGTGAGTGTGGTGGTGAGTGTGTTGTGTTGAGAGGTGACAAGTGTGTGGTGTTGAGAGACTGAGGTGTGTGGTTTGTGTGTGCGTTATGTGTGTGTGGTGTATGTGTGTGTGGTGTTTTCTGCACACTCACACACTGCCCCTACACATTCACACACTGCTCACCCGCACACTCCCAATGTCACCCTGCATAGTCACACACTGTTTACCCTGCACACTCATTCTGCACACTCACACAATGTGCACCCTGACACACTGTCTCTGCAGTCACTCTGCACTCACTGTCACTCTGCACTCACTGTCACTCTGCACTCACTGTCACTCTGCACTCACTGTCACTCTGCACTCACTCTCACTCTGCACTCACTGTCACTCTGCTGTCACTCTGCACTCACTGTCACTCTGCACTCAATGTCACTCTGCTGTCACTCTGCACTCACTGTCACTCTGCACTCACTGTCACTATGCCCTCACTGTCACTATGCCCTCACTGTCACTCTGCACTCACTGTCACTCTGCTGTCACTCTGCACTCACTGTCACTCTGCACTCACTGTCACTCTGCTGTCACTCTGCACTCACTGTCACTCTGCACTCACTGTCACTCTGCTGTCACTCTGCACTCACTGTCACTCTGCACTCACTGTCACTCTGCTGTCACTCTGCACTCACTGTCACTCTGCACTCACTGTCACTCTGCACTCACTGCCACTCTGCACTCACTGTCACTCTGCACTCACTGTCACTCTGCACTCACTGTCACTCTGCACTCACTGTCACTCTGCACTCTACAGTCACTCTGCACTCTACAGTCACTCTGCACTCTACTGTCACTCTGCACTCACTCTGCACTCACTGTCACTCTGCACTCACTCTGCACTCACTGTCACTCTGCACTCACTCTGCACTCACTCTACAGTCACTCTGCACTCACTGTCACTCTGCACTCACTGTCAGTCTGCACTCACTGTCACTCTGCACTCACTGTCACTCTGCACTCACTGTCACTCTGCACTCACTGTCACTCTGCACTCACTGTCACTCTGCACTCACTGCCACTCTGCACTCACTGCCACTCTGCACTCACTCTGCACTCACTGTCACTCTGCACTCACTGTCACTCTGCACTCACTGTCACTCTGCACTCACTGTCACTCTGCACTCACTGCCACTCTGCACTCACTGCCACTCTGCACTCACTGCCACTCTGCACTCACTGTCACTCTGCACTCTACAGTCACTCTGCACTCTACAGTCACTCTGCACTCTACAGTCACTCTGCACTCTACAGTCACTCTGCACTCTACAGTCACTCTGCACTCTGCACTCACTCTGCACTCACTGTCACTCTGCACTCACTCTGCACTCACTGTCACTCTGCACTCACTCTGCACTCACTCTACAGTCACTCTGCACTCACTGTCACTCTGCACTCACTGTCACTCTGCACTCACTGTCACTCTGCACTCACTGTCACTCTGCACTCACTGCCACTCTGAACTCACTGCCACGCTGCACTCACTGCCACTCTGCACTCACTGCCACTCTGCACTCACTGCCACTCTGCACTCACTGTCACTCTGCACTCACTGCCACTCTGCACTCACTGCCACTCTGCACTCAGTCTGCACTCACTCTGCACTCACTCTGCACTCACTCTGCACTCACTGTCACTCTGCACTCACTGTCACTCTGCACTCACTGTCACTCTGCACTCAGTCTGCACTCACTGTCACTCTGCACTCAGTCTGCACTCGCTGTCACTCTGCACTCAGTCTGCACTCACTGCCACTCTGCACTCTCAAACTGCACTCTAAAAATGCACTCTCAATCTGCACTCTCAATCTGCACTCTCCACTCTCAAACTGCACTCTCAAACTGCACTCTCAAACTGCAATCTGCACTCTGATTCTGCACTCTCAAAATGCACTCTCAATCTGCACTCTCAAACTGCACTCTCAATCTGCACTCTCAACTCTCATACTGCACTCTCATACTGCACTCTCAAACTGCACTCTGCACTCTCAATCTGCACTCTCAACTCTCAAACTGCACTCTCAAACTGCAGTCTCAACTCTCAAACTGCATTCTGCACTCTCAAACTGCACTCTGATTCTGCACTCTGATTCCCACTTCACGTGCCTTTTCAAAATTCAGCAGCAAGAACTTGTGCACTTGTGTTTGGGATTGGAATTGTGAAAGGCGGGTGGAAGTTCCGTATATCCCAGCGGGTCCCCCCCTACCGGCATCTTTTTGTCCCCATACCATGTAAGGCATGGTAATGGGCACAAAGCCCGCACATATAAATGTCTCAGAAACTTCTGAAACCCACATAAATGATGGTTTGCAATGGGTGTCAGAATTATGAGTGTGTCAGAAAAATCAGACAATCGGTTTAAACCTGCTGAAATTTACTGGGTGAAAAATGCTTCGTAGGGGGTAGGATGTGGAATTTGCTGAAATGTGGGACACGAGCTGAGTGTTATTCCCCATTTCAATAGGGAAACTCGCAAATGGCATTATGTATTTCATTCGATAAATAGTATACCACAAGATCTCGTTAATTATTGGGTACGAAAAATAACACTCAATTCTTAGGCCCTAGAAATGTAGTCTTGATATGGTTACTGGGTTCCTTTGTGAGCCCTCGCTTTCATTGCACGTGTACAATCACAATGGCTATTTTTGTACATAGCGCGTCATACTGCAGTGGTACCTTTTAAGAACTTTAAAAAACAGCGTTGAACGGCTGAGTAGGTCTCTCTACCACGTTGTCACCTACAGGTCACATTAGATTCTTTTTTATGTATATGTCACATTAAATGTCACCAACAAGCGCTTAACTTGCTGAGTTGTCTTGCCTTGTTCCTTGCCCCGCAAATCCCCCTGAGATAGTATACCATGGACGTGAATGGTTTAGAGAGAATAAAATTAATTAAATTAACAAACGTAGGTTGTGGAACACGTAACAAAGTCTGATAATACAAGTGTTTAGGTGTATAAGGGATAGGTACTGAGTGAATTTGGCCGCTCTGTCTCTTTTTTACCAATTATAGCACTGCCCCAAAATAATAATGCCCCCACCCCGCTACAATCACTCTCTTCAGAGGGTGAGAACCTAGCCCCTGAGAGTGTGCATTTCTGAACACAGTATTGCTGTGCCTTGCGGTATGCGTCTCTGTAGCTGGAGGGAGGGAGCGCAGGCGGAGGGAGGGGGCTCTGGTGGATGGCTGTTTGCAGGCTCCAGCAGCAGCGACATGAAAGGGACACTCCTGGAGTAAGCTGCTGCTGAGTCTCAGCGGCTCCAGGAGGGGGCGGGGAACCTCCTCCTTACCAAACCCCAAAGATGGGGGCTTTTGCCTGCCCACCGCCCGTGTCCCTCCCCTGCCAGGAAGAAATCGCAGCATTAACAGTCATTAATCATCCTAATATGAGGAACCTGCTGATCTGAGTGACTGGCACATGGGAGCTCTGCGTCTAGACACGGCGCACTAGAGCTGACTGGGCTCTACCAAAAGATGCTAGAGAGGGCGTCATGGAGGCAGGGAGACAGCATGGGAGTTTAAAGGGTGTATTAAAAGACGCAACACCGAACGGTCCACACTCAAAAATTAATAGCCAGGATATTTTATCTTACCCTGTGGGAAACGAAGCCCCTGTAGCCAATGGTAGAAGTTTCACAGTTAAAGTCCAGTGGCTACTTCAAATAAAGCTCAGTTGTCTTGAGTAGTAACCGAGTCTTACCATCTAATACGGCGCACTGCAGTTGGATATTGGATGGAAAGCTTACTAAAGGCTTGAATGTACTCCGGATTCCCGGCCTGGCATGCAGCAGCTGCGCGCTGAGCGCTGCTGAATGGTGAACGCGCCCGGCCATCTGGATTCACTTACGGAGGCACCCTGACAGCTCCTAATTATAATTAATGTACTTCTTTGCGCGAGCACGAACGAAAAATGCCCAAGATGGCGGAACAAAACTACATTTACCCTATCACTTCAAGCCTATTAAAACGACAACACAACGAAGACGAATCACTGGCCAGATGACAGAACACACTAAAGAATGTGTGGAATTTGTCTCGCCAAAGCCCTAGGAGATACTTTTTTTTTCTCTTCTTTAACATTAGGATCTCGAAACTCCTCCCACTTACGTGGGCGGAGGCCTCGCCCTAAAAAACGAGTTTTTGAAAATGCATGGATGAAAATGGCAGAGCTGTGCTTGCCAAAAACAACAACAAAATCATGGCCCTTTACAAAAATGTATAAAAACAGTTAATGAAGCAGAAGTGAAAGCAGGGATTGACTCACCAGTCCTGACAGTTTTTGGATGGATGTGCACAAGTGAAAGGGCATGCATGATTCACTGTGAAGAGAGCCTGTAGCTTAAGTGGGCAGACCCATTTCCACTTAATGTTTAATGCTGTGATGGGCCTAAGCAAACTGTAAATGATACATAATAGGAACAACGGGTGTAGAGGGATGGGCAATAGCCCTTGTATGTATTTTTGGGTTGATGATACATCTAAAGCTTTCTATAGTCGACACCTAAAAAGAGTGCATGTTTTGTCACTTGAGAAAATTGAGTTCTCAAATCATATCTGCGAAAACGTCTAAGGTGCTACAGCTGGATTCAGCTATAAACTGACCCCTAAGAGGCAGCAAACCAGTGTGTGCATCCTAATGACTGCTGTGAATGGGGACAAATGTACTGTTGGAGACCTTTTCCCAGATCCTGAGGTTGGAGGAAACATCTAGCCGTATAAAAGGTCAGAATGGATGTCAGCAAAATACTGAACAGGACGTCAGGCATTCTTTCTGTGTCAGAAGGTTGATCCTACAATGCTTCCTCAGAGTAACTTGGTTAAGAAGTTAAGGCCATATGAATGAGAATTGCTATGAAGATTGAACCAGATCTAGTCTTTACCTCCCAGTATTAGCATATGGGTTTGTTGAGGAGGGCAAGAGTTGACATGCTGGTGGTCTCTTTGATTATTGCCCTGCCCCCTGATATACCTTCGTAAAAAAATAGCTGTCCAGAAATTCTCATTTTTGATTTGTGTTTTTGAATCATTAGAGAAGTAATTTAGCTTGGGCAGACATTGCTAATCTGGGCCAAATTTTTCTGGATGACATTTTTAAAAAGGCAGAGGCTTTGGGGGTTTAGTAGTCTTAT
Source organism: Lissotriton helveticus (assembly GCF_964261635.1). Lineage (NCBI taxonomy): Eukaryota > Metazoa > Chordata > Amphibia > Caudata > Salamandridae > Lissotriton > Lissotriton helveticus. Next base: position 1,920,125,285 of record NC_136065.1, read on the forward strand.
AAAGACAGAAAATAACTCCTCAGAGCAACCCATTCTCCGTTTTTCAAAATGGCAGCTCTATAATGATGTGTTTAGCCATAATTTTGGTAATTTGGTAATGTATTTCAATATTATTTTCATTTCAGGTTTTCCGTTGGTTCAAATTCGTAAACATGTGCGAAGCAGGTAGTAACAGAGGATCCTTACCTCCTGACAGTTTGTTGCTAACTAAAAAATCTGAGGACTCCTTCAACTATGAAAAATGTCAAACTAATCTGAAAGAAAAGCTAACATCAACTGCAGCTGGACAGAAGAGAGTTCAAGATGCTGCAGTAATACGGAAAGACGAAGTTCAGAAAAGATTGAAACTGATGGGTGTAGAGGATCAAATATGTTATCCCTAAGTACATTCACATGTGCACAGGTGCTACTTCTTCAGCCCAGGTTCAGCTACCCTTTACTCAGGGTGTTAAGGTGCTGCATTCTCAGCTCCAGAGGGAGGCATTAGTACAGATTCCGTGTAAGGAATTCTCATCCTTGAGTTCTATTTTGGACACTAGGATGCATTATGCGCAAAAAATAGGAACAAAATCACAAGCACTACAAACAGCAGCTGCACACATTCTGGTTGTATGTCTTATTCCTGAGAGCTTGTGTAAACTTTTTGCAGTAAATGGCATCAAATTACGTGATGGGTGAAGTAGCATAATTTCAGGAATTTTGTGAAACAAGCATAATGGAAATTTACCTGAGATTACACCAGTGTAATGTAAATTTCGCCCAGGGCTAACCCTGTGTCAACTTTTCCCCCTGGCAGGACAAACTGCTTATTTGTACCATTACAGAAGGGAACAACAGTACACAGATTGGTCTCCACACCATCCATAAGAGCAGATGGTTAAAAAGCATAGGCTCAAACGTTTCCTGCATTGCTTGGGCATATGATATTGCTGCACTTATTGGCAAAATCGGGTGTTGTGTCGTTTGCTGCAGCCAGCAAAAGAAAAAGAAAGTCAACTCCCAGATATGGATTTTTGCCCACTCCAGGCAACATAGCATTTTGGCAGTAGAGCGCACCTTGTGCCTTAATTAAACAGGCATTATTTCTTGCTGTTCTTGAGATTTGGCCCTACCTAGTGGTGTACGACTGCTTTCATATAACTTCACATGTGCATTCGGAGACACACATTCAGTGTTTGAGACATCTTAAGTGCAGGATAAGAAATCTTAATTGTTATCTAGCTGGAAAATATCTATAAATGATGAAAGGCTTTGTGGACCCACTAGGATTTGAACCTGTAACCATGAGTCAAACACAGATTTCTGGCATGAGGCATAAGTTGTCTGAGGTACTAGACCTGGCTAGAAGTGCTGGCCCTGCTACCAGACAAGCCTGATATCTAGCATCCAACTCTGACCCACCCGTAGCTGCTTAGGCCAGGGCCTATCGCAAACCCCCATGATTAACCTAAAGCACTGCCTGACCAAATGAGAAAAGAAGATACAGATTGCCAACCACATTTGTCAGCCTTTTTTTGTGAGTGTCATGTTCTGGCTGTTGGCAGTCGGTCAGGAATTCCTTGGCGCTTGTCCCTGGCAGCATTCCTTCCTCCTGGAATCAGGCTATGGAATCCAAATCCATTGCACATGCATGGGCTTACATGCAAGCCACTCTGCATGTTAGATGAGGTTTCAAGATTCTGGTGTTCACTATTAGAGCTGACCAAGATCTTCCAGGAATACTTCCGCCCCTTTCCACCGGTTGGGTAGTAAAACACAACCTCATTGGAGTTGGAAATAAACGAGAAGGAAGCTGTAAGGTAGGAACGTCAATTCATGAGGATCCCACCAAATGGAACTGACCAGAGAAGACCCTACCATTTGAAACTCCCAGAACATCTCAAGTGTTACTGTATCCTCTCTCACACATTAGAATCCAAAACAGGAAGTAAAATAGTTCACAGCCCAAGGGTCACAGTGTTACATGACCTGCATCACTACTGATAGCTAATCCGTGACTGAACAAGATTGGGTTTGGATCCAAAGGCAATCCCAGTAGGTGTTTAGTATGAGATGCATGTTTCATCCAGTGAGAGATGGCAGAAGGTAAATTTCCCCCTCTCCAGGAGGAGTTTGGGTGAGGCTACCCGCTAAAAACGTTTATGTTAAAAATATGTCCAAATAGTTTTTGTTAAGGCTCAATATACCAAATATATTGCCTATAAAGCTGAAGGTCACCCGGGCAATTCTGAAGAGAAATTCAAGAGATGTTGCAGTACTAGAAGGTAGCAATATCATGAAGCATTATCTTTATTCAGAAAAGTGTGTGTTGGTCTCTGAGGCCTGGGTGGATCAAATACTCCCTGTATCAGTTCCCAACCCAAACAGGCTCTTGTCCCCTAGTTTATGGTGGAATGTCCCTGTGTCACAAATGTCCTATCGACACTTGATAAAATAAATTGGTGGATGTTGGACTTGACATCCTTGGTGTGGTTTTCCCCCAACTTTTTAGCCTTCCAGGCTCCTTTTTTAGCTGACTTTGCTCTTGCTGGCTTTAGGACTCTGCACACTGTATCACTGCTAACCAGTGCTAAAGTGCTTGTGTTCTCTCCTTTAAACATAGTAACATTTGCTTACACCCAATTGGCTTATTTAATTTACTTGTAAGTCCCAAGTAAAGTGGTACTACATGCACCCAGTGGGTGTAAATTAAATGCTACTAGTGGGCCTGCAGCGCTTATTGTGCCACCCACTTAAGTAGCCCTTAAAACATGTATCAGGCCTGCCACTACCGCTTGTGTGTGCAGTTTTAAACTAACAATTCAACTTGGCAAAATAAACCTTTTGCCAAGCCTAAACCTTAATTTTCCGTACATATGTGTCACCACTGTGGTAGGCCTTAAACGGCCTATAGGGCAGGGTGCAGTGTGTTTAAAATGTTGGACATGTACTTTTAACTTTTGTGTGTACTGGTAGAAAAAGCTCCTAAATTCGTTTTTCCCTATTTTGAGGTCTACCTCTCCCATAGGCTAACATTAGATTGCATAATTACATTTAATAAGTGCTAACGTTTGATTGGGAACAGGTTAGTGTTTCATGTTTGGTGTCTGAGAAATTGTGATTACAAATCCTCTATAATGGTAAAGTCGGATTTTAAGTTTCTATTTTGAAAATGCCCCTTTTTGAAAGTTGGCTTTTTTCTGTCCTAACCACTTGGGGGCAGATTTATGAGGCCCTTGCGCCTCCTTGCGCCGCAATTGTATCACGTAATGTGACGCAACGGCGGCGCAAATAATGCACCCTATTTACAACGTGACGCATCTAGGAGATGCGTCACGTTGGAAACCCCTGCGCCATAAGGAGGCGTTCCTGCGCAGGGGAGGGCGTTCCTGCGCAGGAACGCCTCCTAAAAGTGGCTGAGTGAAATCTATGAGATTTCACTCAGTCACTTTCTACGTCAATTACTTACGCCTGCTTGGAGCAGGCGTAAGGGTGACGCACCATGCATTGTAGGAGTCATGTCACACTTGCGACATGACTCCTGCAATGCGCCACCCGTACGCCGAGAGATGCGTCACGCATCTTCACTGCCTTGCACCATGGTGCGCCGCATTGTAAATGCGGCGCACCATGGGTGGCGGAGCAGTGGCGCACTGTGGCGCACATTAACTGGCGCATCCCTGGGGATGCGCCAGTTAACATAAATCTGCCCCTTGGTGTCTGCAGTCTGTTCCTTGGTCACATGACTGAGGAATTAGGTGTGCCTGGATCAGCCATCAACTGCTAGGTGGGCAGGCGGAGCAGGCACAGGCCCACTTGCAACTGGATAGGCTGTGCCCTTCCTACACAAAAAGAACTTTGATTATGCAGCCAGCATAAAGCCAGGTCAGAGGAGGCAGGAAATGTCAAGGACTTCAGAGGTAATCCTCTAGAACCTTCTCCTTCTTCAAAGTGACCACCAAACGAAATTCGTAGCGAGCACAGCATCGCATTTTGCGATGCAGTGCGCACTACGAAATTCGTTTTAATAATTAAATTGTGTACTTACCTGCAATTATCCATATGCCGGTTTTTAGGTCCCTCCCCCTCCCCGCCTCCCTGCCCCACGGTAACTCCCTCCACGGCCCGCGGCTGCCCAATACTGGATAAGAAAACAAGTTACCTGTAACTACAGTTATCCTGTATTGGTATCTTTAATAGATTCACATGCCCCCACCCTCCTCCCCGGCGAGTCAGTTTTTTATTATTGGTGAATCTCAATTCCCACTTGTGCTAAGAAAATCTGAGGAGAACTGACTCTACTGGGAGTGTTCTAGAGGGTGCTGGTAGCTGATTGGTTGGAGCGAACTTTTGGTTCTTTTACTATAATAATGTAGATAGGCTTCTAAGATTTAGGCCTGAGGCCTTTTTCTTTTAGCCTACTACTGTTATTTACTTATGGCACTACTTTTGTAATTTACCGTGGGACTCCCGCCTCAGCAACGGGGAATGATTCAAGCATGTGAATCTATGAAAAGATACCAATACTGGATAACAGTAGTTACAGGTAAGTAACTTTTTTTCTTACCCACACTCACCCACACACATTCAATGATTAACTTACGTTCATTCACCTTATGAGTAAATGTAAGTTAATCATTCATAGTACCCCTTCAAATTAAGCTTCCCTGTGCGATATACCCACCAGTCACCCCAGTCCTTACACTCACTCATTTTCATATAACACTCACTCATTTTCATTTATCCACCCATAAAATCTCATTCACCTTCCAACTGATTCAGTTCGCATTCACCCACAAGCTCTATCAATCCCTACAATCATTCACTCTAATGCACACATTGTTGACCATCCGAAAAACAGCATTTTCACCCATACAAATCCACAAAAAAACGGGTTTCAAGCGTCTGATTGATCAGCAGAGGTTGACAATTACATGTGGCCACTTATGGAGAATGAATATATTTGACAGGGGAATAACTGATTATATGATAGGGGTGCACACTCCTTATGTGGGCCACACCTACTTAGACATTCAGGATTTCTTTAAATTGATGTATGAGTTTCCTTTAGAAATGCCTATTTTTTGGTCTGTCTCTTAGATAAACTCTGCCTCAAAATGCACATCACTCATGACATGGTCAGTGACATCACTGTTTATATCTCAAATTATATCACTGATGACATCATCCAGTGACTATGGGTGTTTCTAAAAAGTTTATGAGTGTTAAATATACATACCAAGGTGTATTGGTGAATCAGTTGCTGTATGAGTGACTGATTGGATGATTCAGTGGGTGCGTGAGCAACTGACTAAGTAAATAATTAAACATCTCAGTGAATGTATGAGTGAATGACTTGTGTGAATGTCTGTATCTGTCAGTTGCTGTCTAAGTGGCTGCATGGGTGTGTGACTGGGTATGTGAGTTTCTGAATGGGTGAGTGATTGGTTGTACCTCTTTTGGTGTATGAGTGTCTCTATGGGTGGGTGATGAGCGAGTGGGTGAGTCAGTGGCTGTATGGGCTAGTGAGTGAGTGTGTGTGGGACTCTATGGGTGAGTGATTGTCTGTAGGGGGTTGTGTTGGTGAATGAATGGATGTGTCAGTGGTGTATGGGTGAGTAACTGCATATGTGAAAGGCGGTATAGGTGAGTGCTGGAGTATAAGTGACTGTATGTGTGACCAAGTGATTGTGAGAGTGGTCGTTTGGGTAAGTGTGTGCTTGTGTCAGTGAATGTATTGGTAAGTGAGTATATGTTAGTATCTGTATGAATAAATGAGTGTGTGTATAAATGTATAGGTGTGTAAATAGCTGTATGATTGACTCCATAGATGACCAGTAGGTGTGTGAGTAGCTCTGTGAGCGACTGTGTGTGAGTGGCTGTATGAGTGGATATATTAATGGCTGTATTAGTGAGTGAGTGGGTGTATGAGTGGCTGTATGGGTGTGAGTGAATGTGTGTGTAGACCTATGGATCAGTGAGTAGGTATGTAAGTACTGGTTTGAGTATGTCAATGGTTTTGAGAATGGTAGTGTGAAAGTTGGAGTGGGTGTATGAAAGGTTTTATGAGGGTGAGTGGGTGTGTCAGAGATTCTGTGGATGATGTCATCAGTGATGTCACTGACCATGTCATGACTGATGTAATATGTGAGGTCATAATCAGTGCATTGTGGGGGCCCAAGTTATAGTTAACTCAGGTAACTATAAAGGCTGAATTTCTCTGGTTTTATACGAGTGAAATGTCAGCCTAACTATAACGTTCCTGAAACCTTTGGTTTGTTTAGTGAATTTCTATGCTAAAAAAAATGTTAATTCCTAACTATAACGTCCCTATAACCTTTGTTTTTTTAAGTGAATTTCGAATGTTTTTTAACTAGCAGTCGTGTTTAATCTGGTGACAATTTTGGGCAGGATATTCAGGTCACTATATTCCTTTCGGGCAATATTTTCGTTATCAATATTCTGACATACAACCATATATAGCCCTTGCCCTTGTAGCAACCAATGAATTGGCTAGAATGCCCCATAGAAATGATATGTTTAGAGAGTGTTGAAAAAGATGGGCTGTTTTCCCAGGCTCCTCATAAACTTTGTCTTCTGTAGAGACATTCCTTACACGGGCACAGTTAGATTATTATATAAAATAGGGAAAGAACGTTGTTTAGTCTCCATATTGATGCATTTGCCTAATGTTGAAGGAATGAAAACAAAAGTCTTGAACTCTGACCTTCTCACGCTTATGCCCACTGTGCTTGGGAGCACACGCTTCAACAGGCATATGTGGCTTGTCAGTTGTCCTGACGTGTTCATTTCAAAGACATGTGTAGTATTCTGGGTTTAGTATTTATATTGCTGCACTTCTCTGCATCTAGCTACTCAGCCCATACTCCAACTGTTCCAGGTTAGAATGTGAGTGTGATTGACATGGATGGAATGCTTGTGTGACTGGTATGAGGATTGGCAGTTGGAGTATGGGCTGAGTAGCTAGATGCAGAGAAGTGCAGCAATATAAATACTAAACCCAGAATACTACAACATGATTTAGAACAGACTTCTCCAACGAGTAGCTCGGGAGTTGCTTCTAGCTGTCCAGCTACCTTGAAGTAACTCTTCTGAATGCAGACCAGCCACTAAATTAGAAGCTTTTCCTTTGTTTGAATGAATATATAAATGCCAAAATACAAAATCAAATATTGGGAAGGAAACTGTGTGGATTTCAAATTACTGTACGATTGCATAATTATGATAACTGCATGACCATATTTATATTTTCTCTAAGTTGACCTAACAATAGTAATCATCATGACACACTCACACCTTGACCTAATTGTTACACTTTTGAGGTGGTGAGACACTATTTCCTGTCGGGTGCTACTAACTCATTAATGTTTTTAACCGATTTTAACCAACAGTGATGTATTTTTCTTATTATTTTCCGCAGCTATGTCTGGTAACCTTTTTGGTACCAGAAATATTAAGGCGGTCCAATGATATAGGACCTTTTGGTTGTTTAAGACACCCTACACAAGATACATGATGACAATTATGTTTCTCTCTCTCTCCACCTATCCTGTTCTTTTTTTGTCGTTCTAGATTGGATCACTAGAATAAGGATGTAACAGGTGGCACTACTCTACTTTTGGGAAGCCGCCCTAAATACACTTCCACTCACCTACTTTTATTTCTGGTCCTGAAGAAGCGCCAAGGATCTCCTCCTGAAACAATTAGGGGGGCGAAACATGTTGACCCAATAAATATAAAATCATAACCACACATATCTACACCTAGCTACTTAGGGCCATTATAACCCTCTAGCAAACTCAACCTTCTGGTTTTTTACTTATGACAGAGAAATCCACCTATTAAATTGATACAGCAATGATATCTTCTAGTCATTTTAATACCCACTCACCACCCTTTGAGCACTACCCCACACGCATAATACAGCGAGAACTCAAAAGATCTCCTCAAAAGCGACCCTTCGGAGGACCTGTAGGGTACTGCAGCGCCAGCCCCACTAGGGGCAACCGCCCTATGATCCCTTGGGATGTGTGATGGTAATACATGAGAGTCATGCTGACTCTTCTTCCTATTCCTTAGACCAACTGTTCTTTTTTCTCTCTTAGGAACAGTGACCCCTTATTTTTTTTCATACGATATTCTGTCCACAAAATACTTTTGTTTCGGATATTCTGTCAGTGCTCTGTTTGTACAGGGATCAGAATAGGTGGACTCATGGAAGCCAAAATGTATTGGTAATTACTTTGTGCAGCAAAATCGGGATATTTTAGAGACACAACTTTTTATCGGTCCTCGGGGTGTCGGATATTAAAAGGTGCAACAATTTTCACACCCCCAGCTAAAGTTTTGGTACTTGAATGTTGTTATAAGAAACAAGCAAATGTTTGCGTAAGTCTCTGTGTTCAATTTGTAGAGGTTGTTATAATTAAAAAGTTCTCTCAATCTACTGTGGAAAATAATGTGAATTGTAGGTGTCCCGCAAAAACCGGAATCATTCTATAGAGCCCACTTTGTAGCATTAGAGCTCTAACTGTGCACAATGGGTGGGAAACACTGAACATTGCCTCACTTTCACTGGATCAAGACTGACTATTCGATTCACTCACTCAAAGCATTGTGTACTGTGTTGAGACTACTTATCCATTTCTTACTTATTATAACAGTTTCTTTCAGACTTGCCCCCTTCATGGAAAAAGTACATACTAGTTAATCATCAACCATTGCATTTCATCACATTTGTGGTTTTTGCCAATAAGGTCAGACAGAATACTGTTCAGCACATAATGAAAAATTCTGCCATTTGTTAATTCATTGCCTTTTTTCAAATTGATTCCTGATTTACTCAAGAATATGGTACATGGTAATAAAATGTTGTGGCTAAAATATTGTTTGACAAAAATATTGTGTCCTTAATATTGTTTACAAAAATCTCCCCCTATTGGATTTAAGAAGATAAAATCTACTCCTAATCTGGTGACAATTTTGGCCAGGATATTTAGGCCACTATATTCCTGTCGGGCAATATTTTCGTTATCAATATTCTGACATACAACCATATATAGCCCTTGCCCTTGTAGCAACCAATGAATTGGCTAGAATGCCCCATAGAAATGATTTGTTTAGAGAGTGTTGTAAAAGATGGGCTGTTTTCCCAGGCTCCTCATAAACTTTGTCTTCTGTAGAGACATTCCTTACACGGGCACACTTAGATTATTATATAAAATAGGGAAAGAACGTTGTTTAGTCTCTATATTGATGCATTTGCCTAATGTAGAAGGAATGAAAACAAAAGTCTTGAACTCTGACCTTCTCACTCTTATGCCCACTGTGCTTGGGAGCACACGCTTCAACAGGCATATATTGTCCTGACGTGTTCAACAGACTTCTCCAACAAGTAGCTCGGGAGTTGCTTCTAGCTGTCCAGCTACCTTGAAGTAACTCTTCTGAATGCAGACCAGCCGCTAAATTAGAAGCTTTTCCTTTGTTTGAATTAATATATAAATGCCAAAACTCAAAATCACATATTGGAAACGAGACTGTGTGGATTTCCAGAACTCATAAACTAATTGGAAGAAAATGGTTAAAATTCCAAACTATATTTCAAGCTGATATTTTACTTATTAAATTATGAGGTGTTGGGGAGATGTATTACTAATATTTTTAACTTGCTGCCAGAGACATTGCAGCATTGGCTGTTATGTATTACTAATGTATAGGCATGGCAGGATGACAACATTTTATTTTTACATCACTGCAGGCAACGTGTCTGGGGCATTGAGCTAATCACTGCTGGTGATCTTGCATATGATGGCCACTGATGTATTCTAGTCTGATGTGGTCACTATTACAACAACAATAACATCAGTAGCTTAGAGTCACTTTCGTTGAATAGGGTTGCAAACCCCTGATTTAAAACATCACAAGTGAGAAGCAAACAGATGCAAGATGGCGGGCGGGGGAATGAAAAGATCGATCCGGTGGATCGAAATACCAGTAAACGATATATTTCCTCACTCACTCATAAAGTATTGTGCTGCCCTGCCCTTAAAACCCTAACATATATTTCATACAATTAGAAACAATTAAAAAGTGTGACAAAACAAAAAATGGGTGAAAATGTATGCACGTATTAGACAATCATTTTGTTTAATTTTCCTTGGTGAAAGGTTCGAGTCAACTTCACCTGCGACAATGGTATATTTTGCATATTGTGCTCTATAAAGCAATTCTGCTGGTTACAAATGCTGTAAATGACATGTTTCACAATTTAAGGTCACTCTATCGACCTTGGAAAGATGAAGGAGTGAATTGGAAATGCGGTGATTCAAAATCTAACATACTGATCACTCCACCTCTGGCTCTTAGCACATTGAGCCCTTTTGCCGGCTGCATATAAAAGTGTAATTTCAAGAGCTAGCAAGCAATTGTCATCCGTAGGTAGACACAATACTTAAGGAATGCAATCTAAGCACAGTCATAGTAAAAGTTGTCACCATAAGTGCAACAATTACACTAAAAATAGAGTCAGGTTACGAAACAATTATGTGGTCACAAGCCCTGCAATTTAAATTGCAGGGTTTGTGACAGCAAAGTGACATTTCAAACTGTACTAAACCCATTTTTTTATTCGAAATGGCCTTTTGGGATCGTAAAATTAATTTACCCACTAACTGTGATTTACAATTAGGAAGGAAAGTGAAAGGAGTGCCCCATTAGCTCGTAATTGTGATTCAGAATGAAACATATCAGTGATTGCTAATGTGGTCACAAACCATTGAAAAGTTACGAACTTCTCAAAGCAGGTCAGTCAGGGCCAACTGCACCAGGTGGTGAGTTCAGGGAGCACCGTGTTTGCAAGGTTATTTTGGTTTTAAAAGCACTTGCTGCAGCGTTCCTTGCATCCAGCAATTTCCAGGTAGCAATAAAAATGTCACGATAACTACGGTGATTAATGTTGTTCCTGGAGAGAGATCGAGTTTTGTCTAGTTGAGGTTTTGACTGATCAGATGATTAAAATGCCATGCATTTCGCTAAGTGCTTATAATGTAAATAGGTCAGTGGGTTGCTGCTTTTCTAAGAGAGATCCTTTTGTTACTTGCAGTCTATACGGAAAAAAAAAATTGTGATATAGAACAGTGAATTATTAACTGTCATCAAAGAGCTGCATGCACGCTGCAAAGTATAGATTAAAGCATAGATGAATGTTGCAAAAAGGGTTAATTTGGGTAGAAATGGATTCCTAACGAGAAACCCCAACTATGTAATTCCGTTCTCAATTCTGAGTTTGTCATTCTCCCGATCGAGCACCCATAAACTATACTGCCTACCAGTATGGATGATGTGTGACTCCTACACCTTGAAGCCCTCTGCATTATGTAACATTTCCTACACACTGATTTACATTTGTCTTATTCATTGTCATCTGTGTAATGTGTGTATGATGCAAAGTGGTCTGACACCCTCCACTGGTATGAATGGTGCTATATAAATAAATAAATGCATCTGAAGGAGAGTGGTTATGGAGCCTTGAGGGACACTGTTGAAAGGTGGTGGAGAGGGAACCCGTGGTGGTGGTCACCACATCCACCATGGATGAGGGGCCACCAACAAACATTGTCGCACCGGGGGCCACCAGCACTAAAAACGGCCCTGAGGAAAGTAACAGAACTCCCGTTCGTTGGACAGCATTGCCTTTTGTGATTGTGTCTGCCCACCTCATTTGGAGCACTAGTTGTTCTAGTGACTATTCTGAAACAGGAAAATACCTTTTTTTAATGCAGCACCAGTTCCATTGGGGCGCATGTGATGCTTTACAAAGCTGTTTTCTCTTTTTTGAATGCACGCACAGAGAACGAGGTCTGCTGTTCCTTGCAGGTAACCATCCCTGTGTTTGCAGCCAATCGCAGGTGGTTGTAAATACTGATTAATAAGAATCGTTAGGCACCCCTGCGACTGAATTGTGCACTGTGGCATATTAGTACATAGGTTGCATCGCAAAATTACAGACAGGTCTCAAAAAGGTAGTAAAATACCTCAGTGAGAAATGTTTTACAAGGCATCAATCACTGGCAAAGGATAGTTAATCAAGTACTGGTGGTATATTGTGGCCTAACTTAAGAATATGGTCTTGCTGCACATTAAAGCCATGCGAAATGCTGCTGAATGGCTACTACTCTCCTGAGTAGGAGATGTGTAATCTGTGCATTGAGAACAGACAGACATGGCTGTAGGCATGTTATGATAGGCCCTGCCAAAGATGAAAGCAACGACCATTTAAGGGGAGTGTGTGTATGAAGTGAACAAAATAGAGAACGTCAGTGATAGGGCTTAGGCAACTCCCTGGTCTCTGCTAATGGTGTTTTTATCAACAAATATTAACAAGGACCAGCCGCAGTCGGTAGGGGAGTACCTGCCGGGGCGGTGACATAGGGAGGAGGAGGGGCAGGGTGGGGGGCCGTAATCTATGGATAATGGACGTTTACAGGTAAGAAAACATATAAATAAATAAAACGAATTTCGTTGTGTGCACTGCATCCCTAAATGCAATGCAGTGCATGCAACGAAATTCGTTTTATTGATTTACATGTTTACTTACCTGTAAACGTCCATTATCCATAGATTACGGCCCCCCACCCTGCCTCTCCTCCTCCCTACGTCACCGCCCCGGCAGGTACTCCCCTACTGACGCGGCTGCAAGGAACTATAGAAAAGGTTTATGTTAATGCACATTCTATAGATCAGAATTCCCAAAACCACAAACATTTTTTTCTGCCTCTATAAATCATTACGAGAAAATTACCTCTCTCCTGCCATTTAGAACAAAATTGAACTCACTTGAATTAGGCCCAGATTACGATGTCGGTCAGAGTTGCCTCCGCTCGACACCACTGCCAATTGGGAACCGACCGACCTCAGGTCGGCGGGTCCAACACCGTAATCCCTCTGCATATGGTGCGGTCGCAAACTTCAATTTTTCAATGGGAGCTTCTGCGGCTGGCCAAAATCGCCAGCAGCAAAATCTCCCATTGAAAAATGGAAGTTTTGAAACATTCCTGCACCGTGTGTCAGGCATTTCGTGGTGCCTGTTACACGGTGCAGGGCCACAGGCGGAGGACCAGAGGGTAAGGGGACCCTGTAGGGGCCTCCAAAGACACTTTCTGACAGCAATTCCATGTGGGAAAGGCCGACATGGAACTGCAGTTGGAAAAATACCATCATTATCCCGACGGCGAAACACCGTCCTTAGGTATTATGAGGCCTTTTTGACTGGCCCAGAAACTAGATTGCCTCCCAGCCCCTGTCGAAGACACTCCACCCGTGGCTCCACAAAATCTGCTTATCTCTAATTACCATGATCTCTTAGCTACTGTCCATTCATTGTCACTGTGGTTTGCGACCTGTCTCCATTCCACCTGCTGCACATCCTGGTCCTTGCCTGCCTCTCTGCTGCTACCGAGTACTCGCCACCTGATGCCCCACAAAATGACGGTGCTCGCATCCCCCCAGCTTTTCCTCTAACTAACGTCTGTCCGCCCAGCCAGGGCCCCTGCAATACTAAATGCCACACTGTCTTTGACCTGGTAAACCATTCCTTATCTCAACGCTGCTCGCATCCAAACTTTGCATCCTTGACCCCCCCTCGCCCTGCTGTGGATGCCCCCCGGACTGAAACCCTAATCATTGTACAAACCAAAGAGCCGAATCAACAGGGCCCATGCTTAGTGGAACTTTGATGGAACTTTCGATGGATCTTTGACGATGCCCCCTGGGCGGATGCCAAAACTGGTTGTACTTACTGCGGTGCACGAGCAACCTTGGTCGATGCCTGGTGGAGCTGTCATACGCAGCTATAGAGGAATCTGGCCCGGGTTTCCACCCCTTCGGCCGTCACCTACCTCATCTGACGTTGTTTTCCTCGTTTCCCCGTTATGTGTCCTTCACTCCCCCTCCTCCCGCAGTGATTCTTTGATTTAATTTGTGTAAATATGTAACCTGTAACTCGCAGACCCTATTGTAAAGCGCTCCGATACCTCCGGGTCTAGCCAGCACTATATAAAACTTTTCAAATAAAATAAACACATCAGAGCAGGAAAACACAGATTGCAACCATGATGTGAGCACCAAACAGTTTTCAGGCATTTGGATGCAATGGATCTCGAAATCTTGTTGACTATGTAGAGCTCTGATTGCACAGCCAAAATTATGAATGAAATATCGGATCTCCGCTTTCACTTTGACTCACATTGCTGATGGTAATGTTGATGTACTTCACTGTGGCATAATTCAATGTAATGATCACCTATACCACAGAACCAGGAATATAGGCATCCCAAACAACGAATTCAGCTCAGTCTATTATGGAAAATTGAGCCAAAGCCCATGTGGTATGTAGTCAATTAAGTTTATTATATAAAAATCTGAGCCTTTCCTCCCACGTAGCAATGTCCACTGGATCATCTCATCACACAGCAAGGAGGGCATCCCTCTAACTTGCCTCTCAAATTCCTGCTTCATCCAGTAAACACTGGCGCAGCCTGCAGCAGCTTGTCTGATCACTGATCTGGGAAACGTTTAAACTATAATATGCTATCAACAAACAAAACATCTTCATATGTCAATATTATAGTCATTTCTAGGTACATCCTACCTACCCTCTGCTACAAAGCCGCTCCAGCAGTGCATGAGTTACTCACATTATTTGTACTTGTTCCTTATTGAATATAAATGAGTCAAAAGCATTCTCACATAAATGGCATCAATCAATTTCCCCCGTACCGTCAATCTTATACCTTTGTACTCTAGAAACCTTGTATTCACTTCTGGGCTGGCTTAGCGCTGGTGCAGTGTGAACTCCTTCTTCATGGATTCCCTCACTACCACCCTCCAATACTGTCCACATCTTACGTCAGTCCCTTTCTCATATTTGTCTATGATACAGCACTACTCATCCCAATATAGACTGTGAAAGCCCTTTAAATCAGACTTATTATACAGCGACAATGAGTCATAAAAGTCTGTAATTCAATGTATAGAAATTGTTACTTGAGGCCATAAGGACTACAAAGTCATTCCTACTGGTAAGCAGGGGCGGCTCCTCCATTAGGGTGGAGGGGCGGCATCCTACTGCTTTCTCGCAGTGTGAGAAGCAGAAACATAATATGGTATTTTGAAAGCAGAAGGGAATGCCTGGTTGGGGCCGGGCGAGTGGGCTGGTCGGGAGGAGTGGCTTGCCCAAATGCTGTGGGCCCTAACTGTTTGCTCAGCCCTCTAGGGTTGACCAAAAAAACAAAGCAAAACCAAAGGAAATGATGGACGGAGCGTTGACAATACAAGCACTCACCCCAAGTCAACTGATCTGGGTTTAATCCATCACCATTCTTTAGCCCACTCTGCCACCCGAGTTCAGATATGGCCATATGCAAATCAGTCTGACCCTGGGCCTCATGGGAACAGTCCAGCCCGAACTGCCAAGCCATGCCTTCCCTGGACCGGAAACAAGCTTCCCAGGACCGGTTTCTGGCATTGCAGCTGTCTTCAGCCGGGCTTGCTTGAATCCAGTGGCAAAGTGAGCAAGGGACTCACGTCTGAGCATACCCTGCCAATTTATGGCGAACAAAGCAAAACCAAAGGAAATGATGGACGGAGCGTTGACAATACAAGCACTCACCCCCAGTCAACTGATCTGGGTTTAATCCATCACCATTCTTTAGCCCACTCTCCCACCCCAGTTCAGACATGGCCATATGCAAATCAGTCTGACCCTGTGCCTCATGGGAACAGTCCAGCCCGAACTGCCAAGCCATGCCTTCCCTGGACCGGAAACAAGCTTCCCAGGACCGGTTTCTGGCATTGCAGCCGTCTTCAGCCGGGCTTGCTTGAATCCAGTGGAAGAGTGAGCAAGGGACTCACGTCTGAGCATACCCTGCCAACTTATGGCGAACAAAGCAAAACCAAAGGAAATGATGGACGGAGCATTGACAATACAAGCACTCACTCCCAGTCAACTGATCTGGGTTTAATCCATCACCATTCTTTAGCCCACTCTGCCACCCCAGTTCAGACATGGCCATATGCAAATCAGTCTGACCCTGTGCCTCATGGGAACAGTCCAGCCCGAACTGCCAAGCCATGCCTTCCCTGGACTGGAAACAAGCTTCCCAGGAGCGGTTTCTGGCATTGAAGCCGTCTTCAGCCGGGCTTGCTTGAATCCAGTGGCAAAGTGAGCAAGGGACTCACGTCTGAGCATACCCTGCCAACTTATGGTGAACAAAGCAAAACCAAAGGAAATGATGGACGGAGCGTTGACAATACAAGCACTCACCCCCAGTCAACTGATCTGGGCTTAATCCATCACCATTCTTTAGCCCACTCTCCCACCCCAGTTCAGACATGGCCATATGCAAATCAGTCTGACCCTGTGCCTCATGGGAACAGTCCAGCCCGAACTGCCAAGCCATGCCTTCCCTGGACCGGAAACAAGCTTCCCAGGACCGGTTTCTGGCATTGCAGCCGTCTTCAGCCGGGCTTGCTTGAATCCAGTGGCAAAGTGAGCAAGGGACTCACGTCTGAACATACCCTGCCAACTTATGGCGAACAAAGCAAAACCAAAGGAAATGATGGACGGAGCATTGACAATACAAGCACTCACTCCCAGTCAACTGATCTGGGTTTAATCCATCACCATTCTTTAGCCCACTCTGCCACCCCAGTTCAGACATGGCCATATGCAAATCAGTCTGACCCTGTGCCTCATAGGAACAGTCCAGCCCGAACTGCCAAGCCATGCCTTCCCTGGACCGGAAACAAGCTTCCCAGGAGCGGTTTCTGGCATTGAAGCCGTCTTCAGCCAGGCTTGCTTGAATCCAGTGGCAAAGTGAGCAAGGGACTCACGTCTGAGCATACCCTGCCAACTTATGGTGAACAAAGCAAAACCAAAGGAAATGATGGACGGAGCGTTGACAATACAAGCACTCACCCCCAGTCAATTGATCTGGGTTTAATCCATCACCATTCTCTAGCCCACTCTGCCACCCCAGTTCAGACATGGCCAAATGCAAATCAGTCTGACCCTGTGCCTCATGGGAACAGTCCAGCCCGAACTGCCAAGCCATGCATTCCCTGGACCGGAAACAAGCTTCCCAGGAGCGGTTTCTGGCATTGAAGCCGTCTTCAGCCGGGCTAGCTTGAATCCAGTGGCAAAGTGAGCAAGGGACTCATGTCTGAGCATACCCTGCCAACTTATGGCGAACAAAGCAAAACCAAAGGAAATGAGGGACTCTGTGGTGATGGATTAAACCCAGATCAGTTGACTGGGGGTGAGTGCTTGTATTGTCAACGCTCCGTCCATCATTTCCTTTGGTTTTGCTTTGTTCGCCATAAGTTGGCAGGGTATGCTCAGACGTGAGTCCCTTGCTCACTTTGCCACTGGATTCAAGCTAGCCCGGCTGAAGACGGCTGCGACAATGTTATTTCCTCTATCCCTGGCCATCCATAACAGTAACCCTCCATGGAACTTCTCATGACACTGCCAGTATGCCTGCCTCCGAGCTTCAGGCTCCCTCTCTGCACCGTGCTGGGGCACCGGTCCATCTTAGCCTCTAAAACTGCTGTGACAAAAACGGCCCAGCAGATAATGACATCACGCTGGTCTCAACCAGTACAACATGACTGGCTGTGCTTTGGGAGAAATTAAAATGAGAGATAACTAAAATGCTTGAGCTCTTTTCCACCCTCAGTGTGCTCCTTTTCACCAAATCGGCTCTTCTGGGAAGCTGTGCTGGAAGGAGGCACCCCAAACTCCCTCATTGGAACACATGCCTGGCTGACGCTGCAGGGCCCTTCCCTCCCTGCACATCTCCCCAGGCCGCACAATTCGGATTAGCTCCCGGGTAACGCAGACAGATACTGCCATGCCAGATATATAAAGACACAAATGTTCACTCCCCAATTGCCATAAGAATGAGCTCCCTGCCAGCTTAATTATTTTGCTTCAAGAACACTGATTTCCCCCTTATGACTCACGTGAAATCCAGCCCCATCTTACAAAGAGGACTCCAACCCTAGGGAAGGTTAACCTAATCTTGTGGTGCTGCACCTACGGGATGTCATGGAGGTGTGAGAAATGGGCGTGCAGGTATATTGCAGGTAACTGGAGGATGTATGTAATATTGCAGACCTTCCACTTTTTGTGGCCGGGTGAAATATGGTTGTGTCCCTCCCTCTGCAGTATTCAATTCCCAATTGTATATCAACATGAGATGTAGGTGAATGAATATGATAGTTCTTCTTGTACCGCACAATGTAATCCGATTAAGGGACAGTCGACTGAGGGTGTATTTTGGACCTTTATAAACCTATGATTTTTTAGTCCATCCTTAGTGGTAATTTTCACTGCACCTATTTGACATCTAAGTGGCTGAGGAGCTCTGGCGTTTGACAACCCCTTAACTTGATAAACAGTCGAATGTCTGTTAAAGCATTCTTGAAATCTACCATCTTGCTTTTCCCTGGTCATCACGTGCCTCTGGCGCGTATAGTATTTATTGTAATAGCGCTGCCTAAACTATGCGCAGCAAAGTACCTAGTATGGAAAATGTTGCCCAAATAGGGATACTATTTCCCGTCATCATGCACTTTCAAACCTGGAAATACTGCCAGAGATCTCCCCACCTTAGCACCTGTTTCACATCTAATAACTATATACGTGGTAAGGGGAAAAAAGAAAGACCAGTAAACGTTTGGAAAGGGCCTTCCACTGCGTATGAACTCATGTCATTGCATTTTAGTAACTGTTGAACTGTTTCAGATATAACTTCTATGACTTTATTTAATTTCTATCTGCAATTCATGCTGGAGATGGGGGATTCTGTGGCAAGTCCATGGTTATACGAAAATTGATCAGTCGGCACCGAGGGAGAGCTTGGGGGATGCTGAACACTGATCTTTAACCGCTGTGTAATTCCCACTTACCATGACCCCCATCTCCCACGCCCCTGACCGTCCACAGGCGAGCAGAAGAAGGCCTCTCCCAATAAGTACCACAGATGGGCACGGGAGAAACCAGTGGACAGGCATTCTGATACACCCCTTTTCCTGTGACCAGGGCCCTCCTCTTTAGCAACAGCTCCCCCAGGACGCCGAGCTCGGAAAGAGTCTGAGCCACTTAAAATGGGGGCGCTGCCCATCGGCAGCAAGATAAGGCAGACTTGGGGGATACAGGGTGCTCAGCTAGCTGAATCCCCACTACGAGCAGCCTCTCACCCGTGCTTTACCCCAATGTCACCACCACCCAGCCTTGTGCACAGACTGACTTCCAGGGGTTTCTGGTCAAGTGGAATCCCCACAAGCCTTTCCGGACGAATTCCCGTCCTCAGTAAAAGTTGATTTCCTCCTAGCTTGCCTGGCATAAGCTGAACTATGCCTACAGAGCACCCATTTCCCTCTGGACGGATAGCGGGCAGGAAGAGTTTCTGTGGATGGATCCTATTCTGCTTACAGATTAGCCATATAGAGCAGGGGGCATGTGCAACCTACCCCGTCTGATTGTTTATTCCAGGTTCTTCAAACCGTGGAGGAAGAGCATCAAGAAAGAGAGGACACTAGTACAAGGTACTCCTGGATGGAACAAGCCAGAAACCATTCTGACATTCCTTTTGCCCCTCTTTTGGGCACAGCAGTAGCTATAGGAGACATAACGGGCTGCAGGTCTGGAAGGCTGACCGAGCTTAAAAGCTCTTGTGTCAATGTATCTAAAAATATAATACTTGCGGTGCGACAACATTTTCGGTCGTTTTGAACAAACTGACACGTGTACAATTCTGACCATAAACATATTTTACCCATGATCCCCCACCGCGAAGCACTGTTTGAAACCAATATGGCATCGGTCTATTCTATTCTCCTCCCCCAAAAGGACATTCAATCATAGAGCATCCCCAGTATTTCATATTCTTTCGGGCTAAGCAATGGTAAAACGTTGCTGCAGCGCCACCCGGTGGCCTACATAGCTTGCAGCGCCAATACTGTGCTCGACTCTTGGGGAAGGAGAACGAACTCGTGGGTTGTTAAACTACTGGAGGACTAATACTGTGGAAAGTGCAGACTCCACTAGCTTGAGGTCTTGCCCCACAATGAACTGCCTTCGGACTGACTCCAATCTGTCGACGAGTCGGGGGACGTATAACTTGCTGGGACAGTTTACCCGTCCACCCTTCATCTTCCCCTCCTTAACAATGTAAAGTACTACTACCTGTTCCAATACACCTGAGGCCCAGGTAACATGTTGACCCAGGTTTAACATGGAGCTGAATGATGAACGGTGCCAACTCAGACAAACAGAAAGGTCTTGGAGACAAAACCCCTCATCCCTGCACCTAACACATCTTAGATCATCTCGACGGTCTTACAAAAAACACATCTTCGATGAAAAGGCATCTTTTTTCCGCAGCCAACTAGATCTAGCGAAAAACAGACCAAGCGAACTCTTTAACATTTTTAAAAGCCAAACTAATTGCACTCCGTCTCAAGAAATCGAAGCCACCAATGAGCGATGTGAAGAAATTGCCACCTTCTTCACAAATAAAGTCTCTAAAATTGATCAATCCTTCTTACAAACTGCTAACCCCTTTTCCCCCTTAACCTGCCCCCCTTCAACCTCCCTGGACCACTCGGAAAGAGCTCTTAACAAGGACAATCAGACCTACCTCCAGCTCAAAAAAATGTGCATTGATCTGACTTTGAGCTAATGTCGGAAAACGAGGTCTTCAATATAATTTCCAATTTAAAACCTTCCCACACCACAGACCCCCTCCCTTCCACAATCATAAAAGAACTCAACCACACCATCTCCCCTTTCTGGGCAAAAATCATCAAGGCCTCTCTCACCTCAGGCTGTGTCCCAGACTCCCTTCAACTAGGACAAATCACAACCATTCTCAAGTAACCTGGGGCTGACCCTAATGATCTTAACAACCTCAGACCTATCTCTAAGCTCCCAATTCCTTGCAAAAACATTAGAGAAATGTGTTCTCCAACTCAATAATCACATTAATGAGTTCAACCTCCTTGATACCTTTCAATCTGGTTTCAGAAAAGATGTAGCACGGAAACAGCTATGCTCAACGTCACCAACGATATTCTCAAGGCCCTAGACGAAGGAGAGGCCTGCCTACTCATCCTTATTTACCTATCTGCGGCAAACCACCCAGCCCTTTGGAGACCCTGTCGAAACGGTCCGGCATCAATGGCACAGTACTAAAACGTGCCATTCATCCATTTTAAGTGTTACAACATAAACAATCATTGTATACGAAACCTTTGCCACTTATACAATGATTGTACATAAGAAACTTTCTATCTGAATAAGGGCAAAGGAGTTACCGAGGGACCAGGTTGAGTAACTAGGTGGTCCAGATATCGAGTATGCTTGAATTGTTAAGCAATATTTTACGAATCGGACAATGAATCATCACGACAAATTTCAAGGTTTGGGTTTACCAGGTTCTCCCTGGCACAAGAGGTGGACTGCTTGCGCCAGGACCGACGATCTACTCTATGACCTCGAAGCAGAACACCAAAGGCACCAAAGAATCAACCGACAACGTCGGGAAAGAAGGCAGTGCCACCACAAGCGGAAAACCAAATACCAGCAAAAAAGAAGTGCCAATTGCTGATAACATGGCATCACAATCTGTCATGAACCTCACTAACATCCTGTTGAGCGCATCAGAAATCCAAATTTTATCTTTAGGGTTATCTTTTAGCCCTGCCAGCAATTTTGATTATGCACACACCTGCATCAACCTTTTCAAATACAACAGAAAATTAAAACTACGCCAGTTGCATCATCTCAAAGGGAACAAAGCATGTACCAAGGCTGATGCAGGGGACCTGTCCTCTGGCGAATTACCCATTCTAACTGTCAAAGAATTCCCGCTCTTAATGGACCTGCAATCTCTACATGATGAAAATATTTGCAGTGGTCCTAGCGGAGAACAAATCGCTTTGATCAAATCCAGCAACACCAAGTTCAAACCTAAGTCCACCTTCACGCCGATAATGCTACACTATAACCTGGACATTTTTCATGAACTGGTAACAGTGGAATTAAAGAGACAATGTTCAAATACCAATCGTGTTCATCATAAAAACACATCCCAAAACAAATGTTACATACAACTCATGAAAAAAATCCAGCTAAGTGATAACATTATAGTACGCCAGGAGGAAATGTTGTGTTGTGGCCTCGTGAAATATATCTTGAGGAGGCCTACAACCAACTCAATGATCGACAGTGCTATAAAAGAAGTGACATCAGGACAGTCAAACAATAATGATATGACTTTTACAACAAACTGATAACCTGGAAGAGTGTGGGTCTTTTAAGTCAAGATGAATTTAGGTTTTTAAAAAATGACCACCCTGTCACCCCCGCTATGTACTTCATACCTATAGTACATAAGAACTCTACAAAACCGCCAGGCAGGCCTATCATTTCAGCACGAAAAAACCTTACTGAGAACACCTCCAAATATGATGACTCTTTCCTGCAGGAGCATGTCAAATCTTTACCCTCTTTCGTCCAGGATACTGGTGCTTTTTTGCGTAAACTAAATGTTGTTGTATGGCAGGATGAGTACATGTTAATGACACTGGATGTCACATCCCTTTATACTTGCATACACTATCAAGAAAGCATTAAGGCAGTGGAGTATTATCTATGAAGCAGGCCCATTCAGTTTCACATTCACAACTTGATACTGGTATCTGTGATTTCCACTTGTCTTAACAACAACTTTTTCATGTTCTCCAACCGGGTGTTCCAGCAGATCAGAGATGTTGCAATGGGGGCCCGCTTCTCCCCCAGCTACGCCTGTCTGCGCATGGGGCTCTGGGAGGAGCAGGTCCTCCATGGCCAACTAGCTGAGGAGTTTGCTCAACATGTGGGTTATTGGTATAGATACATTGATGACGTGTTTTTAATTTGTAGGAGCTCTGAACAGCAGGCCCTTCACTTCATCAATGTGATCAATAACAACTCTCTCAACCTACACTTCCCAGGCCATATCAGTGATATCAATGTATGCTTTCTAGATGTAGAAGTCTTCATTCATAACAGCAGATAGGAGACCAGATTATTTAGAAAGCCTACTGCTGGCAACACAATGTTGCACGCTACTAGCCACCATCCAGGACACCTTATACGCAGCATTCCCTTCCGGGAAATGTTGCGTATTCTGCGCATATGTAGCACACAATCAGAATGTGATGCAATCTCCTTTATAGTCTATGTAATCATAGTAAAATTCTGGTCCCCCTGCTTACATTATTGAATTAACACCCGCTGGGGGTTTATTTTTTGTATATCACATGATTTCAAGCATCGGTGTAACTTGTAGGAATTCTTAGGTATATAATTCTTAAGATTATTATTTATGATTACTTCATGAATTTCCTGATTTTCCTGAAACAGCAGTGTCATTTCAAAATATGCTTAGCATCCAATGATGTTTCTCATATTATGTTTAGTGACTTATTTGTTTTTGCTATCAGTGTACAACAGAACTTTATTCAGGGTCTAGCCAATCATGTACATAAGATTCTTCTATGTCTATTGCCCACGGTGTACTTTATAATGCACCTAGCACTTTAACTTTTACACTTCCTCTTGTAAGAGTCATGTGATCAAGGTCTTTTGGAGGCTGAAACGCGTCATGGCGGACAAAACGGGTCTACAATAAAGAAATCTGCACTGATATCGGGTCTACTTCGTTAACCTAACTGAAGGATTGCAGTGGGGAAGGCTCACACAAACACACATACATATACATATATATATATATATATATATATATATATATATATATATATATATATATGTATATATATATATATATATATATATATAAACACACGAAGTTACCTCCAAACAGAAGGGCCCCACACAGGAAAGTAAGTATTGCATCCAATTTTAATGGCAGCTGGTATGCAGTTCAAAAAGACTTCTCCAACAGTTATTATCAAAAGTCCAGCCGACGCGTTTCGTGCTCTGCGCACTTCATCCTGGGCTCATGGACTGTATATATATACATATATATATTCATGAAAACACCTCCACTTTACGGGGGGCCGCCGGTCCTGCAGGGCGGGCTCATTGCCAGGAATGGGGATCCTGGAGTTATGCGGGTTTACCACTGAAAAAAGAGAAGATCCCAACATCGGCTTAAGGAGCAGCTGACATTTATTCGTCTCATCATAGGCAGTTCACGCCCAAAATCCTTACGCGTTTTGGCGTCATCCACGCCTTGGTCACAGGTGAGTGTGGTGTCAAACCATAGTGGTCCCAGAATGCACCAACAAAGTCTTTTACAGCGTGCATTTGAATGTTCAATTATTGCTCAATAGCGTGACTTATTTCAAATTGTGCAGTAATATTCATGGACGGTGAACCTGAGTAGTAGAAGCTGCAGAGTGCAGATTACTGTCCCATGATATTAACATATGTGCTGCTCCCGCGATGTTGCCAAAGAAAGGAATCTTCCTCTCTCATCTCCCTTTCACTCCGTAGTCTCCATATTGCCTCGGTAGTCCATTTCAGCTGGAGAACAACGGAGAGCGGTCCATGCCCCCTCATTAAACATTCATGAAAACACCTCCACTTTACGGGGGGCCGCCGGTCCTGCACGGAGGGCTCATTGCCAGGAATGGAGATCCTGGAGTTATGCGGGTTTACCACAGAAAAAAGAGAAGATCCCAACATCGGCTTAAGGAGCAGCTGACATTTATTCGTCTCATCATAGGCAGTTCACGCCCAAAACCCTTACGCGTTTCGGCGTCATCCACGCCTTGGTCACAGGTGAGCATGGTGTCAAGTCATAGTAGTCCCAGAATGCACCAACAAAGTCTTTTACAGCGTGCATTTGAATGTTCAATTATTGCTCAATAGCGTGATTTATTTCAAATTGTGCAGTAATATTCACGGAAGGTGCACCTGAGTAGTAGAAGCTGCAGAGTGCAGATTACTGTCCCATGATATTAACATAAGTGCCGCTCCCGCGATGTTGTAATTGTAATTTATATTTATATAGCGCATTTTCACCAACGGTCTCTAAGCGCTTGCTTTGGGAACCCGTCCTGGTTTTTCTCTGTGAGATAACCCATACTGGGCACCCCCAAGGTGAAAGCCAGGCATCCCGCCGCAGGGGGCCATAGTGGAGATTAAGCAAGCTATTGCCCGGAGTTGCAGAGTGTGAACCCGTGATTCGAGCAGGCACCGAAGCGAGAATTATCAAGTCCGTGGACATTTTGGGCTCAACTGGTCCCGGGTCTGACCTCTGCTTCATGGTCTGCCTCTTCTAACCATTGAGCCACACTTCTCCACTCCATGTTGCCAAAGAAAGGAATCTTCCTCTCTCATCTCCCTTTCACTCCATAGTCTCCATATTGCCTCGGTAGTCCATTTCAGCTGGAGAACAACGGAGAGCGGTCCATGCCCCCTCATTAAACATTCATGAAAACACCTC
Organism: Lissotriton helveticus; assembly: GCF_964261635.1. Classification (NCBI taxonomy): domain Eukaryota; kingdom Metazoa; phylum Chordata; class Amphibia; order Caudata; family Salamandridae; genus Lissotriton; species Lissotriton helveticus. The sequence continues at coordinate 1,920,150,805 of NC_136065.1, forward strand.
CACTTTACGGGGGGCCGCCGGTCCTGCAGGGCGGGCTAGTTGCCAGGAATGGAGATCCTGGAGTTATGCGGGTTTACCACTGAAAAAAGAGAAGAGCCCAACATTGGCTTAAGGAGCAGCTGACATTTATTCATCTCATCATAGGCAGTTCACGCCCAAAATCCTTACGCGTTTCGGCGTCGTCCACGCCTTGGTCACAGGTGAGCGTGGTGTCAAACCATAGTGGTTCTAGAATGCACCAACAAAGTCTTTTACAGCGTGCATTTGAATGTAATCAATCTAATCAATATAATACTCATCTTCGGATTATCTTATTATTCCTTCACTTGTGCCTGTCGTGGATCCATATAAACACAGTACACTTCCAATAGTTCTTTTTTCATCTATCAATTCCATCAATTATTACTATCATGTACACCCCGTTCACACATTGCAGTTTCTAAATATTACTTTGTATGCTACATTTAGCTTTTGCATCTGTTCTCACACATAAGAGCTTGGGCAGGGTGTCATTTTGGGAGTTTCATGTTACGCTTGTTACACAAAATAATGCCAATATGCACATAGCGTAATGTAATTATGCCGCAGTTCATGGAAAACTTATAGCACAGGAGAATTCGAATATTGCGAACAACCGGAACCCAATAGACTGAATTGTGTGCCAATTGTTTTAGTGTAAAATGTACCCTTGTATCAAAAGTTAATGCAAGGATGCATTTCGTAGTAAAATATGATTAAATGATGGATTGTATTATGTGTAATTTCATACAATATTCCCAACATTTCATGTAATTACGATAAAGGAAAGTATTGGAATTTCGCACAAAAAATAATAAGCACGTCGTCTGCACCGGCACCCATTTTGTATGTGTAAGCGCACCAAATGCAGACAAAAGAAACTTTCTTCAGTTTCTCATTTGAGACTCTGGGCTTCTAAACAGAACTCGTAAAATGGAGCCCCTGATTTCAAGGTGAGATTTGTGTGGCTCGCATGACTCTTGGCTGTGGTTCATGTGGGGGTTCGCGCTGGTATTCGCGTGGGAGGATTAAAAAAACTTTGTCGCCACCTCCGCTCCTGGCTGGGTCCCGCGTCAGGAAGCAGGCATCCTCCCTCCCCTCCCCTAAGCAAAGCACAACGCTGCATTGGCAATGTTGTGATTGGTGCAGACGACGCCAAACCGGGAGCCTGTAGGGAGGCCATTTTCTCTACGTAGGGTGCATTCAGCCTACATAGAGAAAATGCAGAGTGCGCATGACTGGTTTAGTCAGCCCCAGAGGGCTGACCAAACAGTTAGGGTCAACAGCATTAGGCAAGCCACTCCTCCCTGTCCCGCTCACCCGCCCACTCCCAACCAGGAATACCGTTCTGCTTTCTGGCAGCGCGAGAAGCCGAAACATAAAATGGTATTTAAAATTCCATTTTATTCTACTTCTCGCACTGCGAGAAAGCAGTGGGGCGACGCTATTCCGCCCTTATGGAGTAGTCACCCCTGGTGGCATGGTGGTAGTGGTAAGGTGCAGTGGACAAGGGTACCTTTGGAGATTGACGCCCTTGTTGTGGGGCTGACCTGTGGTTGCATACCTTGACTATCACAAGCAGGTTAGCTACCCTGGCTTCCATGATATATGTGCCATGGCGCCTATGGAGAAGTCTTGATGCCTGAGGACTCCTGTACTGATTGCCTGTCCTAATAGAAACATACTGAAAAACATGATTTATAACAGACACTTTCCATGTCTTAGGAGCTTTTTAAGGCCATTAATCCATTGGTTAAATTCCTGATTTTCTTCTAGGTCAGCCTTATTCTGCTCCTAGCATCCGTAGAAAAAAGGCTCTACTTTTCGTTATGGGACTGATACTCAAGGCGTCTTGTGTATCTTAATTCAAATTTGGTGTGCAAAGAAATCTAGTTTTTCCCACTGAAAATGTACACTCATCAGACACAGAATTAGAATTTGGCGAATTTTAACCTTGCCAGTGTCCTTGAGTGACTGGCGGGGTGTGGAGGAGGTGGGAGTCGACAGACAGTGGGATAGGTAAAATAAAATAAAAAATAAAATAAAACCACTTAACTTGCACTTGCCGCATTGCCGAATCGGCGATGCGGCGAGCACCAGGTAAATGTTTTTTTTATTTTTTTATTTCTTTTACCTATCCTGTTGTCTGTCGAATCCCCCACCAACCCCCCCTCCCTGCCCCACGCCACCGCCTCCCCGCTCTTACCTGTGCTGGCCGCTCCTGGTAGTATGTGCATTTCCTGAGTGAGTATGCAGAAAACTACCATGTTTATCAGGGGCGTAGAAGAACTTTCTGCACGGGAAAAATATTTTCTACATAACTAAACAATAAACTGTAAATGGGCAAATGTAGAAATTCTACTACTGTAAATTCCAAATATGCAAATAAGATCCTTGAGTATGTCTAAAGTTGCTTGCAAATCTCCTGAAAGATAGCAAAGGTTCTACTTTGCTTTTGCGTGCTTTGGGCATCAGCTGTACATGATTATGGGCTACAGTAAAAGCAGACTAACATGGAGCGCTAATGGGATATCAAGTGTGAGGCAACCAAGAGCCACTTCCAGAGCTTACTGCTTATCCCAGTGGAAAGCACTTCCTTGCCCGGCCCGCAGGCAAGATGATGATCGGTCTAAGTTGGGATAAATAGGATCCTGCATGGAGCCCCATCATTGTGTCTGGGGTGAAACCTTAAACATATACAGTTAAGTAGAGGGCTTGACAGAGTTTTACGGCCTTGATTGCAATGCAGCATTGATACCTAGTTATTACTCCGTTCGACACAACTGTACTGCATAGCTGTGGAAGGGCTCATCAATATCTTGGTTGTTTCACAAACAGAAAATCCTGATGGTGCAAGAGTTAGTTGTAAGTCTGGCACTAAGGGTTCGATTATGATTGAGGTGAATCCGCATCCTCCGGGCCGGTGGAAGCCACCCGCGGCCCGGAGGATGCGGATTCACCGCCGCGTTCCGAGAAAACACCCACCGCCAGATTAGGATGGCGGTGGGAACAGCGGCGGATGGCAGGTCCGTCCGCCGCTGATCCGCGGGATGTTGGCCGCAATTTGGTGGCGGTGTCTGCAAGACACCGTCAGCCAAATTAGGCTGTGTGTGTAAACATGCTTTTCCGCTGTGGCTTTTCTGCCGTGGAAAAGCATGTGGACCTTTGCTTCTGGGGGCCCCTTGCGGACCCCCAGGGTGAAGGGTGGTGGGGGTGCACATGGGGGGTACCATTTGCATGCACAAAGCGTCAGGCACCGCGCGGTACCTGCCGCTTTGTGCATGCAAATGCAAAGCCTGCACTTTTTAACCTTGCGGCGGGTGCTGCTTGAAGCAGCACCCGCTGCAATGTTAAAGATACGGGATGTGACCGCCAGGGTGGCGGTCATATCCTAATTGGTATGGAGGGAACGCCGCTGCCCCTGTGGACGGTCCCTCCACCTCGGGGTGCGCCATCATAATCGACGTCTTGGTTCCAAGCAATTGTAAGTCCGGGTCAATCCCTAAGCTGAACATACCATCCCATTCTGTAGTCAACCCACTTTACAGGTATCAGAAGTTTAAGTTTTCCATATTTTCCCCCTCACATCTATTCCTTTATCCCTTTGCATTAATTCCTGCCTAAGCCATTTCTAAGTGCAACCTCTTAAGCCATATTTCTAAGAATGAACAGCAGGCAGTGACGTGGCCAAGCACAATAACTTAATTTATCCTGGCACAGTGCTATTGAGAAATCCTTCGAGCAGTTATAGGTGCGATGGAAAACCTGGCTTAGCCTGCTATACCGCAGATGGTTCCGAAAGGGACCTGGTACTGTGGAGGGAGCTGAAACTACTCTTGTCTAAAAAGAGACATTTCAATGCCAGCTGTCGAGTGAGCTTAATGCACCAGGCTCTATAGACTGTATTTTGGCAAGCACTGTCTAAAGTAGACACCCCAGATATTAGTGTCTATTGGGTGGATTTGAACCACTGTGGTGTACAGGGAGACATCCCGCCAGCACCTATAGACTGATACATTGCCATTGAAGTTTCATGAGGGACATGTATTTGATGCCTATGGCATGTACTGCAAGCACCAGAAATGTCACTCAAGACAACGGGTTGAACTGACGACATTCGAGACCAAAGAGACTTGTCAGGGAAAACCTTGGACTGGAACCCTTGACTCTTAAGAAGAGATACATCACTGAAGTCCACAGAGGCATCTTATATAATTAAAGTCTGAATTCACCTGCCAATGATGTCCTTGGAGTGAACTGGAAGCCTTGAAGTCTCAGGAAAGACATGCCACTGATGCCTAGAGGGACAATTGGGACCACTGAGGTCTAACCTCTTCTATCCACTTCTCTCCTGCCTAAGCAAGGACACTTCAAACAATATAACATGGATACCATTAATAATTAATTGATTAAATGCAACCCACACCACTAGAAAAAATAAAACTATATGGTGCAAACTTCCTGGTTCTTCTTTCCAACCTCCTATAGCCGATTTTCTCGCCGCAGGCAAGGGGCGGAATCAGGGACCTCTACGGTCGACTGAATCAGGGCAGGGCCCTGTGACATCTTAGTAAAGACAGGGTGACACTTCCTATAGAGAGTGAGCAATGTAATTGCAATTCAGGCGAGATGGTCTTTTTTTGTGGGCCATTTTCTAGGGAAATTCCTAGCCCAGTGTAAGAAACACCAACTAATAATTCAGCCGGCATTAATATCCTACCCTGGAAACTGGCTGGCATGAAAGCCAAGTTAAATGATCCGCATGGGGTGCATTTATAGATCAGTTCGACTTAGGGGGTAATTACGATTGTGGAAGGCCTGCCACCACCAGCCGTGCAGTGGCGGGCCATCGGACATCAATTTTCCCAAAGCCACATTATGATGGCGGGGGGAATCGCTTTCCGACCGCGGTGGTTGCAAAGACCGCTCACCACACTTCAGCCACATGCAATCGTATCGATTGCCTGGCGGAGTGGTCAGCATGCCTAAAATGGTGGCATTGCCTAGCGGGCACCATATGCCAGATTAGGATGCTGGCTGCAGCCAGCTTTTCCGTGGTGGGTAAACCGCCATTGAAAGGCTGGCAGACATTGGTTTTGGCAGTCCTTTGCGGGCCCCCCTTGTGTTGGGGGGGGTGATTGTGCACTTTTGTGGTACCCACTGTACCCCCCTGCATTTCCCTGCACTGAGTGACAGGCACTGCGTGGTGCCTGCCACGTAGTACAGGGAAAGGCACTACATGCATTTTTACTATTGCAAGCAAAGTTTTATAAACAACATGTTACATCTGCTTACACCTGACTTGCTATGTTTGCACCCTGTTATATGCACTGATCTATGTCATGAGTTGTTCCATTATGAATGTTATATGATTTGACAAGACAGTGTTATTTAAACTCAGGGGGCTTTGCTAAAATTCAGCATATATCCCATTGCTTTGGTAACTCCTATTATGACACCACTTATCCCAGTGGGGGTCGGTCCACACCAGGAGGCATGAGTTTTGTGGGTTGCAGCCCCCCCAGTACCTGCGGCCATCGTGTGCGGCAATAAAACGCAAGAATCGCCAGCACCCCACCCCACACTCTTAACCCACGGCCGACAAAAGCAGGGTGGCAAAAGGTCTAGCTACACCTCTGACTTAGCCTCTCTCAAGGTGAAATCATCCGCTGTTTGCACCTGCTAATAATGTTTTGTACTTGATTCAATTTGCCACATATGCCCTTTGTCCCATGTCCCAAACTAAGGGCCATAATATCAACGCCGGCGATAACATTATCGCCGCTTTAGCGGCAGGAAACTGCTGCTAAAGCGGCGATAATGGGCTTGATAATACGCCCTTGTGAATTCGCATAGAAGCCCAGGTTCTGGTGTGAATCTGGGCTTCTATGGAAATTCACAAGGGCATATTATCATGCCCATTATCTTCGCTTTAGCTGCAGTTTTAATTTTCACGCCGTTCTTGATAAAATGCCCCTATGTATGTTGTGACTATTTTTGCCTGATATGAATTTCTTTACAATGGAAGTACCTTTTAATGTTTTAGATTTTTTATATTTTATCTCATTTTACTTACACTTGCTGTGTACACCTTTATGGTTATATTAACTGAATAAAGTATTTAAACTTTAAACCTAAAAACTATTAAAAAAAAGATAACAGCTAGAACTAGAAATTAAGGAAACATCACGAACTGCATTTAAAACATTACATTTACTTGAATAATTCATTTAAACAGCGGATTCGTTATAAGATCTAATATAGTACATAAACATTCACAACACAACAATGTTGCTTACTAAGACGTTCCATGCAAACAATCTGATTACTTAATAATAGGGATGGGTGGTGAACTCCACTCTGCTGATGGAGTTCGCAGAGTTTTGCCCACCACACGCTCTACGCGGAGCTCAGAAAAACTCTACCTTAAGTTGGCGAGTACAAGCAAGGAACACCATACACTAAACCTCCCGGTGAGATTTCTAGGCGCAGGCAGTTGCAGCAGGTCACTACTGCTCTCGTTTAGATACTTGCCACTCGTATTGGTGAAACTGCTGCTCATGTAGAACATCTCCCTAAGCTGCAGAAATAAAAGCAGCACCCTGTTGCGATGCACATGGTGCCATTCGTGCTGATTTTCAGCGTGGGATAAACTTGCAGCACCAAAAATCAGCAAGAGCAGTGTGACTTGAAGCACTCTGCCGCTTGCGGAACTCCGCGGAGCTGCATAGCAGAACTCCACGAACTCCACCCATGTCTAATAATATGATTGCTCTATTAAAATTACTATTCAATACAACAGATTTAACCCTTTGGATGCGCCGGACGGCCCCCGGCCATGGCATGTGCGTCGGACGGCCGGGAGCCGTCTGATTTGCGGATTTGTCGAGTAAGTTAAATCGACAATGTGATAAGATAAAAAGGTGTTCAGAAAGTCACAAGGCAAATATAGCTGCTTTTAACATAAACGGTGGCTGAAACCAGCTAGGACTACACTTTCCATCCCTCGAAAAAATTCATGTGATGATACAATGCGGTAATATTGTCGTTCGCGATTCATATTTACCTGCAATCTTGAGTATTTATAAAAAGAAGGCAATTGTCACTCCACAAACTTATGGAAACAACTGTTATTTTCCCAGGTTCTCAACAATGCAAGAAGATTGAGGCAATAATACGAACATTCGTCCACCAGTCTAAAGTGAGAAACAGACTGTTCAGGTATTAGATCAAACCAAGAACGACAAAAACATAACAATACATGTCAAGACTCTTAAGTTTTAGTCAAGATATATACATTTTCTTTTTCTAGAAACAGGACTTTTCTAGATAGTCTGTAGAAGAATTATCCTAAGATACCACGCCAGGATAATATTAAGAAGTGAGTGGTTTCATCTTAAAAAGTCGAATGATTAAGAACATGACTTCTAGCAATGTGTGAACATAAAGCAGTTGTAGGAAAAATGATGCAAAGACCAGACAATGACTGTTTCTTAGAAATGTGTCTAAACTGTAAGAATGTTATCAACATTCATGTTTTTATAAAAATGAGTTAAAACACTGTGATTATATCCGGTTTTGGATAAGTTCAAAACTGTCTATTTGCGCACGGGTTATTACATTTCTATTTATTAATTAATGCTAGAAGATAATAATGTTCACATTATGTCTTTATAGGGGGTCACATCTTTATGCAAATACATGTTGTCCTGAAGAAGGTCTTAAGGAGTAAACGAACATAAGACCGAAATGTCGACTTGAACGTCCACATCTTCCATTTTTTTATTGGTTTTGTAAACGACACTTTCTCTGTTAAAATACAGAAGTCATTTGTTAAGATTTATGTTAGATTGGACTTTAATTCAGATGGATTGAAGGAGAAATTGATTTGGCCCTTGATCATTTGAATGCATTTGTTGATCAATTTTAAGTATTCATTTGTACCCTATTTGAATTTTCTAATCAAAATATATATAAAAGAATTATCTTTCGTATAACAAATATCCTGTGTTGTTTTGTCTTTGATTCATTTTCACTTTTGTCTAATGGTTAGACTAAATTACAGTAAACAGATACCAATTAGGTTGGAATAGACCAATAGATGTCAGTAGTACATATGTCTATTATCTGTGATAGATTCTAACAGAATAAACTCCCTTGCTGGCAGTTTTACATTATCAAGTATCAGCCCGAGACCGCAAGGGTATATTGGGTCACCCACCGCTTTTCACGTACTGTTTAATTTCAGCAAATGCAATTTTATTTTTTTCTGAGTTTTATATAGCGCAAACACCGAAGGTATCAGGTTTCAGAGTGCTTTACATGAACCCCAGTTGCGTTACATAAGGACACGTTAATTTTTGTTATGCACAGGGAGATTAAGTGATGTGCCCAGAATCACAGGATGTTGAGTGTCATTGCAGAGACTCGAACCCCGTTCCCCAGGTTTTAGGTTGACCGCCCTAGCCACTAGGCCACATCATCTCCACCATGCTACCCACGCATAAAGCACAGCATACTTTAGACATTGTCTGTTGGGAAAATATGGCATGTATGGCTCTTCCATGTGGGGAGGCACCTTTGATAGGCCACAATATCAACCCACATCGCCTGGAACTATGAGGCACATTAAGTAAAAACAGCTTATGTGAGTCATTAAAGGGAGGTGAGGTTATGGAATACATTTAATAAAGAACTTTCAGTAGTGGATTTTGGAGATAAGAAAAGCTTAAGAGATACCAAAAAAAACTCAGATGCTTATGATGCAACACAGTGCAATGGTCATTGTCTATATGACAAGGAACATACCCACAAAAACAAGATTAGATACATAGTTTTCCGCAAAGAGAAATATGAAGGCATATTATCAAGACAGGCGATAAAATTATCGCTGTTTTAGCGGCAGAAAACTGCTGCTAAAACAGCGATAATGGGCTTGAAAATATGCTCTATGGAATTCAAGCCCATTATCGCCGTTTTAGCGGCAGTTTTGCGCCGCTAAAACGGCGATTATTTTTTCGCCTGTCTTAATAATATGCCCCATGGTTTCCACAGAACTTAGATAGATGGAATAAATGAGACAACCTGAATGAGTGGCGACGTAATTATTCCCTAGTACCCAAAGAGGCCTTGTCCATTACAATCAATTAATATAAAAACGATCTAGCCACAAAGGCTAACTATCATTCCAATTTGATAAAGAAAGCAACCAACCCTACCAAAGTTGTCTGCCAGATTATAAATGCTTTAAAAACACTCCAGGCAAAGCTGCAGAGCCTTACCTCTGTGATTGTGATGTCAGCAAAATATCAAGACGATACCGAGATTAAAACTAGTACAGATGTCTCTACCAACATTACCACTAGCAATAATCAGTTGGAAATACTTGAAAACGTAGTTTAAATGCAATGCCAGATTTGGGTCAAGAATGATAAACCATATGGTTAAGACACCTTGTCGATGTATCATTGTATGAGACTTTCTTTTTATTGGTGTCATTATCTCCCTTACTGATATTGTCCCAATATTTGTTATTGATGTATATAATTTGCTATACCATTCCGACTGCTTGTATCTTGCATACTGAGCTGCTCTTTTTTCTATTCTTATTGTTTCTTCCTAATTGCGTATGTCCTGTTTTATTATTATAAAATGTAATAAACACATTTTTTTAAATAAAAAAGAATTGTAAACTATTGGGGTTGAACGGGTATCCATTGCCTGTTCACCTTCACAAACAGAATGCTGCTTTCGTGATTAGTTATGAAAGACATCATTAATTTTTTACTCCCATCAGAAATAAAGCATAAAGAGTTGAAGAGAGCTATGATCTATCCTTTGCTAAAAAAAACGAACTTTCAATCCAAACTGTTTAGGGAACTAACCTGGTCAAATTGTTAGAAAGGGTAATATTTAACCAAATGTCTCCTTTTGCAGACTCTTAAATATTTCCTTAGTAGGAGTCGGGCAAGGTTTTGTGCAAGATGCTGCACAGAAACTGTAGTGACTGCCATATTTGATTATTTATGGCTATCATATCAGAGGGAGAGGTGTGGCGCCGCGGCCAGGGCGACTGACGCTGGAATCTGGGGACCACGGTTCGATCCCCGGATCCGGCGGCAGGTTAGTCTAGCACCATGTGACTCTGGGCAATAGCTCGCTTAATCTTCCCGACGGCCCCCCAGCGCCTAGAGACCCTTACGGGTGATTGTGCACTTTACAAATGTGGACTTTACTTTTACTTTACTTTATCATATGACCGAGATATACCTACAGCTTTCATATTATTCTACCCACTGATAGCTTTTGATACTGTGGACCATCAACTACCACTGAAAAGGTTGAGGGCATGCAGCATCCAGATACAGCCCTAAGTTAGTTCAATAGTTTTCTAATCATTTGAGAAGATCAGGCTGCACTTGGATTCAACTTATTAAAGACCAAATTGGTAAACTGTGGGGTTCTGCATGAGTCAGGACTGTTCCCCGTTCTGTTTAACATTTATATGACAACTCTAGAGAATCTAATCCAACTGTTTCACTTTTCCTCTCTTCTGTATGTGGGTGATTTACAAATTTTATTGTGATTGACGGTGGACCTTCTATCTGTGCTGCCAATTTAAGAAACCGCCAAGATTACAGATTTGTATGGCACGTATTCATTTAAAGCAGAATGAAGAAATAATTCTCCAATTCCAGCAATCAACAGGTGTAAAACCATCCCTTCTGGCCTACCACTAGAGGCCAACGTCCTGCTTCAATTGAAGCTGTAAAGAAATCTTGAAATAAGATTTGATTCAGAACAAACCATTAATGAAAAGATTAATAATGTCACAAAGACGTGTTTTTCCATCTGAGGTTTTTAAAGCAGATCGTTAATATTTTAAAATTTTTTCTGCAAGGTTGGACTAGTGCAATGCAATCTACTGAGATCTACTTCCAAATTATTCAGAATACATCAACCAGCCAGGATAATACTGAATATTAGGAAATATGAAAGTATTATTCCTGGTTTGAATAAACTTACATTGGTTCCCCCTTTATAAGAGCATCTGTTGATTCCCATGTAAAGCGCTCTGATACCTTCGGGTCTAGCCAGCGCTATATAAAACTCTTCAAATAAATAAATAAATATCTGTCTAAAATCTATCTATGCAATACATAAAGCCCTCTACAATACAGCAAGTCCTATCACAAACAAATTCCATTTCTATGTACCAGGAAGACATCTATGTTCAGAAAACCCAGCACTGGTCACGGACCCAGGAATTTGTCATTCAACATTGGGTGGGCGCACCTGCTCAGTGGCAGCAGTCTGAGTAGGAAGAAACTAATGAAATTCTGGAAGCAATTAAAAACTTGGCTGTTCTGATACAGAACTCATCCCAAAGGGTACTATGTTGACGCTTAGTATAATTTTCTGAAATCCCAGCGTCAAGATGCCGTGGGTGAATATGCATCCTATAAATGAATCAACTGAAACTGAAAGTGAATTGGAACCATTGAAGTGTGATGAAGACGTCACTTTATTTGTATTTCTTTATGGGTTTTTGTAAAGCGCGCTATCACTCGTATACAGAGCTAATGAATAGTGCCAGTGAGCTCTTCAAGGAGGAACCAAGCACCTGGAAGAACCTAACTCCTTAGTTGCAAAGTTTGAAATTTGGGACTAAAAATGTGGGTTTAGGGGAGGATCTTAAGTGGTGGCTGCCTCATACCTTTGATTTTTTTCTAAAGGAAAAACAGGAGTGAGGCAGTTGAAAGCTTCATGCATTAGGCAAGCAGCTTTAAACAATGCACTTATTGACAGGGAGCCCCTTGAGTAGACTACCAAGTGCTTATATCAGCAAATGTTTTTCAAACTGAAGACAAGTCTAACTGCAGCATTTTGAAGTTTCGTTGAATGATCCAGTGCTTTCTTCGATACTCCTCGGTAAGCCGAGTTACCGTAATCCAGCTTTGACTGAATAAAGTGATCCACAATTTTCTTGAGTATGCCAAGATAAACTGAGCTACCATAACCCAGCCTTGACTGATCAAAATATGGGATTTTCTTGGGTACGCCAAGATAAACTGAGTTACCATAACCCAGCCTTAACTGAATAAAATGACCCGGGATTTTCTTGGGTACGCCAAGATAAACTGAGTTACCATAACCCAGCCATAACTGAATAAAATGACCCGGGATTTTCTTGGGTACGCCAAGATAAACGGAGTTACCATAATCCAGTTTTGACTGAATAAAGTGATCCAGCGTTTTCTTTGATATGCCTAGATAAGACATTTTACCATAAGCCAGCCTTGGCATTGGGCACGATCATTTTGTGAGGGAATGATAGGAAAATCACTTCAGGTGACTAGGCAAGATTTTGTTGCTGTGGATACAGTGGGGGCCGCCGCATACACGAAGTAGAGGGGTGGGGGAGGGGGGTAGCTCGGGTCAAAGCACTGGAGGGTGTGCAGGGGAGGGTGGAGGGGAGATATTAAGAATATATTTTTTTTTAATTAAAGGTAAACTTACCTGTTGGTGGCCCCCTCCCACGTCGCGCCTCGGTGCTGGGTCTTCCATGTCCTAGCAGACAATGCAGGCTAGTCACAGACTTCCTGTCCAATCCCCTCACTTCAGAGCAGTGCAGGAATTGGCCTGACCAGACTAGAGAGACGCCATGCTGAGACCAGGGAGTCTGTGCGATTTCTTTAACTCGGCTGTTCAACACAGCTGGGTTAGAGAAACCTAAGTGCGTATGTGAGTTTTCGTTGGCCTGAGATGGCAATCCATACACACATGAGCACTTAGGGAGTGCACTAGCACTCCGCCACCCCCCTCCCATGCCTCAGCCCGCCCCCTCTCTGCACAAGCTGGCTGAGCCAGTGGCTTAAAAATAAAACAATACTGAAATATAGTTTTATTTTTTTGCTGTTGGCACTGAGCCAGTTGGGCGACGCTCCTCCGCCATTGCGAAGGATCCGCCCCTTTGTGGATACCTGGGGCTCTAGCGAGAGGTTTGTGTCGAGCGGCAGGGGGTAATGGATCTGGGGACGGGCCGTGTGTGGAAGGCTACAAGAAAGAGTCTTGTATAATAATTTGAGCATTGGCTATGAATATTACGAACTGAGTACTAAGCGAGACATGAAGAACTACACTAACCATGATGCAACAGGTAATTACGCTGGCATGTCCGGGCGCGCTCCCACCCCCCTGAGTGTTGAAAATGGCTCTCGTGAGCTGACGAGCTCGGGAGCAGAGCCTGTATGCTGGGAGTGGAACTGGTCCTGATAGACGACAGCAGCATGCACAGCAACCTTGAATATTTTGTTTTTCCCTACTGATGAATGCGGAAGCAAGAAACACGTGTCTAGGGATAAGATGTGAAAAAATAATTTGAGCATTGGCTATGAATATTACAAACTGAGTACTAAGCGAGACATGAAGAACTACACTAACCATGATGCAACAGGTAATTATGCTGACATGTCCGGGTGCGCTCCCACCCCCCTGATTGTTGAAAATGGCTCTCGTGAGCCGCTGAGCTGACGAGCTCGGGAGCAGAGCCTGTATGCTGGGAGTGGAACTGGTCCTGATAGACGACAGCAGCATGCACAGCAACCTTGAATAATTTGTTTTTCCCTACTGATGAATGCGGAAGCAACAAACACGTGTCTAGGGATAAGATGTGAAAAAATAATTTGAGCATTGGCTATGAATATTACGAACTGAGTACTAAGCGAGACATGAAGAACTACACTAACCATGATGCAACAGGTAATTACCCTGGCATGTCCGGGCGCGCTCCCACCCCCCTGATTGTTGAAAATGGCTCTCTTGAGCCGCTGAGCTGACGAGCTCGGGAGCAGAGCCTGTATGCTGGGAGTGGAACTGGTCCTGATAGACGACAGCAGTATGCACAGCAACCTTGAATAATTTGTTTTTCCCTACTGATGAATGCGGAAGCAAGAAACACGTGTCTAGGGATAAGATGTGAAAAAATAATTTGAGCATTGGCTATGAATATTACGAACTGAGTACTAAGCGAGACATGAAGAACTACACTAACCATGATGCAACAGGTAATTACCCTGGCATGTCCGGGCGCGCTCCCACCCCCCTGATTGTTGAAAATGGCTCTCTTGAGCCGCTGAGCTGACGAGCTCGGGAGCAGAGCCTGTATGCTGGGAGTGGAACTGGTCCTGATAGACGACAGCAGTATGCACAGCAACCTTGAATAATTTGTTTTTCCCTACTGATGAATGCGGAAGCAAGAAACACGTGTCTAGGGATAAGATGTGAAAAAATAATTTGAGCATTGGCTATGAATATTACGAACTGAGTACTAAGCGAGACATGAAGAACTACACTAACCATGATGCAACAGGTAATTACGCTGGCATGTCCAGGCGCGCTCCCACCCCCCTGATTGTTGAAAATGGCTCTCATGAGCCGCTGAGCTGACGAGCTCGGGAGCAGAGCCTGTATGCTGGGAGTGGAACTGGTCCTGATACACGACAGCAGCATGCACAGCAACCTTGAATAATTTGTTTTTCCCTACTGATGAATGCGGAAGCAAGAAACACGTGTCTAGGGATAAGATGTGAAAAAATAATTTGAGCATTGGCTATGAATATTACGAACTGAGTACTTAGCGAGACATGAAGAACTACACTAACCATGATGCAACAGGTAATTACGCTGGCATGTCCGGGCGCGCTCCCACCCCTGATTGTTGAAAATGGCTATCGTGATCCGCTGAGCTGACGAGCTCGCGTGCAGAGCCTGTATGCTGGGAGTGGAACTGGTCCTGATAGACGACAGCAGCATGCACAGCAACCTTGAATAATTTGTTTTTCCCTACTGATGAATGCGGAAGCAAGAAACACGTGTCTAGGGATAAGATGTGAAAAAATAATTTGAGCATTGGCTATGAATATTACGAACTGAGTACTTAGCGAGACATGAAGAACTACACTAACCATGATGCAACAGGTAATTACGCTGGCATGTCCGGGCGCGCTCCCACCCCCCTGATTGTTGAAAATGGCTCTCGTGAGCCGCTGAGCTGACGAGCTCGGGAGCAGAGCCTCTATGCTGGGAGTGGAACTGGTCCTGATAGACGACAGCAGCATGCACAGCAACCTTGAATAATTTGTTTTTCCCTACTGATGAATGCGGAGGCAAGAAACACGTGTCTAGGGATAAGATGTGAAAAAATAATTTGAGCATTGGCTATGAATATTACGAACTGAGTACTAAGCGAGACATGAAGAACTACACTAACCATGATGCAACAGGTAATTACGCTGGCATGTCCGGGCGCGCTCCCACCCCCCTGATTGTTGAAAATGGCTCTCGTGAGCCGCTGAGCTGACGAGCTCGGGAGCAGAGCCTGTATGCTGGGAGTGGAACTGGTCCTGATAGACGACAGCAGCATGCACAGCAACCTTGAATAATTTGTTTTTCCCTACTGATGAATGCGGAAGCAAGAAACACGTGTCTAGGGATAAGATGTGAAAAAATAATTTGAGCATTGGCTATGAATATTACGAACTGAGTACTAAGCGAGACATGAAGAACTACACTAACCATGATGCAACAGGTAATTACGCTGGCATGTCCGGGCGCGCTCCCACCCCCCTGATTGTTGAAAATGGCTCTCGTGAGCTGCTGAGCTGCTGAGCTAGGGAGCAGAGCCTGTATGCTGGGAGTGGAACTGGTCCTGATAGACGACAGCAGCATGCACAGCAACCTTGAATAATTTGTTTTTCCCTACTGATGAATGCGGAAGCAAGAAACACGTGTCTAGGGATAAGATGTGAAAAAATAATTTGAGCATTGGCTATGAATATTATGAAGTGAGTACTAAGCGAGACATTAAGAACTACACTAACCATGATGCAACAGGTAATTACGCTGACATGTCCGGGTGCGCTCCCACCCCCCTGATTGTTGAAAATGGCTCTCGTGAGCCGCTGAGCTGACGAGCTCGGGAGCAGAGCCTGTATGCTGGAAGTGGAACTGGTCCTGATAGACGACAGCAGCATGCACAGCAACCTTGAATAATTTGTTTTTCCCTACTGATGAATGCGGAAGCAAGAAACACGTGTCTAGGGATAAGATGTGAAAAAATAATTTGAGCATTGGCTATGAATATTACGAACTGAGTACTTAGCGAGACATGAAGAACTACACTAACCATGATGCAACAGGTAATTACGCTGGCATGTCCGGGCGCGCTCCCACCCCCTGATTGTTGAAAATGGCTCTCGTGAGCCGCTGAGCTGACGAGCTCGCGTGCAGAGCCTGTATGCTGGGAGTGGAACTGGTCCTGATAGACGACAGCAGCATGCACAGCAACCTTGAATAATTTGTTTTTCCCTACTGATGAATGCGGAAGCAAGAAACACGTGTCTAGGGATAAGATGTGAAAAAATAATTTGAGCATTGGCTATGAATATTACGAACTGAGTACTTAGCGAGACATGAAGAACTACACTAACCATGATGCAACAGGTAATTACCCTGGCATGTCCGGGCGCGCTCCCACCCCCCTGATTGTTGAAAATGGCTCTCTTGAGCCGCTGAGCTGACGAGCTCGGGAGCAGAGCCTGTATGCTGGGAGTGGAACTGGTCCTGATAGACGACAGCAGTATGCACAGCAACCTTGAATAATTTGTTTTTCCCTACTGATGAATGCGGAAGCAAGAAACACGTGTCTAGGGATAAGATGTGAAAAAATAATTTGAGCATTGGCTATGAATATTACGAACTGAGTACTAAGCGAGACATGAAGAACTACACTAACCATGATGCAACAGGTAATTACGCTGGCATGTCCAGGCGCGCTCCCACCCCCCTGATTGTTGAAAATGGCTCTCATGAGCCGCTGAGCTGACGAGCTCGGGAGCAGAGCCTGTATGCTGGGAGTGGAACTGGTCCTGATACACGACAGCAGCATGCACAGCAACCTTGAATAATTTGTTTTTCCCTACTGATGAATGCGGAAGCAAGAAACACGTGTCTAGGGATAAGATGTGAAAAAATAATTTGAGCATTGGCTATGAATATTACGAACTGAGTACTTAGCGAGACATGAAGAACTACACTAACCATGATGCAACAGGTAATTACGCTGGCATGTCCGGGCGCGCTCCCACCCCCTGATTGTTGAAAATGGCTATCGTGATCCGCTGAGCTGACGAGCTCGCGTGCAGAGCCTGTATGCTGGGAGTGGAACTGGTCCTGATAGACGACAGCAGCATGCACAGCAACCTTGAATAATTTGTTTTTCCCTACTGATGAATGCGGAAGCAAGAAACACGTGTCTAGGGATAAGATGTGAAAAAATAATTTGAGCATTGGCTATGAATATTACGAACTGAGTACTTAGCGAGACATGAAGAACTACACTAACCATGATGCAACAGGTAATTACGCTGGCATGTCCGGGCGCGCTCCCACCCCCCTGATTGTTGAAAATGGCTCTCGTGAGCCGCTGAGCTGACGAGCTCGGGAGCAGAGCCTCTATGCTGGGAGTGGAACTGGTCCTGATAGACGACAGCAGCATGCACAGCAACCTTGAATAATTTGTTTTTCCCTACTGATGAATGCGGAGGCAAGAAACACGTGTCTAGGGATAAGATGTGAAAAAATAATTTGAGCATTGGCTATGAATATTACGAACTGAGTACTAAGCGAGACATGAAGAACTACACTAACCATGATGCAACAGGTAATTACGCTGGCATGTCCGGGCGCGCTCCCACCCCCCTGATTGTTGAAAATGGCTCTCGTGAGCCGCTGAGCTGACGAGCTCGGGAGCAGAGCCTGTATGCTGGGAGTGGAACTGGTCCTGATAGACGACAGCAGCATGCACAGCAACCTTGAATAATTTGTTTTTCCCTACTGATGAATGCGGAAGCAAGAAACACGTGTCTAGGGATAAGATGTGAAAAAATAATTTGAGCATTGGCTATGAATATTACGAACTGAGTACTAAGCGAGACATGAAGAACTACACTAACCATGATGCAACAGGTAATTACGCTGGCATGTCCGGGCGCGCTCCCACCCCCCTGATTGTTGAAAATGGCTCTCGTGAGCTGCTGAGCTGATGAGCTAGGGAGCAGAGCCTGTATGCTGGGAGTGGAACTGGTCCTGATAGACGACAGCAGCATGCACAGCAACCTTGAATAAATTGTTTTTCCCTACTGATGAATGCGGAAGCAAGAAACACGTGTCTAGGGATAAGATGTGAAAAAATAATTTGAGCATTGGCTATGAATATTATGAAGTGAGTACTAAGCGAGACATTAAGAACTACACTAACCATGATGCAACAGGTAATTACGCTGACATGTCCGGGTGCGCTCCCACCCCCCTGATTGTTGAAAATGGCTCTCGTGAGCCGCTGAGCTGACGAGCTCGGGAGCAGAGCCTGTATGCTGGAAGTGGAACTGGTCCTGATAGACGACAGCAGCATGCACAGCAACCTTGAATAATTTGTTTTTCCCTACTGATGAATGCGGAAGCAAGAAACACGTGTCTAGGGATAAGATGTGAAAAAATAATTTGAGCATTGGCTATGAATATTACGAACTGAGTACTTAGCGAGACATGAAGAACTACACTAACCATGATGCAACAGGTAATTACGCTGGCATGTCCGGGCGCGCTCCCACCCCCTGATTGTTGAAAATGGCTCTCGTGAGCCGCTGAGCTGACGAGCTCGCGTGCAGAGCCTGTATGCTGGGAGTGGAACTGGTCCTGATAGACGACAGCAGCATGCACAGCAACCTTGAATAATTTGTTTTTCCCTACTGATGAATGCGGAAGCAAGAAACACGTGTCTAGGGATAAGATGTGAAAAAATAATTTGAGCATTGGCTATGAATATTACGAACTGAGTACTTAGCGAGACATGAAGAACTACACTAACCATGATGCAACAGGTAATTACGCTGGCATGTCCGGGCGCGCTCCCACCCCCCTGATTGTTGAAAATGGCTCTCGTGAGCCGCTGAGCTGACGAGCTCGGGAGCAGAGCCTCTATGCTGGGAGTGGAACTGGTCCTGATAGACGACAGCAGCATGCACAGCAACCTTGAATAATTTGTTTTTCCCTACTGATGAATGCGGAGGCAAGAAACACGTGTCTAGGGATAAGATGTGAAAAAATAATTTGAGCATTGGCTATGAATATTACGAACTGAGTACTAAGCGAGACATGAAGAACTACACTAACCATGATGCAACAGGTAATTACGCTGGCATGTCCGGGCGCGCTCCCACCCCCCTGATTGTTGAAAATGGCTCTCGTGAGCCGCTGAGCTGACGAGCTCGGGAGCAGAGCCTGTATGCTGGGAGTGGAACTGGTCCTGATAGACGACAGCAGCATGCACAGCAACCTTGAATAATTTGTTTTTCCCTACTGATGAATGCGGAAGCAACAAACACGTGTCTAGGGATAAGATGTGAAAAAATAATTTGAGCATTGGCTATGAATATTACGAACTGAGTACTAAGCGAGACATGAAGAACTACACTAACCATGATGCAACAGGTAATTACCCTGGCATGTCCGGGCGCGCTCCCACCCCCCTGATTGTTGAAAATGGCTCTCTTGAGCCGCTGAGCTGACGAGCTCGGGAGCAGAGCCTGTATGCTGGGAGTGGAACTGGTCCTGATAGACGACAGCAGTATGCACAGCAACCTTGAATAATTTGTTTTTCCCTACTGATGAATGCGGAAGCAAGAAACACGTGTCTAGGGATAAGATGTGAAAAAATAATTTGAGCATTGGCTATGAATATTACGAACTGAGTACTAAGCGAGACATGAAGAACTACACTAACCATGATGCAACAGGTAATTACCCTGGCATGTCCGGGCGCGCTCCCACCCCCCTGATTGTTGAAAATGGCTCTCTTGAGCCGCTGAGCTGACGAGCTCGGGAGCAGAGCCTGTATGCTGGGAGTGGAACTGGTCCTGATAGACGACAGCAGTATGCACAGCAACCTTGAATAATTTGTTTTTCCCTACTGATGAATGCGGAAGCAAGAAACACGTGTCTAGGGATAAGATGTGAAAAAATAATTTGAGCATTGGCTATGAATATTACGAACTGAGTACTAAGCGAGACATGAAGAACTACACTAACCATGATGCAACAGGTAATTACGCTGGCATGTCCAGGCGCGCTCCCACCCCCCTGATTGTTGAAAATGGCTCTCATGAGCCGCTGAGCTGACGAGCTCGGGAGCAGAGCCTGTATGCTGGGAGTGGAACTGGTCCTGATACACGACAGCAGCATGCACAGCAACCTTGAATAATTTGTTTTTCCCTACTGATGAATGCGGAAGCAAGAAACACGTGTCTAGGGATAAGATGTGAAAAAATAATTTGAGCATTGGCTATGAATATTACGAACTGAGTACTTAGCGAGACATGAAGAACTACACTAACCATGATGCAACAGGTAATTACGCTGGCATGTCCGGGCGCGCTCCCACCCCCTGATTGTTGAAAATAGCTATCGTGATCCACTGAGCTGACGAGCTCGCGTGCAGAGCCTGTATGCTGGGAGTGGAACTGGTCCTGATAGACGACAGCAGCATGCACAGCAACCTTGAATAATTTGTTTTTCCCTACTGATGAATGCGGAAGCAAGAAACACGTGTCTAGGGATAAGATGTGAAAAAATAATTTGAGCATTGGCTATGAATATTACGAACTGAGTACTTAGCGAGACATGAAGAACTACACTAACCATGATGCAACAGGTAATTACGCTGGCATGTCCGGGCGCGCTCCCACCCCCCTGATTGTTGAAAATGGCTCTCGTGAGCCGCTGAGCTGACGAGCTCGGGAGCAGAGCCTCTATGCTGGGAGTGGAACTGGTCCTGATAGACGACAGCAGCATGCACAGCAACCTTGAATAATTTGTTTTTCCCTACTGATGAATGCGGAGGCAAGAAACACGTGTCTAGGGATAAGATGTGAAAAAATAATTTGAGCATTGGCTATGAATATTACGAACTGAGTACTAAGCGAGACATGAAGAACTACACTAACCATGATGCAACAGGTAATTACGCTGGCATGTCCGGGCGCGCTCCCACCCCCCTGATTGTTGAAAATGGCTCTCGTGAGCCGCTGAGCTGACGAGCTCGGGAGCAGAGTCTGTATGCTGGGAGTGGAACTGGTCCTGATAGACGACAGCAGCATGCACAGCAACCTTGAATAATTTGTTTTTCCCTACTGATGAATGCGGAAGCAAGAAACACGTGTCTAGGGATAAGATGTGAAAAAATAATTTGAGCATTGGCTATGAATATTACGAACTGAGTACTAAGCGAGACATGAAGAACTACACTAACCATGATGCAACAGGTAATTACGCTGGCATGTCCGGGCGCGCTCCCACCCCCCTGATTGTTGAAAATGGCTCTCGTGAGCTGCTGAGCTGACGAGCTAGGGAGCAGAGCCTGTATGCTGGGAGTGGAACTGGTCCTGATAGACGACAGCAGCATGCACAGCAACCTTGAATAATTTGTTTTTCCCTACTGATGAATGCGGAAGCAAGAAACACGTGTCTAGGGATAAGATGTGAAAAAATAATTTGAGCATTGGCTATGAATATTATGAAGTGAGTACTAAGCGAGACATTAAGAACTACACTAACCATGATGCAACAGGTAATTACGCTGACATGTCCGGGTGCGCTCCCACCCCCCTGATTGTTGAAAATGGCTCTCGTGAGCCGCTGAGCTGACGAGCTCGGGAGCAGAGCCTGTATGCTGGAAGTGGAACTGGTCCTGATAGACGACAGCAGCATGCACAGCAACCTTGAATAATTTGTTTTTCCCTACTGATGAATGCGGAAGCAAGAAACACGTGTCTAGGGATAAGATGTGAAAAAATAATTTGAGCATTGGCTATGAATATTACGAACTGAGTACTTAGCGAGACATGAAGAACTACACTAACCATGATGCAACAGGTAATTACGCTGGCATGTCCGGGCGCGCTCCCACCCCCTGATTGTTGAAAATGGCTCTCGTGAGCCGCTGAGCTGACGAGCTCGCGTGCAGAGCCTGTATGCTGGGAGTGGAACTGGTCCTGATAGACGACAGCAGCATGCACAGCAACCTTGAATAATTTGTTTTTCCCTACTGATGAATGCGGAAGCAAGAAACACGTGTCTAGGGATAAGATGTGAAAAAATAATTTGAGCATTGGCTATGAATATTACGAACTGAGTACTTAGCGAGACATGAAGAACTACACTAACCATGATGCAACAGGTAATTACGCTGGCATGTCCGGGCGCGCTCCCACCCCCCTGATTGTTGAAAATGGCTCTCGTGAGCCGCTGAGCTGACGAGCTCGGGAGCAGAGCCTCTATGCTGGGAGTGGAACTGGTCCTGATAGACGACAGCAGCATGCACAGCAACCTTGAATAATTTGTTTTTCCCTACTGATGAATGCGGAGGCAAGAAACACGTGTCTAGGGATAAGATGTGAAAAAATAATTTGAGCATTGGCTATGAATATTACGAACTGAGTACTAAGCGAGACATGAAGAACTACACTAACCATGATGCAACAGGTAATTACGCTGGCATGTCCGGGCGCGCTCCCACCCCCCTGATTGTTGAAAATGGCTCTGGTGAGCCGCTGAGCTGACGAGCTCGGGAGCAGAGCCTGTATGCTGGGAGTGGAACTGGTCCTGATAGACGACAGCAGCATGCACAGCAACCTTGAATAATTTGTTTTTCCCTACTGATGAATGCGGAAGCAAGAAACACGTGTCTAGGGATAAGATGTGAAAAAATAATTTGAGCATTGGCTATGAATATTATGAAGTGAGTACTAAGCGAGACATTAAGAACTACACTAACCATGATGCAACAGGTAATTACGCTGACATGTCCGGGTGCGCTCCCACCCCCCTGATTGTTGAAAATGGCTCTCGTGAGCCGCTGAGCTGACGAGCTCGGGAGCAGAGCCTGTATGCTGGAAGTGGAACTGGTCCTGATAGACGACAGCAGCATGCACAGCAACCTTGAATAATTTGTTTTTCCCTACTGATGAATGCGGAAGCAAGAAACACGTGTCTAGGGATAAGATGTGAAAAAATAATTTGAGCATTGGCTATGAATATTACGAACTGAGTACTAAGCGAGACATGAAGAACTACACTAACCATGATGCAACAGGTAATTACGCTGGCATGTCCGGGCGCGCTCCCACCCCCCTGATTGTTGAAAATGGCTCTCGTGAGCCGCTGAGCTGACGAACTCGGTGCAGAGCCTGTATGCTGGGAGTGGAACTGGTCCTGATACACGACAGCAGCATGCACAGGAAAATTGAATAATTTGTTTTTCCCTACTGATGAATGCGGAAGCAAGAAACACTTGTCTAGGGATAAGATGTGAAAAAATAATTTGAGCATTGGCTATGGATATTACGAACTGAGTACTAAGCGAGACATGAAGAACTACACTAACGATGATGCAACAGGTAATTACGCTGGCATGTCCGGGCGCGCTCCCACCCCCCTGATTGTTGAAAATGGCTCTCGTGAGCCGCTGAGCTGACGAGCTCGGGAGCAGAGCCTGTATGCTGGGAGTGGAACTGGTCCTGATAGACGACAGCAGCATGCACAGCAACCTTGAATAATTTGTTTTTCCCTACTGATGAATGCGGAAGCAAGAAACACTTGTCTAGGGATAAGATGTGAAAAAATAATTTGAGCATTGGCTATGAATATTACGAACTGAGTACTAAGCGAGACATGAAGAACTACACTAACGATGATGCAACAGGTAATTACGCTGGCATGTCCGGGCGCGCTCCCACCCCCCTGATTGTTGAAAATGGCTCTTGTGAGCCGCTGAGCTGAAGAGCTCGGGAGCAGAGCCTGTATGCTGGGAGTGGAACTGGTCCTGATAGACGACAGCAGCATGCACAGCAACCTTGAATAATTTGTTTTTCCCTACTGATGAATGCGGAAGCAAGAAACACGTGTCTAGGGATAAGATGTGAAAAAATAATTTGAGCATTGGCTATGAATATTACGAACTGAGTACTAAGTGAGACATGAAGAACTACACTAACCATGATGCAACAGGTAATTACGCTGGCATGTCCGGGCGCGCTCCCACCCCCCTGATTGTTGAAAATGGCTCTCGTGAGCCGCTGAGCTGACGAGCTCGTGAGCAGAGCCTGTATGCTGGGAGTGGAACTGGTCCTGATAGACAGCAGCATGCACAGCAACCTTGAATAATTTGTTTTTCCCTACTTATGAATGCGGAAGCAAGAAACACGTGTCTAGGGATAAGATGTGAAAAAATAATTTGAGCATTGGCTATGAATATTACGAACTGAGTACTAAGCGAGACATGAAGAACTACACTAACCATGATGCAACAGGTATTTACGCTGGCATGTCCGGGTGCGCTCCCACCCCCCCTGATTGAAGAAAGAGTCTTGTATGTTAATCTTTCTAAATATGGGAACAATTTTAGTTTTGCTATGATTTAGCTTAAAAAAATGTGACTTCATCCATCTTTGAGCGGCTTCCAATACATATAATGAACATAGTTAAAGACTGGATTTAGCAGTAGTGCTCATGAGGGTTGCTGGGACGCTGACAGATGAGCTAGGTATAGTTGTTACTTGCTATTCCATTCCTCCGTACGCTGTTTTTGGGTCACATACTGCAAGCCTAAGTTTTTATTCAACAATGCAGGGGTGTAACGCAGGCCCTTAACGCGCTGGGGGCTTCAGCCCCAGGAACTATAAACATCTGTGCGATATGGTTGTTATAGGTGACCCTAACCCGGTGCTTAAAACCAGAGCACATGCTCTAAAAAAAGAAGTGGGGGGACTAACCTAATTAATCAGTATGCAAGTGGCATCACGGCGCGTGAGATCACGACGCGTGACATCGTGGCTCGTGAGGCGCGTGACATCACAGCGCATGACATCACAGGAAGTGGCATTACAAGAAGTGACATCAGATCTTAATCCCTCACAAATATGTTTAGCAGGTCTATCATGAGTACATTTGAGCACATTTCGAGTATACTTGCAAACCCTCCTGATTTAGGCAGAAGATTCACAGTTTTGTAAGCTTCACATAAACCAATGTTGCCTTTTGTCAGTGTGAAGCTTCCTCTACCCATAGTGCTTAAAAAGAAAAAATAGTGATATTTAAATTATTACAACGTCTCCTCGGGCAAATACTGGTAAAGATCAACACATCTGACTTCTTACAGTGCATGTATATCTCCTAAACAGAGCTTGAACAAAGTGAAAAGCTACTCCTCTTAAGTATGTGTGAAGTGCTAACAAGTTGCGAGCCTTTGTTTGCCCTCTCTGCATTTGCCACTATGTGTGAGGTTCCTGACTGCTGCCAGCCAGGAGACTCGAACAAAATGAGGCCTGATCACCCCTCAAATTCACCCTTTGTTATGGGCCCAGCAAGAGTCAAAAATAAGAGAGCCTCAACCTGACCCTGCCTGCAGGTTGTTGTGGATCAAACGCAGATAAGAACGTGCAGGCGCTTTTCTGCTGAGAAGTGCGGGTACTCTCCCATTGAAAGGATTAGAGCAGTGCTGAGAAGTGCCAGCACTATCCCTTCCAAAAAAGTGCAGGCACTGAATCCCTGATAGCACCTGCCCATTTAAAGCACTGCCCTCCCACATTCTGGAGGACGGCTGCATCATTTTGCGTTACGCCACTACTAAGGCATTGCCTAAAAAATTCTGTTGGACAGTGGACTTCTCTCTGGCCAGGCCTTGCGAACTTCGCCCCTCCACCCCACCCCTCCCTTCGTAGTGAGAAGTAGCCCTGCGAATCCCCTGTCTCTTTAAGACGTTCCCTCTGACCCTTTTAACTTCATACAGATTTCTCCCCTTTGCCACAGATTTCTATTTCTTCCCGGGCACAGGCCGCACCCCCTGCTGAGTCCGCGCGAAGCGTTCCTGGCCTGCCATGCTATGCTTTTTATTAGCAATTGTTACATTTGCGGCTGGCCATGGAAGGAAATGTGAGCTGCTGCAAACTGCTCATAATGTAAGCAAAGCCACTTATAAAATAAAGTGATCGGGGGATGTCTGTACCGTTAATGCAGTCTCGGAACTTGAAAGCCTCAACCCGTTCTTTCTCCTGGCGCTGTCCAGACCGTGCCCAGGCTACTGGAATCAGGGACACTGAAATTATGTGACAGCAGGGTAGGACAGAATTATGTGGAAGAGTTTACTAAATTATGCGCCTCGAAAATGCAAATCATAAGGCATAATACAGTATATTTTGTCAGTACTACTTCATTATTTTGTCTTTTATACAGCAGATGATGGCTTATCTGGCAAATGTGGCAAAACCATAATTATGTTAGAAACGTCATGGCAGCAGAGTTACGTAATTTTAATGGCCCTGACAGTAATACATGTTTAGAATAATTGGTCTCAACGTGAATCATTGGCGGCTTTAAAAACATTTTTTCAACAAATGTAATTCTTGGTAATTTATGGGGATTTGCAAATACACTGTTAGGTGGATGGGGGGAAGGCAGCTAATCAATTTTCAGATTACCAGGACATTTTTCGTAAACAAAATCTTGATGCATATTGGCTCTGGGTGTCCATGTAACGGTTTAGGTGGGAGCGTTTTTCCCCCTATTTTTGGAAAGAGAGGAAATACGATTTTGGGGGAAGTTAGATTCAGTTCTATTTCCACAGAAATATTTATTTGCGAGCCACATTTTCTTTGCCACTTGTAATTCCGCTACATGACAATATGTACTTTTAAATTAAGGGGACTTGTCTAAAGAGGTACAGTACATTACATCATCTCCACTACGTCGACCTACCACAACATGGAAACTGACCACATCAACACAGAAACCACTGGGGAAAAGGTGAAGGCTAGGGCCCACCGCAACACCCATTGCCTACCTCTTTCACGTTAAGTATAGCGTGAAAGGGTGCCTTATTTACAAGGCATCAACACTGCCTTGCAAGTAAGGCGAAGCCCGTATCCCCACAGGAACGTCCTTAAAAGTGACTGTCATGTGATGATAGGGGCTTGTAAATTATGCCCTCTGGTGTCCAGGGCCGGACTGGGAACCAAAATCGGCCCTGGCAAAGTGCTCGGCCGGCCCCCCCAGGGGTTGGTCGTGCCGCCGAGCTCTTTACAAGGGCCGGTTTTATGGCCGATTTTGTTACAGGGCCGATTTTGCAGCTATGCTGCAAAAAAGGCCCTGTAGCAAAATCAGCCCCCAGGGGCCCAAAACCGGCCCCCACCCGTGCGGCGCACCGGGGGATTGCCCGGTGCCCGTTACGGCCAGTCCGGGCCTGCTGGTGTCTGCACTCTGATGTGCGTTCTTTAAGTTGCAGTCTTTGGTCGCACACTTCCTGATGCACCCTTGCTCGTACAGACTTTGATGTGCACTCCTTGATATGCAGATTTTTGTCTGTGATCTCTCATGTGCAGACTCTCATGTGCAGTCTGTGCAGTCCTTGATTTTCACTCATCGTCAATACTTTACCTCTTTCCTCTCTTCCGCTATATCTCTTGATGATCTGCTCTCTTTTTTAGATCTCACTACAGACAGCTTTAGCTGTCTGCGAAACCTCATGTTACCAATACTTTAAAGAGGTAAGAAGTATTACAGAGAACGTGGACTATGAGAATGACCGTTTCAGCCAATGGATATAATGGGGTTTTCCTGGTTTCTCATTTCTTAGAAGGGTTGCATGTCAGGGTCCTCGCATTTCATGTTCCCGCTGGGTTACCGTGATGGGCTCAAGTAATCCTTCTGGTGGACTGCAGAAGCAACATGAACTGTAGCTAGCTTGTAATTCAGAGTCACTCTGTTCTTTCATGTATTTACTTTGCGGATATTATAATTGTTGGGTTATGACATTTCTTGTTGTTTAGCGAGTGTGTTCTGTTTGCCTCTATGACATCCCATGGCTATTCACTAAACACTCTTGAATATTCATTTCTTTTTACTTAGCTATCATGATAACAGTTTGTTGGAATTGCAACGTTTTTATGTACCAAGAAAAGATGTTTGCTCACATAATCTTTCTTACAGCTGCACCAAAACACTTTTGGGTGCAGCGTAACTAAGCTAATTCAAGCTGTCCAACATTAAGGTCCTACTCCTAGCCTCCATATCGTTGTAGCCAAAGGTATTACTTAATTTTGGGTTTTTCTTTCTAAGACAGCTGGGAGGAACACACATATATTCATCCAACTATTATGATAAACTACCTGCAACAAAAAGCCGACCTAGCGTCTTTGCAATTGAGTTCTTAAAATAAGTAAGAACATTTGGCTTTACCAATGCTTGTTTCAAATTAGTTTATAACAAGTTTGTCTTACCATATAAATACTAAAATTTTGTTGGAAAGGGTCTAGGGCCAGAAATGCTGGTCCTATTATTTCCACATAGGAAACACAACAAGATGATGGATGGTGTGCTGAAACTTTTCAACCACTCACTTCCAGTAACAGATCAGGGTTTAAGCCATCGTTCTTTTGCTCACTATGACAGCCGGTTTGGACCCAGCCATATGCAAATAATTCTACAGCCTGCTTCTCATTGGAAAAGTCCAGCCCGAACTGCCAGGCCAGGACCTCCCTGGATGGGAAACAAGCATCCTGGGAGCAAAAAAACAATGGATTTAGGCCCAGATCTCTGTACTGGGGTGAATGTCTGACATTGTTCAACATTCTGTCCGTCATTTGTTCTTTTTCCAATTATTTCCACACCAGATCTCTTTGGGGTGTGTAAGGCTAACAACACTTCTCCCACAGGATTCCTTGGTGAACCTATGTGTTCTCTTGGATGAGCTCCAAGGATTCACTACTGTGGGTTCTTTGGTTATCTTTACCGTAGCCTCAACCCGCTTCTGCATATGCCCTTCCGCCGGATGGGCTAAGTACTATCAGACTTGAAATGTAATTTAACTACCCATATCTCAGCTGAACTCCCTCCCCAAAACACAATTAGCAGGGATATGCTTGCATGCCTGGTTGCATGACTGCTTGCATAATTGCGTGCATTACTGCTTCCATGGTGACATCTCCTATTCTTAAGTGTCCTTTCAGTCTCTCCTTTTCACTTCAAGGTCATTCATAGCCACTGAGACAAAATCAAAATGAGATCAGAGCTCTTGTCCTCTCAAAAAGCATCTACACTACACACACAGGTGATTTGACAGACACACTCTTCCATCCATGGCACCCCTTCGGAGTAGCGTGCTACCCAACCGCAAGAGTACTCTAGTGTCACATCAGATGTAATAAGCACTATATAATGCAATTATAATGCAATACATACAGATCCTAAAATGTACAAATTATCTATTAGAATCCTTTTAACCAATTTCATACTGAAATGTACATCTACCCAAGAAACACTAGAATAATAAACCTACTAATTGTAGCGCACTTGTTGACATTACCAAATTTTGTTCGAGAGTCTAATTTCGTGTTACTGAATGTAATGCAGAACTATTGTAACAATCAGAACGGGTAACACACCATAATCACATAGAATCTGGAAGGGTGTCCTTAAATGACAGAGATATTGTACTTAGCTACTTTGTTCTATTATGTTAAATCAGGGTAGATCTCCCGATCCAAGGAGCATTTTTAAGTTTGCTTATCGCTGGGAAGTAATCCCATCAGAAGCTGGTGCTGGTACATCTTTCAGTTACGCCTGAAGACACGGAGTGCAAACGAGCGCCTTCCCAGTTGTGACTGTTATCTGCATTCTTTGAAAAGTCAAGACCTTAAACTGAACTGTACACATGTTGTCACCTGGGCAAGCAGGGTCGGACTAGGACAGAAAATAGTCTGGAGCACCGAAAAAAAGGGACTCCCATTAGAGAGTCAGATAGCTACAAAAGTGGCCCACATTTGCAAATTGGAAGTTTTTAACTTGTACAAAAACTGTCTATAGTTGTTGTTTAAAGTCTGGGAGGCTGCATGCATTTGTTCTTGCTGCAGGCAATGTATGGGTCAATATCGGGGAGATTAACAGAAAAAAAACAGCCCATTAGACCGTAAAACAGGCAAACAGACTGGCACTACCAGATTGCCATACATACCCTTCCTACCCTGGGCACAATGTATGCACTGTTTCTATTCCTCTCACTATGCTTCTGTGTGTCTATCACTAATCTGAATTATCTGACTAATTCCCGGTACGCTTTACCACTTTTCCCCTTTTCCCTCCACCCTTCTTCTCTACCTCTATGACTCCTTTACTTCTCTCTCCTTTCCGCCCACTATTACTCTTTGTCAGCAGAGATAGAGGCCATACTCTTGTGGAGAAGGCTAGGATGAGACACAGCAAGAAGAATAGGAAGAACATTGCCAGAAATCATTAGATGGAGCAGGGAAAATCCTCAGAGTAGTGTTTGTTGTTATGTCATGTCATGTCATGTTATCTGTGTTTTTATAGCTCGCTAATTACCCATGAAGGTATCCAGGTGATGTGTAGTCGTTGTGAGAGGTCAGCCCTGAAGGGCTTACTTGAAAAGCCAGGTCTTCAGCTTCTTACAAAAATCAAGAAGAGGGGAGGAGGCTCTGACGTGTTGTGGGAGGTTGTTCCAAGCTTTAGGAGCCATGTATGAGAAGGCGCAGCCCCCTACCTTGTCTATCAATGTTTCAACCAGAGTGGCAAGTGTGAAGAGAGATCCAATTGCTATTATGAATATCCAGCAATTAGGAACTAATTGAAGCCACTTGAGCATATGTGTCATTTGGTTTTACAATATTCTGTTTAACATCATACCATCGATCAAGTCACCCCGGTTTTATCTGGCACAAGATTCTTCTAACTACAAATCTTCTATAACTCTTTGCACCTAATTCTCAGAAATCTCCCATATGTGGTAGTTTTCAAGAAACAATTGGAAAACTAATCACTTCACTGAGGATTTTCCATCCTACCTTGACACCACTGGGATCACTCGATTCCCCTTGGGAAGAGGTAGCCCCCTAGAAGCGCAGCTTATCTTTTCTGAAGCTCAGT
The DNA here is from genome assembly GCF_964261635.1 of Lissotriton helveticus. NCBI lineage: Eukaryota > Metazoa > Chordata > Amphibia > Caudata > Salamandridae > Lissotriton > Lissotriton helveticus. Next base: position 1,920,181,873 of record NC_136065.1, read on the forward strand.
TCTGGCCCAGCGCACTGATGGGCATTCGGGAATGCTTCTTAGATTACATGTGTGCCCCACCAGGAGGCAACAGTAGGTAAAGTAGATTTGGTGGGACATGCATGTGTGTATGTATGTTGTGGTATGTGTAAAATGCTACCCTATCTAGGAAGCAATGGATTCAACCTTATGAGGTCTCAAGTCTGGGAACAGACTCCTTTACAGTGCCCAGCCATCACCAACCAGATTCTTTTTGTCATGTCTTGGCTGGCCATCATCTGCAGCCCTTTGCGATCCCTAGTGCATGACCTTTTCAACATTGTGATTTTACTATAATTCTGACTCGTGCAGATTTTTGGAAAACATTTAATGACGACCTTTGTAACTTAAATTGCTCTCGGTGATGGATAGACCAGTCTAGCTTGAGCCTTGTTCTTTTACAATTAATGAAGGGAGCGGCCTGAGTGAGCTTTAAGAGCATTCATGCACTGACTCCCATGGTCAAGAACACAACTGCAGACAATTAAAGTACCTGAACGTTTAAAGAGCCAAAATCACAAAGGCAAACCACCAGACAAGTAAGTTCACCTGAATGCAATTCACCAATTCTGGGTGAAGATTTACTCCTAGTTGTAGAATTGCATTCAGGTGGAACTTACTTGTCTGGTGATTTGCGTTTGTGATTTGGGCTCTTTAAATGTTCAGGTACTTTAATTGCCTGCTGGAGCATGCGTCCCATACAATTCTTTGAGGGTGCAGGAACATGTGTAAATGCAAAACATGTCCATAAAGTTCCTAATAATAACTTAACAGGTGTATATAGGCATAAATTAGCCAAATATAGGTCTACTGAGTGTAGGCGGAGATATGCGGCTATGCTATGTAGAACTACCTATTATGGAAAAAGACATCACCTGAGGAAAATAATACACTTGGCAAACATTACTGCTGAAGTACAAAAATGTAGCCCACACTATGAACTTTGCCTTCTCCCACTTGTGACGGAAGAGGTTGTGAAGACCAACACCACCTAAAGTTGTTCTGTGTGTCATTGTGTGTGTGTTTGAGACAGGAGATGTATTATAATGTGTCTTTGGGTGTGTTTAGAAAACTGTTAAATGTGAGAACAGTTACATTTTTAAAATATGTTATTAACAATTTACTTACCTGTAAATTTTAATGTATGTGCATCTATTATACTTATATGTATAGACTTTGATTTGTACAGGTGTTTGAGATGTAAACAGTTATATAACTATGCTTTACAATAATTGTATGTCTTTTATTTTTAATTTTGTTTAACAGTTGTATGATGTAATGTGTACAGTTGTATGCAAAAGCTGGTTTGCTACACTATTTTTATTTTGTATTTTATTTTTTCCCTTTTTAATGTTTTAACCGTTGTACAATGTGATGTATACGAGTGTATGTAACCAGTTTTTCTTTTATTTCTTTTAATTTAGGTTTTCTTTTTTTGTGCTGGTAATGTTATTCACAATCTCAATTGATTTCTCTGTGAACCTCTTGCAGTATCTGGTAATCGCCATGTGAGGTATGTAACTTACTCCAAGGCTTGACTGAAACAGATTTAATCCAGTTGGGGCTACTGCACTTCTGGTATAGATGTAAGTCTGGTAAATTTCAACTGACTTACACTCCTTTTGTGTTTTTGATTTGCGTAACTGCACCATGCCCCTCATTAATTGTCCATTGGCTCCTCCCAAGTTGTAGTACATATTATCCATTTTCTAGGCACTCCCCATTGTCACTCCCATATTTACATCTAAAACTTAGGACTACCTGTGTGGAGTAATGTCCGCTTGTTGCAGAGCACTATGTACATAAGATATAGGCCAGCGTAGCTGAAGATGGACTACTGTACCTATGTGAATTTCATTCATGAGTATCTGAAGTACCATTCGAAGAGCATGTCTTTGTGAATCGATTCCGGTGTGTCATCTCCCTGGGGCTAAAATTTTAAAAAGCTGCATATGTTATTGGGAGTAGGGGGAGAGAAGTCACCAGAAGGAAGACTTGTCTGGATCAGATACCTCATCGAGCATTGGTTTTCATAATACGGTTGCTAATTTTAAGGCAACTCCTGCTGAGGTTCTTCCTAGGGACACTGAGACCTGAAATGTGTTCTTTAGGTTCATCTAATGTGTACTCAGTCCCGCGGCTCATACTTTTTATGATAGGCTGGAACATGTCCTTCTGAGCAGAGACGCTCTTTTTTAATGATTAGTAGGAACTGTGTAGTAGAGAGTATTGCAACATTATTTCTCTTTCTTCCACCTAGAATATTCATTCAATTCTCTCTGATCCAGGGTGCCACCTCCTTAATTTTACTGCCATCCTCTCATTTTACATATGACATTATAAGCCAAGGTTTTGTGTAGTATAGTCTAGGCCAGGACCAACAGACTGCAAAAGCCATCAAGTAATCTAGCTGCCCTTCCATGACTGATGGCACATTAAGCTGACAGTGACGAGTATGAAGTGATGTTCCATTATGGGTCTTGTTAATAGTCAACAGAGGATTCAAGAGCTCATAGTCTTCTTTTTCATGTCTATCAGTAAGTGCCTTTTTGTTGTCCTACAGTGTTTATAAACACGGCATGCAAACATCCTGCTCTTTTTCATATCTTTTATCATGTATTTCTTAACATATCTGTGCCGGTGTGTCAACAGGTCGGTACGTATGATTTAGTAGTACCAGAAAAAGTGTATGCGTTTCAAGAACAAGACTCCTGGAAGTCTTTGCTGAAAGTACTCCAAGAACTAAGAATAGCTCTTGCCTCCTCGGTCCACGACCTCGGGGATCTCAAGATCCTCTAAAGAACCAATCCAGAGATGAACACATGCATGATGGGCGACAGCCAAAAAACTGGGACAGCTCCAATGTTTGCTCATGTGGCGACGACTCCAGGGGTTACTGAAGGTTTCACTCAGATGTCAACAGAGTTCAGTTCCAAAGGCAGGACAGGCTGTACCATTGGGAGAGTGCCCACGAGTGTGTATGACCAACCTTGCACAGACCAGAGGCCTGCACGTTATCAAGTTAAATCTGCTGCAGAGGAGCTTAACTAGAGCCACCAAAGCATCCCACGACTATAAAGGGACATCACATTTTTTTCTAATTTGCTGCAGCTCATTTTATTTACAAATTGAACATAGATACCATTTATCGCAGCTGCTTTCATTTGCCCTTGAAAGGGATTTAAAACGTCAGCACATGCATTCAGAGGAGACGGTTCAAAATTGGACAATAGAATGCCCCAAAAAATTAGGATTGTTTTTAGTTATGACTAAAGCTTCTATTTCATGATATTTGTTTTTTTGATATTTCCATTAGTATTAATTTTTCTTCATTTAAAGTGCTGGTATAGGCTGGCTTTAATAATCCACTGACCTATCATATACAAAACAGATATGCTCTTTGCATCAGGCATAATAACCCTCTGTGCCACTTTATGGCGAGTCAAAACTGCCACTAGACAAAACTCTGATCTCTCTCTAGCAGGAACGTTAATCAAAAGCGTTATCTTGGGGAGGAGCTTCGCGCGCATCCGAGATGGCCGCGTGAGCACAGGACTCCCGGGACCCTCGCCACCTCCCGCATCTATCCTGATTTTTATCCTGATTATGACGACGGGTTATTGAAGACGCAACCCAGCTGATATAATAGCTGCTTTCAGAAATCGAATCGGACTCCGGGAACCGCAACCACAACACTTGAACTTTTGTGGCCTTCTCCATGGGGCTGCCCGGGGCTCGAGTCGTCATGGTGCCCAGGCAGTAGTTGAACAACATCGGCCTGCGGGGCTCTGTCCACAACCTTGGAGTTAACTTTCGGTTTCGTTTTTGGTTCCTTGACCTCCTCTTATCTCAGGACCGCTCTGGTAGCCCGGGGTACAGCCTGGACTCCGCAACCCCACCGTGGGCCAACTGCTGAGTGTTCATGGTTGTGAAGATATCCTGCTGAAATTTGCTTTTGGAGGACCCGGTGGGTGAATTTCGTGGAGCCATTTTCACCAGGTCTCAAAGGCCCCTCCGGGGCATTACATCTACTATGACGGGCAAACCCGATAGCGAGAAACGGAAGACCAAGACCATTCACCGGGGGGGGCACTATTCAATTGAATGTTATGGATCGCTATACCCATCCTAAGGGGTCCCCCGGTGGTGCGAGCAGGTCTCTGGAAGTGGCAGGGGATGGCGCAGCTGTGGAAGAGGTGTGGCGCCGCGGCTAGGGCGACTGACGCTGGAATCTGGGGATCACGGTTCGATCCCCGGCTCCGGCGGCAGGTTAGCCCAGCACCATGTGACTCTGGGCAATAGCTTGCTTAATCTTCCGGACGGCCCCCAGCGCCTAGAGACCCTAACGGGTGATTGTGCGCTTTACAAATGTGGATTATTAGCTGCGCCGGATGATTTGACTCTACAGGATGAAGACTTCCATTGGCCAGCAATATGAGGCTTTGGCCCTCAAGCTCGACACTGTGGCAATCGACGTCAACCTGATCATGGTGGACTTATCAAAGACTAATGAGAAAGTCAAATCTTTAGACATGAGGACCTCCAGCCTTACGACTGATGTATCCCACTTGCAGACCGAGGTTTGCAATATACATTCCTCCAATGATCTTTTTGCGCGTCGGCTGGAGGATTTTGAAAGTCGGGCCAGACGCAATAATATACGTATTATTGGGGTCCATGAAAAATCGGGAGAACCAGCTGCAGATCTCCTTGTCGAGGACCTCATCCTAATCACCTTGCCCCCAAAGGCCTGAGTAACTTCTTTGCAGTGGAACGTGCACACAGAGTGCCGGGTGGGAAGCCGAAGCAGGGTGCCCCCCCATGGCCTATCATCGCCCAAATTTTCAATTTCAGAGATAGAGACGCTATCCTGCAGGCATCACGGGTGGGCGGCCCCACGAAGTTCGAAAATACAACTGTGAGCTTCTACCCAGACTTCACCCAGTTCGTTCAGAAGCAAAGGATGGGATTTCAAGGGGTGAAGCGACGGCTGAGAGACTTGGGTATGAAATACGTGATGCTTTTCCCAACTCGGCTATGTGTTGAATACGAGGATGGGACGTTTTTCTTTGATCGCCCTGAGAGTGTGAGTGACTGGCTTGATGCACTGCCTATGCAGCGTGATTGTACGGAACAATCTGGAGGAGCTGAAGGTGGCCCGATGGAGCAAGAATGAGAAGTGGTTTTTGGTTTCCGGACTCTGAATATAACTGCAGCTGTGGTTCGATGACTTTTACATTTGTGTTATTTATGGTGGATACCCAGGGGTGGCGGGGGGAGTGAGACTCTTTCCTCCTCCGGGTTTCTTTCTGTAGACTAGTTTAATGTTAGGGCGACAGGCACACTGCAGATTGTGGTGGCTTTTGAGTCTAATGCAGGGGTGCAGGGTGGGGGGAGTTGTATCGGGTACTTTTCGGGGGCGGGGGTGGGGGTTAGAGTGTGTTTCATGTTTTTTCAAGGCAACGTATTGTTCTATTTCTGGATCTGGGATTTGTGTTCGCTATGGGGCGGATTCTGCATTCACCACCGGGATGGGGGGTAGGGGGTTGAAGTTACTGTGTTGGAATGTCAACGGGTTGGGGGATAGGATAACACGTGGGGTAGTGTTGCAACTACTGAGACGCCTCTCCCCTGATATAGTCTTGTTGCAAGAGACACATTTGATTGGAAACACATGCCATGCCATGAATCGACGAGGATATCGTCTTGTTGCGCACTCCGGATTCACTACTGGTTCTCGGGGGGTGGGTATTCAAGTTAGGAGCTCCCTTCCACTGGAGGTAGATGACATTATCCTCGATGACAGGGGGCGCTATGCAGCTCTCACTGGTAGGTGGGAGGGGAGACTGTTTCATTGCTCTCTGTCTGTGTCCCTCCTGGTCTGCAATTCACGACTTTCGCTGATTTGGGGAGAGTAGTTCTGGGACTTCCAGAAGGCATTCTGGTGATGGGTGGAGATTTTAATTCTGTTGTATCTGGCAGGGAAGACCGCTAACCCCCCCCCCCCCCGCCCCCCCCCCCCAGGGACCTCACGAGATCACAATCTTGGCTGAGCGGCTTTCTGGAGACGCTAGGACTGGTAGACTGTTGGAGGCTGCTGCATCCGGGACAGGCGCAATACACCTTCCACTCTGGTGCTCACTGTAGTCTCTCCAGACTTGACTATGTCTTGATGCCAGCTGCACAGGCCTTGTCAGTTAGGGAAATTAGACACCTGGCTCGGGGTGTCTCCGATCACTCCCCACTGTGGCTCTTGATGGACACGAGGTCGGGGGCTGAGGGTCGTGTGGCCCCGATTAATCCTTGGTATTTCCGTGACCCCAAAACCCGGGCAGAGTTGGTCAAGTCTCTAGATCTGTATTTCACTGAGAATGTGGGATCTGTGTCCTCACCTGTTTCACTGTGGGAGGCTTTCAAGATGGTCATTCGTGGACAGGCGCTATCACTAATCGCTTGTACCAAGAAAAGCAAAAAAGAAGCTGTGGTCCGCCTCGAGACCGAAATAGCTGAGCTGGAAGGGGATTTGGAGCTGGGTATCACACCTGATAAGGTTCATGTCCTCAGTCTTAAACAGCTTGATTATAGGGCATTGGTAACAGACGCTGCTAGAGTTATGAGTAGAGAGCAGCAGGGACGGCTGTATGATGTGGGAGACAAGGCTGGGAAGCTGATCGCTTGGTTAGACAGAAAGGAAAGAGCGAGTCGTGTGGTGCCTGTGATTCAGGGAACTGATGGAGAGCGAGTGACTGACCCTGTTGAGATCGTTGAGTGTTTTGCTGAACATTTTCGTGAAGTGTATTCCCCGGTTTCCGATAGACCTGAGGAAGATTCACATCAGCTGTTACGAGACATTGCGTTGCCTTGCTTGTCGGATTCGGACAGGGACCTGATGGACGCAGCATTTTCAGTTGACGAGGTGGCCCTCGCTATTCGATCTGTCCGTTCGGGAAAAGCTATGGGCCCAAATGGTCTCCCCATTGAGCTTTCCAAGCTGCGTCCTGACACAATGGCGCCGTATCTTCGTGATATGTTTCTGGAATCGCGAGACTTCGTCTCCCTCCCCCATGATCAGCGACTTGCGACCATCTTGGTGATTCACAAGGAAGGGAAGCCGCAGGATTGCTGCGCTTCTTATAGGGCTATTTCGCTGCTAAATGCTGAGCCCAAGATCCTCGCAAAGTTGCTCCCTAACCGCTTGATAAAAGTCATTGGTGACCTGATCCATCCGGATCAGTCCGGTTTCATTCCACATCGTAATACAGCATTGAACTTGAGGCGCTTGCAAGGCGTTCTCGCGAGAGCAGCGTCACTGCGGGAACCGGCCATCTTGGCTTCCTTAGATGCTACGATGGCCTTTGATACAGTGGAATGGCCGTATCTCTGGGCCGCCCTGGCAAAGTTTGGTTTTGGTCCCGGTTTCATTGGTCGGGTGAAACTTTTGTATACGGAACCATTAGCCCAGATTGTGATGAACGGTCGAGTTTCTGAGTCCTTTGTTCTTGGGAGGGGCACGCGGCAGGGATGTCAGTTGTCCCCTCTTCTTTTTGCCCTCGCCTTGGAACCTCTTGCGGCTTGGCTGCGATGGGAGCCATCGATGAAGGGTATTCGGTGGACCCCAGACTTTGAGGATCGAATATCACTTTATGCAGACGACATCTTGTTGTATCTCACGTCACCTCGGAACTCGCTGATTGTATTGTTTGATGTTCTGAATTTGTTCGGGAGGAACTCCGGCTTGTGATTAATTGGACTAAGTCCTGTGTCTATGTACTCTCTGGTGACGCTCCTTCTTTGCCGCGAGGTTGCCCCATGCAGGTGACGCAGATGGGATTTAAGTATTTGGGGGTCTTTATTACATTAGACCCCGGGGTCCGTTATGATCGTAATCTGCTTCCTCCGCTCCGACGGTTAAAATCTGACGCTGTGGCCTGGCGTAGATTGCCATTGTCCCCCCTCGGGCGTGCAGCCCTTTTTAAAATGATGTCCTTGCCGCGGTTTTTATACGCGCTTCAGAATACGTTTGATGTCATTCCGGTGACCTATTTCCGGGAGGTGGAGCGTCTGCAGAGGCGGTTGATATGGGACGGGTGTTCGCGTAGCGCCCTCGCCAAACTGACGCTTCCCTGGTACGACGGCGGTATCGCACTTCCGGATATTTGGCGATACTATTGGGCCTCTCAGCTGGGGGCGATTAATCACGCAATGTACGGTCCCGCGTTAAATCCTGCGTTTGCAATGGACAGGTGGCTGCTACCGGGTGGTGATTATAACAGGGCGCTCTATTCCAGAGCTGCAGGACGGATACTTTTGGGACCCACTAAGATAGCAGTGCGAGTGTGGCAATGTGCGAATGCAGCAATGGGATGGAGTGATCGATTGACTCGGGCGACTCCGCTCTATGCGTCTGACAGACTGGGCGGCTTGTGGCAGACGAAAGGTTTCGAGAAATGGGATATGATCGGTATTTGCAGGGTGAGTGATCTCTGGGCTAAGGGTAGGATTAAGACCTTTGAGGAGTTGAAGGTAGAATACGAGCTGAGTGATAAGGAGTTCTTCCGTTATTTACAGACTCGCCACGCGTTAAGTTCGGTTTTTCTTGAAGGTACCGTTATCCCGGAATCATCTCCACTCAAAGATCGGGTGCTTGACGGATATGTTCCCGACAGCACTATTTCTTTGGTATATAAGAAATTGATTAACGATCGAGTTGACCTGTTGGCGCACCTTAGAGAGGTCTGGACCAGTGACGGTCTAGAGTTGGATGATGAGGACTGGCAATCGGCGATATCCTCGCCTAAGGAAGTCGCATAATCTGGGAGTGTCCGGAAGTGGTAGTCTTCTGGAATCGAGTGCATGCGGTGATGGAGGAGGTCACGAGTGTTGCGCTGTTGCCTGAAGCCAGGCGTTGTTTGTTGAATGTTTGGGGACCAACTGATTATGATGTTGCGCAGACCCAGTGGGCGACCCTTGGGAATATGGTTGCCAAGAGAAATATCGCGCAGCTGTGGGGCTCCCAAAGACCGCCCACGGTCTCAGTATGGAAGGAGAACATGGACTGGTGTATGTTTTGGGAGAAGACGGTGTATGTGGCGCGTGGCAGACCTAAGAAGTGGGGGAAAATCTGGGACCAATGGAACTCCTATCGGGGGGATATATGTACGCCTTCTCTCACTGATGTTCCGAATGTTCCTCTTTCCCCCTGACCCGACATTCCTAGTGTTGTTTAAACCTCAATGTGTTGTGACTCTGATTTCCCCTCTGCCCTCCCCCTTCGCATTGATGATTTGTATCAAATTGTAATGGACTTTCCTTCCTCCCTGAACACATGTCCAGCTTCATTGCTTTTTATTTGCCTTGTTTGTTTATGTTTTATTAATAATAAAAAAGAGTTTAAAAAAAAAAAAAGCGTTATCTTGACATCTTTTTGCTGCCTGAAATTTTTGCTGCCTGAAAGCTGGCCCCACAAGGAACTCTTTTACATCATAAACTGCTGCTAAACACAGCACCCCCTCTTCCAGGTCAGCACCTAGTATGGCCACACCGGTGGCACCACCCCAAAGCCAGCCATGTTCGTGAGCATCCTCAAACTCGGATCTGACTTACTCCCACTCTGGAAATAGCCCTGGGATTTACTCCAACCAAGGACTGGATTGACTCTTCTTTCTGAGTACCATTGAGTTGGGTAACAATAAAACATCTGTTATTCAGCACTAAGATAACCACGGGTGAACGCGCGCGTTACAAATACACATGTTATGTTTCAGGGAGGGGAGGGAACGGATGACCCCCAGATTTGTTGAAGGCGTGGGGGGGGGGGGAATCTTTCTCCATTGGTAAAAATATTTTTCTTGCAAAGAAAAAAACATATAACTGAACAGAAGGCTTTATTCTCTCATCTGCAGAATTCTATTATGTGTAGCTTTCTGCACAGAGGGTATAGGACCTTGTGGACGTCACATAATATTCCCAGTACTACACCTGGAAATATCACCTGGACAGCCAAAAAGTATTTCTTCGCCTGTATTTGTTCCGAGGCAGTCTGATAATTCGCATAGCATGCTGACCTTTTGCCCCCGTTCCTAGACCCCCCCCCCCCACCTTTCCAGACTTTCAGAATGTGATTTCATTGACAGCATTGATCAGGAGATTATCAATATAGCCTATAAGCAGGCAGCCCGTGGCTTGGGGCATCATTTTGACTATTTTCCTAGCTGGCAATGGGCCATTGGTCACCATTAAAGGATTAGAAGATGCCTGCGGTTGGAATGCAGGTTTGTGGTACAGGTGCACGAAATTCGCCTAATTTGCTTTCGCATAATTATGAAAAGCGTCTGGGAAATTAGGTATGTGAATGCAAAATGCAAATCTGTCATGTGGTATGCGCTCTAGTCTATGCGCGTATACGCGATGACGCGGCACGCGCTAGACTAGAGCGGAGAGGCGGCGCATGCGCAACAGAGCAGAAAGCGAAGGCGCGAATGCTAAAGCGGCAGTTGGCGACCGGAGCTCGGCGCAGTTAGACGCTCGGCGCCCTTAGCTCGTTATGTACAAGCTGTGATTGAAATAAACAAGTGTTAAATACCTACCTGCCTCAGTGTATCCTGTGGGGAAAACCAACAACATTACAGTGGCGACGAAGGTGGGATCCGGGCACCACCAGGTGCAGTGGACGACAGCAAACACCCCCACAGCCACCCTCACGAGTCAGCAAGGCAAATCACTGGCAAGGAAGAGCAAAGGGCGTGGCAGCAGCGCAGCAGCACGGCAAGAAATCGAACACTGACCTTACAAGCCAGGTTAGTGTGACACAAGACTCCAGGGGCCCCCAGGCAGCAACCTGGCAACCAAGGGAGACTCCCCCAAGCCAGAGGAAAGGGGGGAGAGCGCACAGACGGCGCACAGTGCGAGGGACAATACCCCAGGGAGCCCAAGGGGCCAAAGTGACACGGCAGAAAACGCAGGAGCGTCTGGGGAACCCACCCAACGGAGGGCCCAGGAAGGCGAACCTAGAGGCGAAGGAAAAATGGCAAATCAAGCGTCAGCCCTGATGGCACCAGTCCCGTTCCTACCTAGACCAGGTGAACCCCAACTAAAATGGGAAGACTGGAAAGATTATTTCCTAAATTACATTGAGGCTCTGGGAGATGAGAGTGAAGGTGAATACACGCCGGAAAGGGAAAAGAGACTATTGCTCCACAACTTAGGCCCGGAAGGGGTGAGGGTGTTTAAGAACCTGGTGCCCAAGGAGAGGGATGCAACGGAGACGGATGTTTTTGTGAATGCACTAGACGACCTGGACAGTCATTACCGCCCAGCGGTTTGCGTCTCGATAGACCGCTATAACTTCCAACAGCGGAAACAGGAGGCGGGAGAGTCCATTGATGATTATGTGGCAGCCCTTCGCAGGCTAGCGATCACGTGTAGGTATGGGAACCTGCAGGATGAATACATCAAGGACCAAATTGTAATGCACACCACCAGTAGGTCGGTTCAAGACAAGCTATGGGCAATGAACGAGACAACCCTGAAAGAAGTGGTGGCGATGGTCAAAAAGGCGGAAATGTCAAAGAGAGGCGCAGACGCGGCAAAACGGGATAGTGGGCCGAGACAGATGATCAACAAGATTGATGAGGCACCACAATCCAGCAAACCCAAAAGCAATTACGGAGACCAGAGGAAGGATATAAGAGGGTCGGGGAAACAGATGGCTCGCTCCGGCCCGGGAGCAAAATTCGCATGCTACAGATGCGGCAGTGCAGCACACGCGGCCCAGGACAGGCGTTGTCCCGCGTTCCGCGCCAGGTGCTCGTTCTGTGGGTTGACTGGCCACTTTGAAAAGGTCTGCCGGAAGAAAGGGACGAAGTCCACTGTTAAGTGCATCGAGGCAGCCACGGCCGACGTAAGTGAGGAAGACGACTTGGATGAAGATGATCTGGTCCTGTGCATAGAGGATCAAGTGCTGGATGTGTCCGGGAAGCGAAGAGATAAGCCCCGCACCGACATGCTCATCGGGGGTGTCAAAGTACATGTGGCCGTGGATTCAGGGTCCCCCTGGACCATTGTACAAAGGTCGATATGGGAAGAGGACTTCGCGCCAGTCATAGGACCTGACCTAATGCCACCGGACATCAGACCCATCTCGTATACCGAGAATGCCATCCCCCTGGTTGGGTGCAGGGACCTGGAGTTCGAGTTCAGAGGACGGTCAGCCACGTGCACCCTGTATGTAGCAGAAAAAGGCCCGTCAGTACTGGGATGGAGAGATGCAGGTGACCTCGGTATCATACTCAATCCTGGGGGGAAGGAACAGATTTTGCTAACAGACGAATGGCCCCTCTCGAAGGAGGAAGACTGGAAGGCAGCATACCCCAAGGTCTTTGAGGGCACGGTTGGCAAACTGGACAAATTTGTGCACAAGATGGTCCTCAAGGAGGGAGCAGTACCAGTGGTGCATAAGGTCCGGAACATACCGATGTCCACGAGTGAGGCGGTGCGCCAAGAACTACTGAAGCTAGAAGAGCAAGACATCATCGAACCGGTGGACAGTGCGGAATGGCTATCGCCTTTGGTAGTGGTCAAGAAGCCCAATGGCAAGGTCAGACTCTGCGTGGACCTAAGGGAGCTCAACAAAAACCTCATAGTGGAGAGGTTTCCGCTCCCTAGAATAGATGAGATGCTGGCTAGGACAAAAGGCATCACCCACTTCTCCACCATAGACCTGACGTCGGCGTATTACCAGATAGAACTGCATCCGTCGAGTAGGAAGTACACAGCCTTCATAACGCCCTTTGGATGCTACCAATTCAGGAGAATGCCGTTCGGCCTAGCATCCGCTGCGGCTGTGTTCCAAAAGCTTATGCACAGGTTGTTTAAGGACATCTCAGGAGTGCAATACTTCCAAGATGACATCCTTGTGATGGGCTCCGACAAGAGTGAGCACGATAAGAAACTACATCGAGTGCTGGGAGTGCTGCAAGGCAAAGGATTGACGGCGGAATGGAGCAAGTGTAGAATAGGGTCCCGCTCTGTGACCTACCTGGGGCACGAGATAGGGACGCATGGCATATCACCGAAGGAAAAAAATGTGAAAGCAATAAAGGAAGCCAAGGCCCCAACTACCAAGGAGGAAGTGAGGTCATTCCTCGGGATGGCCGAGTATTACAGCCGGTTTGTCAGACATTTTGCCACTAGAACATACAGGATGAGACAACTAATCAGAAACAATGCAAAATTCGAATGGGACGCAGATGCCCAATCTGAATTCGAGTCCATTAAAGACTGTATCAGCCATGCCATCCCATTGCAAGGGTATGTCCCCACCGGCAAAACTGTGGTGACAACAGACGCAAGCGACAAGGGCTTGGGGGCCGTCTTGGCGCAAGACAGGGAAGATGGTGCCAGGGAAACGATCAGTTTTGCATCCCGGGCGCTGTCCCCGACGGAACAAAGGTACAGCGTAATTGAAAAGGAGATGCTGGCGGTCACGTGGGCGTTGAGTAAGTTTCGCCAGTTCATATGGGGCACGAGATTCAGACTTCAAACGGATCACAAGCCACTCATCAAAGTGTTGACATCATCGGGCCATGACACCGCCACCCCGAGAATAGCGAAAATGACCTTGAAGTTGCTGGACTATACATATGATGTTGAATATCTTCCAGGAACGCAGAACAAGGTAGCTGATTACCTCAGCCGGGCAGCCGCAATGGAGGAGGCGCCGGGTGAGACCCCGGACACAGAGGAGATGGTTGCCAGCATGGAGGATCACGAAATGTCAATCAGTGCACAGGAATGGCAGGCGGCTTACGAGCTCGATGAGGAAAAGATGGAAGTAAGGAAACACCTTACCGTGGGGTGGCCGGACAAGAAGAAGCTCAAGGAGGGTGTGCGACGATTCTATGAAATAAGAGAAGAATTGTCCCTAAGTGACTCAGGGATATTCTTGTACAGGGGAGAGAAAGTGGTGCCCCCAGTGACACTGATACCCAGGCTGCTGAAATTGCTCCATGAGGGGCATTTGGGCATTGTAAAAACCAAAGCGCTGGTCAAGCAGATGTATTGGTGGCCAGTAATGGATACCCACATTGAGAGACAAGTGAGGGAGTGTGAACAGTGCCAAGGAGCAGATAAGGTGCTTCGCCCACTCAGACCAGCTTTGGGGAAGTTCGACACACCGCAAGGCCCGTGGGAAGAGGTCGCCATTGACATTCTGGGGCCTGTGTTGGACAGCAGAGGTGTGAATAAGTACATCTGTGTGATAATTGACAAGTACTCCAAATGGCCGGAGGTGGACATACAAGAGTCGATGGACACGGAGACGATCCTTAAGTTCCTGACCTCGGTGTTCCTCAGAGAGGGAATACCCAAATCCATTCTCAGTGACAATGGACCGCAATTTGTGTCGGACAAGTGGAGGAGATACATGAAGAGGAATGGGATCGAGGTGAAACACACGGCTGTGTACCATCCAGCTTGCAACGGCCAGGTTGAGAGGTTTAACAGGGTGCTCATGGGCTCCATTCAGGCAGCCATATCGCAAGGAAAAGACTGGGAGTTGGAAGTGATGAACATGCTGTGGGCCTACCGGATAACGCCCTCAGTGGTGGGGTATAGTCCGTTCCAAGTACTTAGGGGACGTTATCCCTTCACCCGGGACAATGTAGCATGGAGGGAGAAGACCATCACCAGCAAGTGGTCCCCAGCGGTGGTGCAACACAATCTGGAGAAGGCCCAGAAAGTCTACGCAGCCCACTATGACAAGCGACGCAGCACGAAGGACACGGGTTTGGAAAAAGGGGAGTGGGTTAGGATCAAACTCCCCACTCTGCAAAAGAAAGGCGAAAGTAAATTTAGCCAGCCACTACAAGTCAAGGAGGTGCGTGGTAGAGCGGCTCTTCTCAGTGACGGGAAGGTCTGGTCGCAAGACCGCATGGCCAGAGTCAACAAAATATTAGTCTGGCCCAAGATCGAGGAGGAAGAGAGTTGCATGAATCACCAGGAGGCCAGAGCCCTCTCGGAGCACGGCACAGACAACCCCGTAGAAGGTGCAAGGGAGGACAGTGAAGCGGAAGTCCGGGGAGCCAGGATCTCCGACGGTGGTGATGTACAGGCGAATGCAGAACAGAGAGCAGATGCGAGAGAAGCTGGGGTGTCCCGAGGAGAGGCAGAAGTGGGAGAGAACATGCCGGTAAGACACACCCGCAGCGGAAGGGCAGTTATCATGCCCTCTCGTTATAGAGACTTTGAGGTGGAAGGACACTAGCTGGTTTCTGCCCCTCTGGGTGCCCCACCAAGACACTTTCTCAGTTGGAGGACACTCAACATTTGGGGGGGAACGCCTTATCCTTGTTTTCATTAAAGGGGGGAGATATGTGGTATGCGCTCTAGTCTATGCGCGTATACGCGATGACGCGGCACGCGCTAGACTAGAGCGGAGAGGCTGCGCATGCGCAACAGAGCAGAAAGCGAAGGCGCGAATGCTAAAGCGGCAGTTGGCGACCGGAGCTCGGCGCAGTTAGACGCTCGGCGCCCTTAGCTCGTTATGTACAAGCTGTGATTGAAATAAACAAGTGTTAAATACCTACCTGCCTCAGTGTATCCTGTGGGGAAAACCAACAACATTACATGTCATTTACCAATATATAATTTAGTGTGAAATGCATCCTCGTGACAGTTTTTCAAGCGAGGAACCATTTTGCAATAAAAATACAGCACAAGAAACCTTGATGTGATTAAAATCCTCTCATGTCCCGGCCTTTTGCGTTATTCCAGAGTGCTCGGTATAAAATGTTGCTGCAACTGGGATGTAGGTACATTTTTTGGAGTAATGATGTAATTTCCTTTCGTGGAATTACGAGAAGCTTCAGGAAAATCATGTGAAATTAAGGCATAATTATGTAAAATGAAAATCCGTCATTTACTGCTATATTTTAGTGTGAAATACATTCTCGCAAAATTTTTCAAGCAAGGACATATTTTCTGTATAAATATAGCACAAGACACACCAGTAGTTCGAAATTGTGCAGCGAACGGCATGTAATTACGTGAGGTGGTGTAATGATGTTACTGGAGGAATGTCGAGTAATAAGCGGGATGTGAAATTCGTGAAATTATGGGAATGTAGGCAGCATGATTATAGTTCAGTCTTGGCCTAGTTTCTTGTTTCGTATTTTAATGCACACTCGTTCCAATAAAGCTATAAGAGTCAATTTATATTTTCTTCCTATCAAGGCAAAAGTACATTGATGTATTTCCCTCCTAATCTCTTTCAAATACCTCAACAGCTGCTCTGAGTGAGGCTTTGATCTACCTGGGTCGGTTTGTTTTTCCTAATGAAGCAGCACAACACACAGAGGTTTTGTAAATGTGCCCCAGAATACTTACTACTTACTTACAGAATTTGTGCAGTTATGCTCATGTTAATTACACTGACATGAAAAGTCACTTGATTCATTAGTGGTGTTTCCAAATTCTGCTCATTTGTGCATTCCAAAACATAAGGAATACTGGACCATTTTTCTCCCCTCCCCAACTGATGTGCACATAGTATTATGGTGCACAAGTACCTGTTTGCATTGACAAACGCTTATGCCCTAAATTACAATATTGTGTGGACACATGTTTGCACGGTGCATGGGGTGCATTGGAACACTCCTTGTTAGGTATAGTCTTGAGACAGCTTAACAGACTCTCTTGCCTCATGTAAAAAAAATATATAAAAAAAATACATACATGTATGCTTGCATAGAGTGGTTTTGGGTGTACCCTACTCATACATTGGCCTGTTCAACTGTGATTCACATTTTGCTCCCACCCACCACAGCTTTCAGTATGGGGTAATGGGTCAACCTACTTCAACCATTGGCTCCTTTGAAGTGTGAATGATGGCATTTGTACCTTATCACAAGTGCACAATACCTACAAGAAGTGCATGTCAGTGCCAGGACTGGAGGGTGAAAACTTCACTTTACCTATGCTTTTTTTCTTTCAACTCTTTATCATTTTTTCATTTTTTTTGTCATCTTTGCATGTTTAAACAATGTCTTTCGGTTACAGTAATTGAAAGGTAATGGCAACTGTTGTGTCCTATGTAGAAAGACACCAGGAGCCAGGATGTATATTTAGGACTTCTTTTTTCAGTCTTCAGTTCAGGTTACATCTCTCTGTACTCCAGCCAGCCTAGTGTGGTACCAGCCTCACCAGGAGCAGCCTCCCTAGCTGCTCAGCCCATCTCTAACTGCCACATTCACCCCACTCAGTCACCCAAGCATTCCACGCATCACAGTCACACCAACATTCTAATACCAAGACACACTCTGGCAGAGCAGCTAGAGGCAGCAGGGCTAGAGTACATGTTATACATTTGCCACATTCACCCCACTCAGTCACCCAGGCATTCCAGGCATCACGGTCACACCAACATTCTAATACCAAGACACACTGTGGCAGAGCAGCTAGAGGCAGCAGGGCTAGAGTACATGTTATACATTTAAGTAGGATATAACAGCAACTTTCCACTGCTCGTGTATAAATAATGTTTTTCTGTGGCGCAAATGAGGTGGAAAATTAAAAAACAGTAATATCCCCCACCCAAGCACAAATTTAATTAGGAGCTGGTGATGTACAATTGCACTCTGCACTGTTTGTGATTGGGTGTGCAGTTGTCAAAAGGAAATGCACTAGTAAACATTGGGAAAAATTAATGCTTTATGATCAGACAAATAAAAAGCTAGGAATAATGTAAGTTCTCAACCACATCAGTCGATTTTGCATGTCTATCAGGGTTAGTTCCATGAAAATAAAATATTAATGAGACAGTTATGGGTACCAGCTGGTCTCAAGTCTTTTCCTCCTCCAGGCAATTTGAGGGCTTTCCTAAATGAAAAAAATTATCTTCTACTTTGGGGATATTGTTTTTAAGATACTTAGGGCCTGATAACGAGTACGATCTTCCAAAGACAGAAGTACGCGCTGTGGCAGTCCGACTGCCTCCTCCTTGCTGGTTCGACCACCCGATTATGGCAATGGCAGTCAGACCGACAGAAGACCACCACCACTGCCAGAATCCTGGATCCTGCAGCAGTGGCGGGTAATGGAGGGGGTGCTGATGCTGACACCTCCATGCCTATTCCGACCTACCTTTCTGCCAACCTTTTCATGGTGCGGACCCCGTCATAAAAAGGTAGACGGAAAGACAGGAAAGGGGCCCCAAACAGGGCCCCCGGGCATTTTCGCCGCTTGAGCATTGTGGCTTGTGCATATGTTGATCTCCCCTATGCCTGCACTGTCGTGCGCACACTGTGTGCCATGCATGACATGATGACATGGTGAGTGGTAACAGTGGGTGCAGGTGCTGTCGTGAGGCGGCATTGCCTTCAGGCCCACTCTGTGGGCCAATGCATGCCGCCACCACAATACTGCCACTGCCCCATCGCCGGCCCAGCAGTAAACAAAATGCAGCCGTCGGGATGTCGCCGGCTTGGCGACTTTTCCTGACCACCAACGCTGCGGCCTGGCGGTCTGATTCATAATCTAGGCTTAGCGGTTTTCAGGTAATGATCCATCGGACATTAAGGTTGAAGACAAGACCTTCATTATGACATTCATTTCATGTTTAATAGCGCGACAAATAATGTTTTGTGAGTGTTTTGAAAAGTAGGACTCTCTTACCTCTTGCTATTGGCTAATTGCTGTATCATTCTACATTGCATAAAGTGCTTCCATTGGAATGCATGGGTTTTACCTGACCCACACCTCATTCGTGATCCTAATTTGTTATTTTAATTTGAATGGCGTGTTGAACCTAGATGGGAACCTACCAAATGTCCTCCTTCATTGGTTTGTATTTCATACTGTTGTTTTATTTCTCGTTCATTTCCTGGTGGAGCGACACATCCTCCTGACTACAAGCACTTGGGCCCTGGTTAGATTACTTGTTTTGGCCTCGTATTTTCTTTGTTGTTCTTAAACTGCACCCTCCACTGGCTCGGCATGGTTGACCATGCCCACCACCCTGACACACCAATGTGAAATGGCCTCATAACGCAGCAGAAGCTTTTCCCCAGAGAATAAGCTGATAAATCCAGCCTCAAGCTTCAATCTCCAGTGTGCTCATATTCCTTTTATATCATTGTATTCTTTTGGGGTTGCCTGGCCCATGCCTCGTTTATTTTAATTTAGTGTATAAAATAATATTTTGCATAGAGACTCAGAGTAAAGCTCTCAATTTATTGGTTTATATTTCAAACGATTGTTTTATTACTTGTTCATTTTCTAGTATAACTCAGGAGTGACTCATCTCCCTGTACTAACGGCTAATGGGCCCTGGTTTGATTCCTTTTTTGACCTCATGTTTTCCTTTTTCTTCTTCTACTACACTCGCCACTGGGCTGGTTGGCCATGCGCACTCACCTTGACACTTCTAGGTGCAAAGGCCATGTAACCAGGCTGCTAGCATGCCAAAGGCACCCCTAAGGCAATACCATATGAGCCTATTTAATACCCCATCCGCAGCCAACACCATCCATGCTGCTGACCGCACGTTAGACATTGGGATAAATGTTTGACTTTTCTATACACAAGAATCAATCCTTTTCCTCAAGCTGCAACTTTGTCCTTCCTGTTTGACTTGGCCCTTTCAGCAGGGTCATCCCTAGACTTTTTGCCTTCACCCTCCTGTTTTCTGAGCTTGTTTTTGTTGGCTTTTAGGACTGTACATGTTACCACTTCTAACCAGTTGTGCTCTATCCTTACAACATGGTAAAATGGGCTTAGACACAATTGGTATATTTAATTTACTTACAAGTCCCTGGTAAATTGGTACTATATGTATCCAGAGCCTGTAAATTAAATGCTACTGCTGAGCCTGCAGCACTAATTGTGCCACCCACTAAAACATGTCTCGAGCCTCCCATGGCAGCCTGTAAGTGCGTTTTTTAACTGCCACATCGACCCAGTAAAATAAACCTTTTGTCAGGCCCTAATCTTCCTTTTTGATACATATAAGTCATCCCTTGTGTAGGCCCTAACCTGCCCAGGGGGCAGTGTGCAGTGTATTTAAAACGTTGGACATGTACATTTAAGTTTTACATGTCCTGGTAGTGAAAAACTCTGAAATGCATTTTTCACTACTGCAAGGCCTACCTCTCCAATAACACTGGGTTCCTTATTACATTTAATAAGTGATAACGTTCAGTTGGGAGCAGGTATGGATGCTGAGTTTGGTGTCTATGGGATTGTAATAAAAAGCCCTCCTTGATGGTAAAGTCAGATTGTTTATCACAATTATAAAAATGCCACTTTTAGAAAGTAAGAACAAAAGGGGATAGGTCCATAAACACGTGGTGGGGGCTAGACCCTTTTTATAAAATATATATAATACAAATTGTCCGAACCACAAAATCTCCACAAGCTTATTAAGAGGGAAAAGATCAATTTATTGTGATCACCCTCGACATCCTACTTAGTGTCAATGTTTTTTATCTTTTTCAAGTTATCACAAGCTGTATGACAGAAAACAACAATACATTAAATATTTACATACCTATATATACTTTGTACATACATGAGAAACAAATTCTTTACACAGTACAAAAAGAAAATTCCTTGCATCAAACATTACAAAAAACTAAGAATACATCACAAACAACATTAGAACAAACATTACAATCAAAAAATGAGAAAAATAGGAAAAACCAATCTTAGGGGGAATCATAAGCAAATGAATGGCTCTTAAACAAATCAATACTGGACCAGCCGGTCCTAGTATCGTAGAGATGACATTTTATTCCACCCTATGAAAGTGCCGACGCGTTTCGAGATCAGGCACTATGTCGCTGATCTCTCATCAGGGCTGTTTTATTCTTTGTATTTGCAAGATGCAAAGAAAATATTTTACTTATCACTCTCAAAACCGAACTTCTTTTAAGGCAATGGGCTGAGAAAGAAAAATGCTACATACCAAACTTGGTTGAAAGTGAAGCAGGGCATTGGATTTTTGTCCTTTTGGTCTTGATTTATTTATTATAATTTACTCTATTCTTCTAACATGGAGTGGGATTTTTCTTGTGTTGTATGTTTACTTTGTGACTATTTAGAGCACTGCGCAAATACTTTACACACTGACTCTTAATTAAGCCTAACTGTTCTGTGCCAGACTACCAGAGGGTTGAGCACAGGTTAATTTAGTCTTTGCTTGTGATTTCACCCTGACGAGGATTGTGGTTCCTGCTTGAGTGCAACCCGCACTCCCTCAACCAGTAACCCAATTTCTTACACTACCCATTTCTCACCCTCGCTTGCTCTTTCTTACACTTCTGTCTCATCCACCCCATCCTTATCATTCTCTCTGGCCACTTCTCCTATTTCTCACCTCTTAACATATAATTAACAAGCATTTGCAATGCAATAGGTCTCGCATTAGGCAAAGTTTGAGCTTTTAGTATTGTAAATGGCATTGGCTATTTTTTTTTTGCAGTAGTTACGTTTTGTTTTTATAAAAAGGGACATATAAACCCAATACAAGGTAGGTCACTTTTTTCCGAAATGCTGAATACATGTTCAGTTTTTTTCCCACTCAAATATGCCAGAAGAAGCCATAAGATGTAATTCGAACAAAGAATGTCACTAGAGCGTACAGTTAGGTGATGTGTATTTTTTAAGAATATTTTTGAGACGCACCTTAAGTTCAAATGCAAACTGAACACATAACTATTTGCGGTAACATCCACCCAAGTAAAAAATCCAGTACACATGTACATGTGGGGGGGGTGGGTGTAAGTGTCAGAGTGTGAGCAAAAAAAAGCATATACCATTTTAGATAGTTTCTCCAGTTGCAGGAGTCCTAGGCATATCAGTGTTATTAAATAACCAGTTTTCAAAAAGATGATTATCTGGGAAAAACAACATTTCCTTAAAACGGCAAAGACTGCCTTGATGGAGTTTGGTTGAGTAAAAAAAATGCGGCAGTGCTGCTGGGCTAAAATTACAGTTATTTTGTTTTAGTTTTGTCGTTTAATTACTGCCCATGTTTGGGAGCATTAAGATGAAGTTACTGGATTTTTTGGATATGCCTAGGACTCCTGCAAGGAGCAGAGTACATTTCCCTCAAATGTTACTTTGTACGCATTAAAAACCATACATGTGTATTGAACTGCATGTGTATATAATGGGTTTGCCTAGATCACTTTGTCTTCATGCGACATCTTAATTCCAGGTATATTATTCGTTGTCTGGTTTTCATATGCCAACCACAACATTTTCCCCAAACATCGGCACAGCAGCATTGGGATTTACTTATGTTTTGTGACAGTAGGGCACAACTGGAGAAACTATCTAAAATGGTATATGCTTTTTTTTGCTCACACTCTGACACTTACACCCCCCCACCCCCCCACGTGGCTAGTGATTTTCATGCAAATTCAAAGTAAATCTAGTCCTGATGGACCAACGCTTAACACTTATGATATACCTGGTCCTTCAGCTTGAAAAGAAATTGGGTTTAAAGGAGAGGAACCCTCAAGAAGCACAGAAGATGAGAAAGAAACTGATTTAGCAATGCAAGCATGCACACAAAATACAACTAAAAGCGACCACCAGATTAATTTGGCTTATCTACAGCATTTATATAGGGCACACTAAAATACCAGTTTAGGAACATGATTAAGATATTTAAAAACGCAAACATAAAAACGCGTTGCGACTTAGGGCCGCAAAAAACACTTAAGTGTGGCTCACATCGCTAATCTGTGTGTTGAAAGTCTGCGCTATATAAAAATGCATAAATACATACATAAATAAATACCGCCTTCGGGTAAAGTCTGCGCTATATAAAAATGCCAAATTAAATAAATAAATAAATACATACCGCAAAACATCCTCGTTACAGGCAGGCCGGGGGCGGTACTGCGGGACACCTCTGTGACGTCTTTCCCGGGCCGCGCTCTGATTGGCTGCTGGCCCGGGACCTGACGTGCAACCAGGACGAGGAGCCGGCAGCAGGAAGTGGCGTGAGCATTGCGGCCCCGGGGCTCCCGTGACCAGGAAGGAGCCCTGGATACTGTTTCCCTTAAAGTCCCGGTCCCGAGATGGGGGACCGGGTGAAGACCCGCGGGGCGAAGCGGGCGCACAGAGGAGGCGGGGCTCCCATGTGGAGAGAGAGTCCCGCGTGATGTGGGGAGAGCCTGCAGCTGCGGAGGAAGGGAAGGAGCCTGGAGACCCGGGGAGCGCCTGCCAGACACCGGTGAGTGGAGCCGGGAGGAGAGGGGCTGGTGTGTGTGGAGGGGTCTCTGTGTATGCGTGTAGGTGCGGCGGCGACGGGGGGTGTGTGTGCCTGTGTATGGATGTGTATGTGCGCATGCGTGAGTGGCGGTGCACGTGCAGGCAGTGAAATGCAAGCAAAGCTCGTACACCTTCTCGTCCTTCCTTCCCTCGAGACAGCTAACTATACGTCTCCGACCCTGGACGCATCCTTTGGATGCTCATTCCAGGGCGAGACCTAAACATTTAATTGATTATTAAGGATGTAAATAGTGTAATAATTATATATTTTAATTATATTTTAAGTGTTTGCTGCTGAGTCTTTAGGGTTGTTAAGTGGGAAGTTGATTAAGAAATTATTAATTAACAATGAATTATTCATTGTTAGTTATTTACTTGAGTATCATTTATGTAAATTGTGTTATGCTTATTTATTTTAGTTATATTTTAGTTGTGGGTTGCAAGGCTTGTAGGGGTATAGGATGGCAAGTTAATTGAGTAATAATTGAATCACCATTATTTTTACACTGTAAGATAATTATTACACTGTTTATGAATTTTCTAAATTGGTTAATTTTTCGATCTAAAACAAAGTCAATAAGTGTACGCTCTCAGGAATGAAACAGGCAGCCCAAAATTCGGATGTTCTGATTTAATAAACACTGGAGTATTCTAAAAAATTACAACATAGTGGGAAACACCTTACCAGACAGACCCAGCATCACGTACATACGTAATAGAAATATCCGTGATCTGGTAGTCAGAAATGTCGTCACTCACTATCCCCCTGACACTGGACATGGTCTCAAAGGTTTTTATCCCTGTAGTCACTGCAAGGCGTGCAGAAATAGCAAATACAGAGGAGATCTGACATACAATGGGGAAACCAAGAATATTACACCGTTTTTAACATGCAGTACTAATTTTGTCATTTATACTATTGGGTGTCCTTGCAAGCTTTGGTACATCGGTAGCACGACCTGTAGTGCGAAGAAAAGGGTACTAGAACATTGAGACCAATCAAGACCCTAAGTACCCCGTGGCTCGCCATTTGGGCGAAAAACACTTCTCCAATGCCACAGATTTAAGCTTTCTGATCATTGAACAAATCCAAAAGAGTTGCAGGGGGGGTGATAGAGAACTCATCCTCAGACAGCGTGAATCCCGACACATAATTAACTTTCAAACCAAGAGCCCGCGGGGGCTCAATATGGTTGAAGAACTTTCCATACATTTAAGGTAGGGGTCCTAATTCAGATTGTATGTCTTCTTTTCAATCTCCTCTCCGACAGGTTTTCACTCTGCAGCACTGTAAATAGTTCCCACCGATGTGTAGATACAAACTGCAACACAATTCATGCAGAATTCTTTTATCCTTCCTCCTTCCCCCCTAGTTTAGTGGATGTAATGCACTGTAAAACAATTTGATAACTATGTTTCTTGCTGGACAGCAATTTTAATAATGTTCTTTCTTTGTTTGCTTTACAGGAGGAAAGGAAGGGGCCCACTCACATGTATACACCAGCACGGGCAACCTACCCTTTTCATTCACTAAGTATGCACATTTAGTCACATCCCGTAAGTTTTTTACATTAGTTATGTAGAGTCACTTTTAGTTCACGGTCACATAAAATCTACTGTTTACAGGTTTGCTTATTCTGGCACTTGTCAACATAAGATTCCAATTATGGTACCACGTATCGTGTTTTTTCAGCCTATAACTTGAGGTTTCAGAATATTTGATCATGTAACACGCCTATTGTTCAGCCCTTCTTTAACCAGATGTTGAATTTCTATAATGGACACACACGAGAGAGCTAACGTAGCAGGTCCATGTTTACATGTTATATTACTGTATAAAGAACATCTACGGTGTGATACTCAATTAAGAATTTCTGCTAAGGCACATGATTACGCCTATGTGGTGCCCACCATGCACGATTGCTGTATAATGGTAGGCCCCCGTTTTCAGTACAACTATGATTTGTGAGACCTAAGCGGATAACAATGTTAGAAAGCAATTACGGCAGTATTCCACTTTGGCTATAATCATTGTTCCAAGATGTCTGCCATTACCAGCAACATTGTCCCATGTCGTTATTAAGGGCTTCAGACATTTTGTTATGCAGAACTTAGTGTCCTTTACAATATGATTAACATTGCCAAACTCCATGGGCTGGTACATATTTAGCAGGTATTTGCATTTGTATTTTCACTGTGGTGTAAATCACTGTTTCAAGATGTCTGCCATTATCAGGGAAATGTGAAAGAACATTGTCCTTTGTCTGTGTTCATTGTATTCGTGAAACTTTATTAAGTGACTGTAATGCCGTGCACTTTAACACGTGATCAAGGCTTTTCGCCGAAATGCGTTTTGTGAAGTAAATCAGAACATCGGGGGGGGTGGAGGGGGGGGGGGGGGTGAGTGTGAATTAAATCAGAGCATCCGAATTTTAGGCTGCCTGTTTCATTCCTGAGAGCGTACGCTTATTGACTTTGTTTTGGATCATTGGATTACCGGCGCGCTTCACCGGCATGTATGCCACTCTTCATAGGGTCCCAGCGCTCCAATATATATATATATAAATATTTTCTCCCACATTCCTTCTCTCACAGAAAGATAACGACGCCGTGTCTTGCATAGATTATGAATTAAATCGTCAGCTGCTGGACGCGTTTCGCCTGTTCTGCAGGCTTGTTCACCAACAGTGTGAAATAAAGTTTACCACCATTTTAAACACAGCAAACACATGTCATGTGGTTGGACTACAAACACAGTGTATTGAAAGAAAGACTTGTAGTTCTCATTTACCCCACATTAAATCGCAATTCACTCAGCATATTACCCGCAATGCCCCTGAGATGTTTAAAATTACAAAACTTATTTTCTCTCATCAGGCAACAATATTAATTCAAAATGCTGGAAATGAAAGTACACCGAAATAAATACTCTCCAAAACCGGCGTGAATCAATACAGGGCTAGTGCCCCTACAAACATGTTACAAGCCCTTATATAAATATACTCAGGGTATGAAGCTTCTCACGTTAATTAAAAACTGAGCGTCCAACACTGTCCAGTATCTAAACAAAGTTGCGTGTAACGTCCTGCGTTCAGCCCAAGTGGGCATATCATACAAAAGCGAAAAAGGAAAATTGTGAGTAGCGAAATATAAACTAATGCACAAGTAACAGGTGTAGTGTGAAAAATATATATCTATTCCCTAATAACACCCATAAATGTGAAGTTTAACCAATGGTTCTAAAACCAAACAGGAATGGAAGAAGCCCATTATAAGTCTTTATTTTACAGATGTGTATGCAAATCCTCCTCCATATTTAAACCAGCCGGTATTTTACAGTTCAATTTGATTATATAAGAAGATTCTAGTCTTCTCAAAGGTTTCTCACGGTTGCCTCCTCTCTCATTTGGTTTAACTGAGTCTATAACAAAGTAAGACAGACCAGTTATGTTTTCTTGATGATAAGTGGCGTGGCACTGGATAGGTTTTGTCACCAATCTTGATGGCCCTTAAGTGCTGCAAAATTCGTTTGTGAACAGGTAAGATCGTGCTGCCCACGTATACATATATATAAAAGATTACACCACTAAAAGAACGAAAAATACATACATTTTTAAATTAATCCGTGCTGAGTTAGCAAATGCTACGCTTTATAAATGCAAGTACTGAAGGATTCTTTCTCCCCGCCAGGTGCTGTCCAAGTTTAACACAAACTCATTTATTTAGTTTGTTATCCTTGTTTTATACTTTTGGAGAGTCAGAAGTCCCTTATAGCGATGCATGGGAGTGCGTAGAAAGAATAGCTAAAACTCTCAAAATACCAAAAGCCACATTAATTAAGTTCCTCAAGGTTACACTTTCCCTCGATTATCGTGCGTAACCCTGTATTTCCCAGCACCCAATAAATCTAGAGTGTAAATGAAAACTCTTAGTTTGAAGCTGTTTGCAACCCATGGTACCGAACTTGAAAATACCAATTATCCACAAATGTTCCAGATAAAATTCGGGCAGTACATGACTTTCATAACTCCTATCACGGCACAGAGTCACTGCCTCTATCTAATGTCACAAATCCTTCCGTTCTTTAAAATCTTCTGGCAAAGTATGGGAAAAACTGGTAATACTGTCTACTCAGCTGTGTGCTGCAAGCTTTCCTCCCAATTGCTCTAATTACCACCGCTCTCTTCACCAGCAGTCTCGAGTGCCTTTCGACGCTCCGGCCGCAGGCAGCCTGCGGTGGCATCAGTAACAGCGGGGGGGGGGGGCTCTGCGGTTTATATTCATACAATCCTTCCAAAGCGTCAGCAGCCGTGGTGCACCTGAATGAAGGGGCGTGTCAGATAAGATGCCAACAACCCGTTAATATATTCCATCCATGACCTGTCCATGGGTAAAAAAGGCTCTGTCAAAGCACAGGATACCAATTGCTTTAAACCAGTAAGTTTATTCCAATGCTTTCGCCAATATGATGCGTTTCGGCCGAGGCACCAGCCTTCTTCACATAAACTGGGTGCCATACTGAGCTAACCTTATATAGATCACGTGATGCATGGACATGAAAGAAAACTGTAAATACAGTTGTCCTTTAAAATTATGTCAGTATCAGCTTATTAACATTGTCCATACAGACCCTGCAAAAGTGAAACTACCACAGCTACTGCATCTAATAGATGCAATACTACTAGTGACGGCACATTTCGATGTTTAGACTCTGTAGACCTCTGGTTAAATACCAGCGAAAAGTGTTGGACAATATATTTATATATATATAGATTTTTACACTGAAAGTTAATTATAACACTTTTTATGAATTGTGTAAATTGGTTTATTATTCTTTATTTTATATATATATATATATATGTATATATATAGTTTATATTGTTAAATATTATATATATATTGTTAAATAATAATGTTTATATTAAATATAATACGGTTATGCAAATATGCAATGTGTTTGCAGTGAAGTAATGTATCTAATATTGCACAGACTGGAGTGGGAATAGTACATTTTACCCCTCCAAAATTCAATGCTTTCCCTACTGTTGCACAGAGGGGAGTGGGAATAGAAAATCTTACCCCTCCGAGTCCAAGCTTTGCTTACTGTTGCAAACACTGGAGTAGAAATAGTAAATTTAACCCCTCTGAAGTCCAACGCTTTCCATACTGTTGCACAGACTAGTGTGAGAATAGTACATTTAACCCCTCTGAAGTCCAACACTTTTCCTACTGTTGCACAAACCTGAATGGGAATGTTAAATGTAACCCCTCTGAAGTCCAAAACTTTCTCTACTGTTGCACAGACTACAGTGGAAATAGTAAATGTAACTCCTCCGAAGTGCAATACTTTTCCTACTGTTGTACCATTTGGAGTGGTAATAATATATTTAACTCCTCTGAAGTTCTACACTTTCTCTACTGATGCATAAACTGGAGTGAGCATAGTGTATGTATTATTCCCAGACGCAAATACATTACCTAATATGGGTCAAATATATTTACTATCAATATTTGTTTATAAGTTACATTTTATAGTATTTGTTTTTATTTTTATTTGTTTCTAAATTTTAATATTTTTGAAAAAGTTTTTTTACTTTTATTTAATGTTTGTGATTTAATCGTTAATATTGTTTGTGTTTCATGTAAATTCATTTATTCTTGGAAATATATATATATGAAGTTGAAGTTGAAAAGATTTATAGAGCACACATTCACCATGCGGTTTCTTGGCGCTGCAGACGGATTAGCACTGAAGGGGAGTAAGAGGTCACAGCGGTGGAAATGCAAGGGAAAAGAGGTGAGTCTTAAGAGCTTTGCGGAAGTCTATGTAAGTGGGGATAGTCCTGATGGCGAAGGGAAGGGCATTCCAGAAGGGGGGGGGCGAGGGTAGAGAACCTCGTACCACCGAGTTTTTTCCTCCTAAAACGGGGAACACTAAGGAGACACAGAGTGGAGGAGCGTACATTTCTGTTAGGCACGTAAGCACTGATCTTGGAGTTGATAAAATCAGGTGCGGTACCGGCTAGGGCCATGAAAATCAAATAGCCCAGCTTGAATAAGGAGCGCTCCAAGATGGGCAACCAATGGAGGCCTTTTAGCAGGGGAGTGACTCGATGCGACTTAGGTAGTCGATAGATAAGGCGGGCCGCCTGATTTTGAATTAAGTGTAGGCGTTGGAGTTCGTAGGCAGGAATGCCTACGTACAGACCGTTGCCGTAGTCAAGGCGGGATCAAATCAATGCAAGGAGGATAAGTTTAAGAGCAGTGACAGAAAAAAAGCGGGAGATCTTTCGAATTGATCTAAGGGAGAGAAAACATGCAGAGACCACAGTGCTGATCTGGGGGCGCATAGTTAAGTCCTGGCAGACTTTAATGCCCAGAGTTTTCACAGAGGCAGAAGGTGTGGGGAGAGAGCCCAGGAGGGGGGGCCAGTAAGCAGGGTTCCAGGGGCTGTGAGAGCCACCGGTGAGCACCAGCTCAGTCTTGTCAGGGTTCAACCTTAAATGGTTGCTGTTCATCCAATCATAGATAAACGTCAGGGTAGATTGAAACTTGAAGATAGAATCAGAGGCAGAAGAAAGATCAAAGATAAGCTGAAGGTCGTCAGCATAATTAAATACTGTGACCTCCATTTTTAGCAGAGCAGCTATGAGGGGATAGATATAGAGGTTGAAAAGAAGAGGAGCAAGAAGAACCCTGAGGAACCCCGCAAGAAACAGAGCAGGTGGGAGCGGAAAAGCCGCCTAGCTGCACGGCCTGAGTGCGGTTGCCTAAGAAGGAGGTCGGGGAACATCCTTTACAACGCGGATGTTACCCCGCAGTACTGTTACGACGCGTCTTTTACAACGCAAGTCGTAACCACGACTTGCGCTGGAGGGCGCTCTAAAATAAGGAATAGTAGATTTACTATTCCAACACCTTCCCTACTGTACGTAGGCTGGTGTTGGAATAGTAAATTTAACTATTCCTCAGTCTGCACCCCTACAGCGCAAGTTGTGGTAACGACTTGCGTTGTAAAAGACGCGTTGTAACGGTACGCGTGGTAATACCACGTGTTGTACCGTCGTACATCCGGATGTGAGCCAGGCCAAAGCCGTGCCCCGAATGCCGGCACCCCGACACGGTCGAGAAGGATGGAGTGGTCGACCGTGTCGAAGGCTGCGGACAAATCAAGGAGGACCAGGGCCTGGGGGGAGTTGATGTCAGCACTCCTCCTAAGTTCGTCTAAGACAGATAGGACAACGGACTCCGTCGAGTGGGATGGGCGGACGCCGGCCTGGTGGGAGGCTAGGAGGTGATTTTCCTCAATAAAAGCCGTGAGGCAGGTAGTGACGTGGCTTCCCAGCATTTTACCTAGATAGGGGAGTAAAGAAATAGGACGAAAATTGGAAAGGGAAGTGAAATTGGCACCAGGTTTTTTCAGGATGGGAATAACTTTGGCTGATTTAAATGAATCTGGGACAATTCCCTGGGTAATAGAGGTGTTGAGGAGGGTTAACGGTGGATCAGGGCAAATGGTGAAATGGTGAAAATCTCCCTCAGAATATGGACAGGGCAGCAATCGGAGGGGGACCCCGACTTTACCTTCTTAAGCAAGATGTGGAAAGCTTCCTCAGAAATCAAGAGAAATTGTTTGAAAAAAGAAGGGTTAGGCGGGGTATATTGCGCTTGATGTTTGCAATTTTCTCAATGAAATATTCATTGAGGGAATTGCAAATAATTTGTGAAGGGACGGGCCTAGGGGTGGCTCTGTCAGAGGTTGCTAGCTCCTGGACGATGGGTTTGTTTGCCGCAAGGAGAATCTTGGAAGAAAAATATTCTAATTTTGCTTGAAGGATAGCCTTTTTATACTCCCGAAGGAGGGTATATATATATGTATAACCAAAAAGGGCAGCGGGCTACCGCCAAGGACGGGACTTTGGTACCACCCCAGCAGCATGAAAGGCTGACTGCTTGGGGACTATGGTGAAGCAAATGCGGCAGACATCGCCCACCGAAGGGAAAGATCGGAGAGACTCCAGCGCACTACACATACCAGCATGCCCGAGCCCTGACCATCAAGGTGTCCACCAGGGGGCATAAAAACTTTAAATACGCTGTAAGCGAAAGGTTGGTGCGCTTTGAAGTCTCGTTATGTCATGACTGTCCTCTGATGAAGGTCAAGGTGACCGAAATATATTAGGAAAACGCCAGTTCAAAATAAAGCTTTTCTTCACCATAATGGGTGCGGCTCTTACCTGTTCTATTGGAGCGAGGTTGGGAAATGAATATATATATAATATATATATATATATATATATATTATTTTTTTTTTTTTAAGTATATATATATAAATGAGCATTCACAAGTGCCTGGTCTCAGCCCTCCTGTAACAAGCAATGCCCTGCATGTTTATACCAGCTTGAAAATGATCTACATGTCCTGTTTTTTTGCAATGCTTACCAAAAATACAGAAAGTATTGGCTTGTCCCCCTTCTCAAAAACTTAGGTTGCAGGCAATGTATCTCAGCTTATAGAATACTCAAGACGGACTTATCTCCTCCGATTGTATTTGCGGTAGCTAAATTCCTGACTGTGATTTGGCACAAGCGCACCCGCTATATTCTGAACTCTGATAACGAGCTGGCACAGGCACTTTAAAAGACTAATGCACTGATAATCACAAATCAGAATGGATTGCAACCAATTTTATTAAGCATATTAATTGTGTCTTTTCTTGCATTTTAGCAGTCTGATTCTTATCTTGCACTAGCACTTTCATGTACATTGTTAATAGGAACGTCTTTTAAGAATTTAGCATTTTAATCATGTAGCATTTTGCTGTTTTTTAATATTCTGATGCATATCTTTAAGGGTCCAAGAGACCGAAATAAAGATTGAAAATTAATAAATGAATATATATATATATTCCAAACGAAACTGCTCAACAGCGAAAACGCCACACGCGATGTCAAGATTTCACCTTTTATTGCTTGGCAAGCAGCTGCAAGTTGAATCACGGCTTCCCAGCGTAAGTTATGCCGATTTGTCAAACACGTTTCAGGTAACATCCCTTGTTCACTGATACGGCTTCTGGTGACATGCTGCTTTTCAGATTACCTCACACTCGCGATGTTCTAATTAAATAGTCCCGCCCATCCGGGCTTGCTCTCAGTGCATACTGGTTATTGAAGTTCATTTCTTAAGCCATAGTGGCCGTGTCAGAGAACAAGGGATGTTACAATTGATTTGAAAGTTGAGTGCTGAACCATTTTGTGTGAGCTATTGGTACAGTATCGCTCGAAAAAATCTATAAAACTGAGTTATTCCTCAGTCACTATCCCCTTTAATACTGTCTTGGCGTTCTCTGGGATGGTCTAACCCAATCACTCTGTACCACCATAGGAATGATTATGCCTGTGCACATGCTGATCAATAGCAAGGTGATGGGTGGAATGCCCGAATTAGTCTAAGCCACTGGCGACCGGTCTGAGCTCCATTCCAATCCATCATTTTTCATCTTCTGGTGCATTCCAGACAGAGACCAGCCATAGAACTATCAGTCTTGGTCCTGCTCTGATACCGAACTCCAGCTACGCCTCACTGGTGAGGGCTAAGTAGTCCGAAACCGGTAAAAGGTAGTTTGCGTTCCAATCTGGAGGGGGCCAGGTCTGGCGGTAAAACTGGGGCAGAGTCAGTGGCGTAATGAAACTTGAGGGGGCGCCCCCCTGACCTCAGCAGGAGCTGTCAGGCCAGCGGCCCGCTGCCCGGGCACAGTGCCAGAGGGGGCTCCCTGGAGCTCGGGCACCCCTCCCCCCGCACGGTGGTGGCTAATGTGACGTCACTGGGCAGAGTCCACCACATTTCAAGTAGAGAGATGAGGCAGAGTTAGCCACATATCACTGTCTGACATGTGATGGCTGCCACAGCTCTAACAGCCTTTCAGATACCAGAAACCCAATTTTGCCTTAGAACAGCAGTTATGCCCAATTCAAGTGCCCTTTTACGTGCTTAAATTTCACTTCGGTGCGAAACAATGTGTCCCCCCCCCCCCGTGATCGCAAATGACAGATGCCTGTTCTTTGAATGAGGATCTATAGATATCTTACGTCACAGGGGGAACTTAAAAACTACAGACCGTACTACTGAAGGTAGGAGCGAGCAAAGGAGACGAAGGCAGAAGCTCCACCAGGTGTTAGAAGGTGACCACTCACACAATTATAGCTTAGTGGGTATTCACACACAGTGTCCCTACATGACGTCACACGTAACTTTAGTAGAAAAACGTTTTGGGATAAGCGGGTGATTAAGGT
Organism: Lissotriton helveticus; assembly: GCF_964261635.1. Lineage (NCBI taxonomy): Eukaryota > Metazoa > Chordata > Amphibia > Caudata > Salamandridae > Lissotriton > Lissotriton helveticus. The sequence continues at coordinate 1,920,215,460 of NC_136065.1, forward strand.
GGGCAAATTCTCAAAATACATCCATAGTTTTCAGGGTACAGGCAGGGAAGCATTTCTCTGCACATGAGAACATGTTTTTCACCTTGAAAAAGTTCACAAATAAACATTCTTCCAATCCACAAACTCCTGACTGTGTGTCCGTTGGCGTCATACTGTCAGGATATCGAGTCTTAATTATTGTGCTACAAAATAGTCATAGCCAGAATACTGAGCACAAAAATATCGTGATGGTATGTATACACTTGTAAGTATAGGTTTACTATACTTTACTCCATATGTATTTACTTGAACAGTATAAATGTCTTCAGGGTACACAGAGGTGAAGTTAAGAGTAGTTCAACCATACTTTACTACATATACTAAACGTCACAATATTTTGGGATGAATACTCTGGCTACGATAATTTGTAGCACATTGTGTTTGTGCTCAATATCCTGACATACACTCCTGAAGATATCCTACAGGCAAGTGTGTTAGAGAAATCTGCTGGTTTTGGGAATCCCAAAAACAACTAAATCTACAATCGTAAGCCTACCACTCGTATATTTACTCATTTGCTTGAGACTAAGAATGCGCAGTGATGTGTTTTGTGTGATGGACACATACTAGGTTGATACAGTCGAAATGATTCACTTTGGTTTGGGTTTGCTTTCCTGGTCTGAACTCAAACTTGTTATACTGTGGTGTTGCTGCTGAAGGGACCGAGCATACTCTGCGTGCTTTGGGCACAATTTCCTGGTAAAAGGAATCAATTTGCTTCAGAGAAGATGGTGTGTTTAGTGAATTCTGAGAAGGCCCCAGAGGCGGCAGGGAGAGTGTTTGCTAACCAGGTAATACATTAACCAAAGAGGAGGAGCCGCTGTGGATGGCCTCTGTAGGAACCTGAGGTCGTTCCATCCTTTTCAACACCCTTATCTGCACTGACTTCACTTCAAAGGGACAGTCTGCTCTGCAGTCCCCTTCCAGCTCTCACCTGTCCTGATTTGCCAGCACTTGCTCTTTATCAAGCTTGGTTTTTCAGAGCCGAAGGCAAAGTTATATGTTACCTTGCGGGTGTTCTCTTCCCATAGCAAGAAGTCCATTTGTTGAAATCTGGCACCTTTTTGTGTCCTGTTGCCGTGAAACCATAAGAAAGATTCCAACTGTTGCCCCAATATCACACTAGTAGGGGCTTCCAATGGGTGTCAAAAACCAATCTACAGGTTTGTCTTGTCATGAGGGAGGGTTGTCTTGTCATGAGGGGTCTATATATTAGAGCATTACAATGCTGGAAGCTCCATTGAAGTTGAAGTAGTAGCAGAGGGCCAATAATGTCTGATACAGACCATCATCCCCAAAGTTTCAATGTTTTATTGTTCCTTATTGGATCTATAACCAGACAGAGGGCTTTTAGTAACCAGTATAATAGGAGCATAATTGATCTAAAGCTTTTGGAAGAGGTCACCCACAGAGGGTAGGCTGTTCTATATCTAATCAATCAATCAACTCGAATTTGTAGAGCGCGGCTAATCATCCACAAGGGTATCCAGGCGCTAGGTTCATGCTGGGATCAGTCGAAAAGCCAGGTCTTGAGTCTCTTTCTGAACTCAGAGAGCGAGGATGACGTCCCTTTGATTTTCACATGAGTGCGAATTTTCACGTTATTACTCTCACCTTTCATCATGATCACAAGGGTTCTTTTTCTCAAAATAAATTTCAGAATAGTACATAATCGCTGTTCAGAGCACTCTCAGAGATAGACGACATTCTAGCTAGCAAAGCAGCCAGTGGCAGCCTGTGCAGGTAAGCAAGGTAGAGCATTGGGGACGGAGTGGGGAGTGGAAGTAAATATGACGGGTTAGTTAAAATAAAAAAATAAAACCACTTACCTGCCGCTTATTTATTTTCACTAACCTGTCGTATGTCACTTACACGACCACCACACCGCCCGCCTCGCCCCACCAAGTTCACCTGTACTGGTCCCCACTAAAGCGGGACTCTAAGCAAATGACCCAAGACCATCTGGAGCTCTTTGTTTCATAATGTATTTCCATGCAGTCATAATTTATCCATTTTCTTCAGACAGCCCTGAAAACTAGAAAAATATAAATGAAGGACAGGTATGAATATGTGTTGATTCTATTGAAATGCGGACCCTCATTATGGAAATACATTTAATGATTTAGGCATGTAGCAATTCTTAAAATGTACAGTTGTGAACAAGTTGTTGTTTTCATAATTTTTACATTTCTCACTTATTTTGCCTATTTTACTCATTTCTGCATTTACTTTGTTTCATTTTTTCTGCAGTAAAACTGGCTTACAATCAAAACTTTAAAAATAACAGTTTGGATTTCTTCTGTGCACACACTTTTGCACATTTGTGGCTACAGCCTGCCAGAACTCACAACAACAATAAACAAATATGGCGGACAGTCTCAGACATTGTTACTTGTCTGATACACATTCCCTCCAGGTAAGCTGAGGAAGTGCATGGGTCGTAACAGGTTCTTATAGAAACACATTCACGATGGAATGACTAAAGTCAGCTTTCCTGTTATACTTTTATAATTGACTCATACAATGAAAGCATACAGCCTTGGATTAGTCATCACCATGGAAATAACTTTAGCAAATCCACCTATCGCAGGGTTCACAGGGAGCAAATTAAATATAATAATTACTCAGACTTCCTAACATACTCTAAAACCTAATGCAATACCAAGGCATTTATTTGACATTTATAGACAACACAGACTACAGGAAGGGCGCCAATACAGTTAAACGCAGCAATGCAACAATGTATTACATGGCAAAACAATGTAAAATCAAACAATGTGATTCTTGGATCTGGGGGTATATGGTGTCATATATGTGTTAAAATGTCACACAAAGAGCTAGGAAGGATTTTTTCTGGTAAAATCAGAATGAATTGAGCTCAGATGTATCTTCAGGTCAGACAATTTCTAAAGGAGAGGGGAGACATTTCTGGTGATTAAACTAATATCCTTATAGAGAATGTATAGCAATACAGTTGGGGAGCTGTCAGGAACAGGGTTGTCTTCCACTGAGAGAGTCCTCGTGATATAAACTACAAAGCAAAGCTGAAGCTGGACTTGTCTGTGATAGCATTAGAGTGCCAAGGTGACAAATGCCAGGTAACTACCTTTTTTAAACAAAAGCCAAGGTGCACCACTGTAGCATAAACAAGGAAAAAATCAGATCCGTGTTCAAAGATATATTCTTTAAAATTCTTCTTTTATTCACATCGGATTAAAACGATCAGGATGAACTAAACAGCCGACGCGTTTCATCCATACACTTGGACTTCTTCAGGGCTTGCTAGAAACCTATGGGGATTAATGTCATTCCGTTCACACCATATCAGAGCGCCCAGGAATATCGTAAATCCAGCCCACTCTGACATTTAATCGGGCAAGCCAAGTACCCTTCACAAAGGTATACACACAAATGTGGGGTGAAGATATGTAGAAATGGAAGTCCGGTCCAACCAAAATAAGGTGGGCCCAATATTAAATGCAGAATGTCATGTACGACCTCAATAAGTCGATGGTCTCAGTCGGAACGTCTCCCGTCAGATCACGAATGGGCCAGGCAACTAACTATTTATAATTTTATGGCCAGCATATCCTCTTCTCTTTTTTTCTAATCAGCAGTATAAGAGCAGAGGAATCATATAGGACCCATGCACAACATGGCTTTACCTCCCCGAGATCCCCTTAAAAGCACTGATGTTCTAGAACCCGCTCAACACCCTATAATATTCTCTCTCCTTCCCTTTTCAAATTGGCAGAATTAGTGTCCGTCAGAGCATCACCTTCAGATCTTTGACATTAGAGCAGTGAGCAAGCGCCTCACTGTTGACAGGCTGTGTGAGAGCGGATCATCAGCCTGACTGCAGATCCCTACCAGTTGTGTGCCAGTGAAGATGTACGAATGACAGTGGAGGCAGTGGTTGGTGACCTAAGGACACCACTTGTGCTCCTTTACCTTCCTTGGGTCTGCTGAGGCCGGAGGCTGAGGGGAATCAGCATCCGCCAGAGCATCACCTTCAGAGCTTTGACATCAGAGCAGTGAAGAACCAGGTTTTGAAACCTGTGGCTCTTAAAATGAACAAGTGGCTTTTACACATCACTTTTTAAATGGTCTGCTGCAGTCATCATACAGAACTCTGTTATTTTATGGCTAATAGTTTTGGCAAAGCCAATTTAATGGTTAAACAGTGGTGGCTTCTCTGGAATGGCAGAGGATTTTCACCCCACTGAGTCAGTCAGCAAAAAGTTTGGCCCAACCATTATAGGCCAGCCAAACAGACGTGCGCACTTAGGTTTCTCACAACCAAGCTGTGTTGGAGAAACAGCAAAGACTCCCAGGCACTGTCTGAGTGTCAAAACCAGGCTGCTCAGACCAATCCTGGTGCTTCTCTCATGCTATTGAAAGCAGCTCCTGGATTGGGTGGGGAGCCTGTGCTGTTGTCCCAAGGACTGCTGGGACACCATCAGGAGCAGAAGAGAAGAGAAGAACCGAGGCGGCCAGTGGCTGCAGAACAGGAGGACAGGTATTTAAAAAAAATTATTATTATTTCCCCAATCCCCCATCCACCACCCACTTGAGTTTTACCGCAGCCACCACTGAGATTAAAGGGCCCTATCAGCGATTCATAAAAGTATTGGTTGTATCTGTAAACATACATTTGTGAATACCGACAAACATATACGTTTATAGGCAAACTACTTTCTGACATCTTTCCACCATAAAAATTGTTGGTCATTATGGAGGAACACCCCTTTAAGGATGGGGCGCACAACAGTTCACCTGCAGATTTGATATGGTTGTAGTGAAAGAGCTTTATCCAGAGGTAAAAATGTTTTCCTGAGAGAGGGAAAAAAATGCAGTTGCACAGAAGGCTCCTTTCCTCTGTGTGGATTTCTACGCTATGTTGCACTCCGCAGAGCGCAAAAAGGAGCAGCGGGAACAGTCACCAGACGTTCCCAGAAGTGCGCCTGGAAGCCTGTGCCTGGCGCAGCTTTCCAGGTGTCACACTGAGGATGTTGACCAAATACTAAAAAACTTCACAGTACGTTCAGACACAGTGATAAATCTCCGCCCATATCTTTATTTTTATTTTTTGTAATTTGCCTTTAGAATGCATTGGGTATTTTTGTTGTTGTTATAAACTTGCTGCTCTCTGTCCGTGATTACACGCAACAGGCACAAACAGGAGTTTTCAGCGGTTCCAACGTGGAGCTAGAAGTGTAGTATGGAAAAAAATCACTGTAAGAAACAACTTCAAAGCATTGAGAAGACCGGTCTGGTGGCTTAGTGGACTAATGTATTCGTGGCAGGGATCCGTGTTCGACCTCACGGGCACAGGGTCAGTTCCCGGCTGATACCGTTAGTCTTTTATCCTTTCTGAGGTCGATAAAATGAGTACCGTTGGGTAACAATAAACATCTGTTGTTCACCGCCAAGATGCCCTTTTGAGGGTTAACGTGCGCTTTACAAATGCTTATGTTATGTTATTTAGCCTAAGCTGCTGCGCAGTGTAATGATGGTCGCTTCACTTATATCCAAAGACCAGACTAACATAATCATCACTCAAATTACTTTCATATTTCACTATACTAATTCACCACTAATCCTTTAAGGGTTCGTAGTAGCGTGCTACTCGCCCAAATAGCACTTTGACGCCTCTTCAGGGACAGTAAGCGCTATATAAATGCAATTACAATACAATATGGCAATTCGGTTTCTACTTTGGAAATGTGATTATATTATAAACGATGCTGAAAGTATCACGAAATGAGACCAAAGGAATGGGAGTGCACGAGCCATCTGCCTGCTGTTTGACTTTTATCACTCGCCACCTGTCATAAATTATTAGGGCGCCTGGTGAAGTTTTTCTTATTACATGGGAGTTCCAACATAGTCCACTTGTAATACAAAAGTAAGTGATAAGCTTTTATGGGACGATTACGTACTTTGATGTATTACATTTTACAAATAATATGAATAAGAGTTAGAATAATTTAAAGATTGTAATAACAATTAAAGTTTTTTTTCTAGCATTCGACGCTCCAGTATTTTAAGATTTGCTAGTGTTGTAAATAACATGCATAGCTATTTCTCAGCTAAAGGAGTCTAATTTTGTCAGCCTCAAATGAGTTGGTCTTTCTAGGCAGGCTTTTCAGTAAGCACGGGCAGAATTTACGGAGTTTTGCCTACTCCGCGGTCCGTTGCGAACGCGGAGTTTAGTCAAGACTCCGTGGCGATGCAGAGTTAGCCGGCCCCTCCACCCTCCCAAAGTAATTATAATGTAAAAAAAGGCACTTACCTGCTGCGGCTGCCTCCTCCTCGCCATTGACGCTCTCCTTCCTCGTCTTCGCCGTCCTTCTTCTTTGATAACCCCTACATTGAATGTCTTGCGCAGGACATACAACGTAGGGAGGAGAGCGGCCATGGCAAGGAGGAGGCAGCCACGGCAGGTAAGTGCTGTTTTTTTACATTCTAATTACTTTGGGGGAGGGGGGAAGCAGAGTTCCACTGAGTTTTTTTCCAACTCCGTGGAACTCCGCGTAGATGCGCCGCCCGGGGTTACTTTTCAGACGTTTTGCAAGGCTGTGGGCAAAATCTTAGTGTAGGGCCCTCTGGACGATTTTTCCATTTTTGAATGGTGTCATATGCACCAGTTACTGGGTATTAGAAAATTTACTCCGGGAAAAGAGTAGACATGGTCTTTTACTGGGAGGGCCATGTAAGCTGCTTAGTAAAGTCTTTTTCATGTATTTCTTCTTCTGAGGTGACCAAGTACTTTTTCGGCACAGGGGGCATGAAGATTTTTATCCAGAGGTATGTGCGGATTGTGCCAAAAAACTAAGTTCGAGGGGGACAAATAGAACCAGCAGGTGTAGTAGGGATCCATCTGATACATATAAGTTTGGTCCTGAGGAAAGCCACTGACCCTTGTTGGGTGCAATGTTGGCTGAAACATGTCGATCTCCTGTTCCATTTTATTAGACCTAATAATCCTATGCACATTCCTCTTGTTTTAACCTTGCCTCTGTTCTCTTTTTAACTTCACATTAAAAGCAAATTTCTTAGAGAACAGGAAGCAATTTTAAGTCACCCTTTGGACAGATCCCGCCATGTCTCAGAGAGTAAAGACTTAACCTCCTGGTGGAGGAGAGGCCCAATGATGATGCCAATGACCACAAGTACGCCAGTGGTGATAATATATTACTGAGGAAAGTGGGAAGTGAGGGCCTTACTATTACTATTATTGGTACCTAATGAAGAGGCTCTAATGATCTCTGAGAATGGCGTGGGTGCACTCCCGATGATTACCTTTAAGTTGAGCTTTGGAAGTAGAGTGCACCTGGTGTGAAGACGTGTCTACCTCCCTCCTTTGATTAAAAACAAATTATTTATTAAGGAAGACCGGAGGCTTGCTTTCAGTTAAAAATGAATAAATAACTCCTGCAGTAACAGCATGGAACACTGGAAAGCACACGACCTTGGCATAACTCCCCCCTGCGGCAGCCATGACCCTGGGATTGAAACCTATGGCATAGATGTCCAAAATGTGTATTCTTTCACTTGTCCTGCTTGTGTCACCCCGGTTTATGCAGCATATTAGCCCCACTCTCACGTATTTCAATCAATAGGGCTGGAAAAGATAGCAGACACCCAGATGGACAGGCGCTCTTCTGCCTTTGCGATTGGCCTTCGCCCCGTCCAGCTCCTGGAAGTTCTGCCAGCACCTGGCCCAGCCCTTGTAAGAACTGATCCAAGTAATCACGTTTCCTCGTACTCATGCTGACCTCCCCTGGCCCCGGGTTCTTGTTTATGCTTTCATATTTTGAAACCGGACAGGCACTCGCAGAATCTGGCAGGCACATTCTGTCTGCAGGGCTGCGAATGCGTCCACAGGTCAAAACAACTCAATGCTTCAAGGAAATTGGGCTGAAATGGAAGATTTCCTCATGCCTTATGTTCCAGATAAATGTTTTGGCATTCCATTGTTTCTGAAAAGGGGGGGCCCTCGGCCCCCCCGCACGCATGGCGGCGCGGCGACCGTCTCCCCCACTTTCCCCTGTTGTGTCTCTCGGTGGTGGGGGCGGGCCCTGGGGGGCGCGACCCACCACCGATTGGCTGGAGGCCTCCCTGACCCGGATACAAGGTAAAAGGTCCGGGTCAGGGGGGGGCGGGCTACAGGAGGGGCGGGCCGGGGGGGCGTGCCCCCCCCGCCTTGCCCCTCGGGAATAAAGAGGTGGGGAGCGCCCAGGAGACCCCCTTGTCCCTGGACGCTCCCTCACAGTACGGTGTGCCCCGCGCTCGGGGCTTCTTTGTTTTCCCACCCACCATCCCTTGGAACAAAAGTCTTGTGGCATTCATTATGTCTGGTTTAATGGTAAGTTTTTGAAGGTACTGTCCACATGTCTTACATGGTAGTAGAAATGGATCTGTCGGTATATTTTGATGATGCTTTTGTTTAGGAATTTTTTCCTTTTTTAGCAAACTGTGTGTGAAGTAATTTTTCTTTGATGCCAAGTGTCTTTAGGCCTTTTTTCCCTTTGTAGCTGTACTGTGATACTGTTAATTAGTAGCCAGTGTAGCTGTCCTTTAGAGTTTTTTCCCATAGGTCGTCGTATTTATTAGGTATGGGGCATGCGGTAAGGTCATTATCGGTGAGCACATATTTGAGGTCTGAGGGGGCGGGCATCATCCTATGGAGGTTCCCGCCCAGGGGGAGGGGCCTGCGGGCCACTCCTAGAACTCCAGGGGCAAGGTAATTGATGCTGCAAAGGAGCGCGGGTAGGAGTAGTTCACGCTTTCCTTAGGCTGGTAGCCACCCTGCGCACGTGGACTCATGACGTCACCGGATGGCGCAGAGTAAGGGCCCTCCTTTAGTGGGTAAATGGAGTTCAGGGCGTAGACCGGGCAATTCCCGGGGTAACACTGCGCATGCGCACGTCTCTAGGGGAGGCGCAGCTTGTAGGACCTGACACCGGTAGTGACCTTGCCATATGGCCAGAAATGTACAAAAATCAAGATGAGGATGTTAGACTCGGTTAGGAAACAACATGTATTAGAGTTTTTGTTAAGGTCAGGCTCTCAAACTTGTTGGAAAACTTGTATCTAATGTCCTGCTGATTTTTGTATAAATTGTTGATCATGCAATTAAAACCTTTTTTAATTTCATATCTTAATAAATACGGCCGGGCGACTAGCGCCCGCCTTCCAAAAAGTAAAGAAGTCTCGTGTCCACGTTTCTGGGTGTTGGGTGCCGGTTTGGGGGGGAGGCGGCAGCTAGTCGCTGACCATGTTGCTGACAGGCCTAAAGAGGAGTGGATGGACGCTCCACTGGGCGCATGCCTCTAAAAAACGGCGGGGCTGGGATGGGGTCAGTGACATCAGGAGCACACAGAGAGGGCTGGATAAGAACAAGAGCTTTCTTAGCGCCTCTTATTTTATATAGCGCTTGTTAACAACATTCAGCCCATTTACAAGCCACAGTGTTGACATCAAGGGAACTAAAGCGCAGAGAGACAAAGTTATCTGCCCAGGAAAAGTGTACGAGTTGGGTGAGCAAGGACTAGAGTCCCTACCCCTGAGTCCAAGCACAACTTCAGCACTAGATCACTTTGCTTCTTGAAGGAAGCGATGATGTCACTGCTCTTTGGCCCCTGATTTTGAGCCACTTTCCATGATAAGCAGCAATTGTTTTATCCATTTCTTGTGGGCGGGGGTCGGGTAGGATAGGGCAGGGTAGAGTAGGGTGAAAACTATGTTATAACGTCATCCCTGTTTGCCGCATCTGCATCAATCTCTATTTAAACAAGCATTGGCACAGCCAATAGGTCTCGCCTTTGGGACCTTATGAGTGTTGTTATCCAGCACAATATCCTTGGGGATCTATGACATAATATCGACAGACAGAATATAGACATACAAAAATATCAAAGCAAAAATATCGACATCAAAAATATCGAAGTTCTATCTACATAAAGGTAAGTACAAAAATATCGAAAAAAAATATCGTAGTACAAAAATATCGAAGTAAAAAATATCATTTTTTTAAATGTATTAATAATAATGTAAAAATAATTTAAAAATACATATAATTTAACAAATTATAGATATAAACATTAAAACATATTTAAACAATAATAACTAATACATATACATTTAAAATAAATAAAAAACTACATATAAATTAATATATATACTTACTCCACATATTGCATCAGTAGGGAAAGTGTTGGATAGCGTAGGGGTAAAAATTACTATTCCCACTCCAGTGAGTCCAACAGTGGGGAAAGCGTTGGATAGTGTAGGGGTAAAAATTACTATTCCCACTCCAGTGAGTGCAACAGTAGGGAAAACGTAGGATAGCGTAGGGGTAAAAATTACTATTCCAACTCCAGAGGGTGCAACAGTAGGGAAAACGTTGGATAGCGTATGGGTAAAAGTTACTATTCCAACTTCAGAGGGTGCAACAGTAGGGAAAGCGTTGGATAGCGTAGGGGTAAAAATTACTATTCCCACTCCAAAGGGTGCAACAGTAGGGAAAGCGTTGGATAGCATAGGGGTAAAAAATACTATTACGTCTCCAAAGGGTGCAACAGTAGGGAAACTGTTGGATAGCGTGGGGGTTAAAATTACTATTCCCACTCCAAAGGGTGCAACAGTAGGGAAAGCATTGGATAGCGTGGGGGTAAAAATTACTATTCCCACTCCAGAGAGTGCAACAGTAGGTAAAGCGTTGGATAGCGTAAGGGTAAAAATTACTATTCCCACTCCAGAGGGTGCAACAGTAGGGAAAGCATTGGATAGCGTAGAGAAAAAATTACTATACCCACTCCAGAGAGTGCAACAGTAGGGAAAGCGTTTGATAGCGTAAGGGTAAAAATTACTATTCCCACTCCAGATGGTGCAACAGTAGGGAAAGCGCAGGATAGCGTAGGTGTAAAAATTACTATTCCCACTCCAAAGGGTGCAGCAGTGGGGAAAGCATTGGATAGCGTGGGGGTAAAAATTACGATTCCCACTCCAGAGGGTGCAATAGTAGCAAAATCGCAGGATAGCGTAGGCATTATATTAACATACTTATCAATTACATATTTTTTTAAAGAAAAAAAAGATGTAATATTTTATTTACAAAAATATATTACTAAATACCAAATATTTATAATTAATATTTACCAAAATAACAAAAAATTACTTCCCACGCTACTTCCCCTTTAACACACAACACACTACACATACAAAAAAAACACAATTAATCTAAATATCAATTAATAACAATTAATATTATTAAATTGATGTAATTATAAATTAACTAATTGACAAATATTAATGACCAATTAATAATCAATGACCAATTAATAGTGAATTAACAAGACATTTACAAGAATAAACAATATTTATTAATACATTATTTATAATTAATATTATAAATTAATTTTAAAAAACAAATTACCAATTAATTAACAATTATTTAATAATAAATATCAATAAATAAATAAAAACTCTTTAATTAATTTAATTTAATTATTTCACACCCTATTCCCCTATAAACACACAACCCACTTCACATAAATAAATCACATACAAAATTTAATTATCATTTAATCACTTAATAATAATTAATTGCCAATTAATTATTAATTAACAATAACAAAAAAAGAAATATTACTACATTAACTCTAATTAATTTAATTAACTAATTAATAATAATTAATTACCAATTAATTATTAATTAATTAATTATTAATCAAAAATATTTTTTTTAAACATAATAACTAATTAATTATAATTAAATTACTTCCCAACCTATTCCCCTATAAACCCACAACCCGCTCTGTAACTAAAACGCAAAATGTAAACAAAATTACCAATTTTTAAACACACATTAAAAAACATGTTTAACAAACATATAAAATACATAATAAAATACATAACACTAAACAAAATTTCGATATTAATAACATATATACCTTAAACTCGATATTCTGTCCATCGATATTATTGCACATCGATATTCTATACCATCGAAATTAAAACATCGATAAGATTGTATATCGATATTTTAATTTCGATATTTTGGCTACCTACCATCCTTGGTGCAACAACATCAGCTGTTGCATGGCAAAACACTTGCAAGCTCCCAAAGGCGAGACCTATTGGCTATGCCAATACTTATTTTAATATGGTGCCCACATACCCAGCTTGCAAAGTAAATGGCGGCCATGCACGGCAAATAAACGGCGGCACGTCTTTGTTTTCCGAATATAGTGCCCACAAACAGAGCTTGCAAAGTAAATAAAATACAAGAGAGGCGCCGGCTGTGCATAGCTAATACAGCGCCCCCATGCCTTTATTTTCTGAATATGGTGACCACAAATTTATATGGTCTGTATGCTTAATTTGTCCGCTCCTTTCTAGTCACCAGAATAGACGTAAACAGGAGGTAACTAGCTACTCCTGCACGCAGGCCGCCTGGTTTCAGGGTAGCTAATGAGTGGGACGGGGTGGTTTTGCTGTCGTCAGCAGAGCTATATTTATCCCCGTGGGAGGATTGAGGTTGCACGGAGGCAGTTAGTTTCGATGCGCATGGCTTTTTGCGGATTTAGTGTCACAGTGTAAATAGTGCCCATAACTCACTGTATTGTGGGAACCACGTAAGCTGAAACTCAAAAACATCGTGCGACTAACTGTTCAAACTTCGTGTTGGAAAACCGCGAAGCTCGGGGCTTTAAGTGGGCCGGGTCGCAGACCCTGCAATAGTTAACAACTGAGGGAAAAATAGTCTTAACTACGTCCGGTGGCGGTACGGCGCATAAAGCGGCCACTGGCCTTTCATTTTTGCACATGGTGTTCATAAATACAGCTCCAAAAGTAAATAAATTACAAAAGAGGCGGCGGCCGTATGTAGGAAATAAAGCATGCATGTGCCTTTTTTTTTAATATGGTGCCCACAAACAGGGCTTGCAAAGTCAATAAAATACAAGAGAGGTGGAGGCTGTGTGTGGCAAATAAAGCGGCGGCATGCCTTTGTTTTCTGAATATGGTGCCCACAAACAGAGCTTGCAAAGTAAATAAAATACAATAGAGATGCCGGCTGTGCACAGCTAATACAGCGCCCGCACGCCTTTATTTTCTGAATATGGTGCCCACAAACACATCTCCCACAATAAGTAAAACAAGCGCGGCCAGAAAGAAATGCGAGGTATGCAGCTGGCACCTAGCCGTGCTGCTGCTCGCTCCCGAGCTCCCTAGGCCAGGGGAGAGAGAAGGCGGGACATGCACATGCCTTTGGCCAATTGCGTGTTGTCTTTCTTAGAAAGACGCACACACATGCCAATAGCAGTGAGCACAAAAAAAGCACACCCACAAGCATGTGGTCTTGAGTTGAAAGTCCTTACTAGAAGCCTCGCAGAGCAGCGCATGCGCACTAGCTCAGGCAAGACCTAAAAAAGTGCATATGGGCCTCAGAATGATGCTGCAGATTTTTCTGCAGATTTTTCAAAGGGCTGTAATAACTAGTGGCCCAAAATTCATTTACTAGGGTCGACAGTCCACAGCTGTCCCTTCCGGTCATTTTAGGTCTGGTGAGAGACAGCTTTAGCTGTCGCCAGAGCTCATGCAATAAACAAGAAATGCTTTTTTCATAGCAGTGTTCAAAAAACGGTTTCGCTCTGCCTCAAAGTTTATCTTCTCCACAGACATTTGACTGATCAGCAGCTTTGTTATTCCAGGTAGTTCCCTTGCTCATTGCTTATAGAGACATTGTTAATGCAGATCTCATGTAAAAAATAACACTAGGAAGGGGCTTTGCATGACATATCCCTGTGACAAACACAACAAGAAGGGGTTTATCATTGTGAACTTTCTGGAAACAGCTTTGCACTGTGAACTCTGAGAAATACAGGATGAAGGGGTTTTACACTGTGAGCTCCATGGCAAACACCGTCGTAAGAGCTTTACAGTGCGTAACACGAAGAGTCATTCTTACTTAGATTTCTAGGTTAAGTGGCCGGGGAGGCCTGGATTTCATTGTGCACAAAGGGGATTTAATGTTCAGAAATTAATTGTGTATGAGTTAAAGTATCTTTTGCGTTTAAAAGTAAACATACAGACTAGACTTCGTTTAATTAAGTAGTATTGTGTGGTTTGGTGAAGTTCTGAGCAATTCTATATTGTGAACATCATGACAAATAATATCGGAATTGAAAATACCATTGGAAGGAGCTTTACATTGTTTAAACAAACCTCTAGTTCAGGAGGTGAAAGACAGGTCTGGTTTTTATTTTGTACTGTTGTAATTTTACTTTTAGATTTGAGTTTGAATTAAAGTATTGGTACGTTTGTCTACTGGCAACTTTAAATGTCTGCCAGAGCTCGTCTAATCACCAAAAACTTTAAAAAGAAATATTGATAGAAAGGCTTTGACTCTACTATGACATTTGATTGGTGTGCACTTGGTCCTGTATTTTATGCAGTTACATCACAACACATGGACAGTGAAGCATCAATATACTGCAATGAAGTTGCATTGGTTTCATATATATTTTCCTTTGACACCCCTTCAAGAAACCACCTGTGCTAATTATTAAAAAATTTCCACTGAATACAGCGCAACATTGACTGACCGCAGATTCTCGGCATGATGAGCGCTGCGTTTAAACTTTACAAAATGACAGCATAATTCAGGGGGATATTTACAATGAAGTGGCGGAGCATGTCGTTAGCTTCCTGGGCTTAACGATACGCTCTGCCACTTAGGAAATGCAAGGCTGCACCATCTTTACAAGAATGTGGTGCAGCCTTGTGTTTCCCCCTGCGATAGCGCTAAGTTTAACAGAGTGCAAGGGTATCTGTCTGCAGGGGAGGATTGGTTATGTGTAGGAAGGTATCCCTTCTTGCACATAAACAATCCTAAAATGCCATTTTGTAACTTTCATGTGTGCAAGTTACAAAATGGAATCTTTTTATATGGTTTGTTTATGTACAGGAAGGGCTACCTTCCTGTACATAAACAAACAATGTTTTTTTGCTTTTTCCATGTGTGCTGCACAAGGCAGCACACATGGAAAAAGCAAAAAATGAGGTAAAATAATGCATTTCTCCTCGTGTTCGCCAATTTAAGACCAGGATTTTCCTGGTCTTCATTTTGGCTCTGCCTCCTATGTACGCCACCCTTGTACATAGGAGGCAGCGTCAAATACAATGGGTGTTGTGGCGGAACGCCCACGACAACATCCACTGCACGCCCAGTTCACGCTAAACATAGCGTGAAAGGGTGCCTTATGTACAAGGCAGCGTTAAGCCACGTTTATTGACTTAACGCTGCTTTGTATATAAGGCGCAGCCCCTATTGCCACCACAACGTCAGTAAAAGTGGCGTGTGGTGGCGATAGGGGCTTGTATATATGCCCCTCAGTTTCTTAGACTACTCTTCATCTAAGTATGGATGGCATGTGAATCCCATTAGACTGTGAGGCACATCCCCTCTTTTAAACCAACTTTAACTTCAACATGACACACTGCCCATTTTTTATGAGATTACCATCACAATGCGGGTTTGCCGGTATAGCTATGAAAACCCTTGACATCCTTTACCCCGTCCACCCCTTCACTCATCCGGTCCTGTGTCTGTTTAAACCTGTAAACACATTTCTGAAATTGACTATTCCTAGGAAATTTGCTGCATAATCATTTTGCGCTAGACAAAAACAAATATTTCTTTTAGCGTGTACGTGTTTCCAGCAGTGGCTTATAAAGGGTTTGTGCCTGAAGCACGTTTGTTGCTTAAGTCAGGATATAGGAATGCCACGCGCAGCAAGGACTTTGAACGTTCACTGTCCTGGCTAGGGAGGATATAGATATTTTAAGCCAAACGCCCTTTCTCCAGTTCCAGTTTCACTGTGCTGTTGCTGTTCAGAAGGCTCTTGTTAAACCTGCCTGTTGCTTGCAAAGGGTTTAGTTCAGTATCTGTAGCAAGGTCATAAGTGTGATCTACATAATTATGGCTGTGTGGTTCCCCTGAAGTTGTGAACTATTTATTTACTAAAACCAGTGCTTAATTTGTAAAAAAAAAAAGAAGTGCAGGTGCTGAAAATGTTGCCAAGGAGGCCACAGCTCACTTCTTCCTCCGTTGAGCCCCACATTCAACATTCTCACTGCCTCAGTCTCTATCTTCTAACCTTGATCTGTTGTCTGTCCCCTAATTCTTTGCTCTAAGAGTCTATCCTCTCACCTCTTTAATTGTTTTTATCATCTTTGTCACACCTGGTGTGTTACCTTATTCCCTGCATTTCTGATTTCCCCTCTATTCATTCTACCCCTGCCCTTTTTCCTCTTCAGTTTTATACATGATCTGCTCTCTCTCCCCTCAATCTTGGCTCTTTACTATCACTCTTCTAGCAGTGATTAGCTGTGTCTCTGTTTTATCATTTGCCTGCTTTTTTTCCTCTGTCCTGCCCTCTACATCCTTCCATTCTATCTTTTCTCTTCTTAATGCTCTCTTCTTCACATCATGGCTGCTTTCTCTTTGTACCTGATTTGTTCTCCTTTTCTTCTACTTAGCTCCGTCTTATCTCTCTCCTCTCCCGTTGTTTCTTTCTCCTCTTTACTCCTGCTCTCCTGCTACTCCTGCTCTCTCTCTCATCTATAACACTGCAGCTGCCTGTGACCCCTGTCGTCAGCCTGTCCTGCATTTTTTCCTCTTCAGTTTTATACATGCTCTGCTCTCTCTCCCCTCGATCTTGGCTCTTTACTATCACTCTTCTAGCAGTGATTAGCTGTGTCTCCGTTTTATCATTTGCCTGCTTTTTTTCCTCTGTCCTGTCCTCTACATCCTTCCATTCTATCTTCTCTCTTCTTAATGCTCTCTTCTTCACATCATGGCTGCTTTCTCTTTGTATCTGATTTGTTCTCCTTTTCTTCTACTTAGCTCCGTCTTATCTCTCTCCGCTCCTGTTCTTTCTTTCTCCTCTTTACTCCTGCTCTCCTGCTACTCCTGCTCTCTCTCTCATCTATTACACTGCTGCTGCCTGTGATCCCTGTCATCAGCCTGTCCTGCCCTTTTTCCTCTTCAGTTTTATACATGCTCTGCTCTCTCTCCCCTCGATCTTGGCTCTTTACTATCACTCTTTCAGCAGTGATTAGCTGTGTCTCCGTTTTATCATTTGCCTGCTTTTTTTCCTCTGTCCTGTCCTCCTCATCCTTCCATTTTATCTTCTCTCTTCTTAATGCTCTCTTCTTCACATCATGGCTGCTTTCTCTTTGTATCTGATTTGTTCTCCTTTTCTTCTACTTAGCTCCGTCTTATCTCTCTCCTCTCCTATTGTTTCTTTCTCCTCTTTACTCCTGCTCTCCTGCTACTCCTGCTCTCTCTCTCATCTATAACACTGCTGCTGCCTGTGACCCCTGTCGTCAGCCTGTCAACATGTCCCTGCTATTTTGAACTCTGCGTTTTCCTGTTGTCTTTCCTAAAGAAGAGGAAGATGACATGTGTTTTACTTTCTCACCTGCACTGAGTGCAAAAACAAAATGTACACCAAATGAAAATGCTTTTTTGCATATATTAATCAGTGCAGTATAACTGGGTTATTTGCAGAACAGGTAACTGCTCGAGCACTGCAGGTGATGTCACTACTAGTGCTGCCTGTAATTAGTAGGTCCAGGGATGGCGACGGCATCAGCATCCACTGCTCAGCTTGCTGTGACCCTGCCTGTTACAGCACAGGCATTGTCACCAGCCGTAATGCTGCCAATGCCGGTAAGTATGGCTGTGGTGCCTACTGGACTCGGGCACGCTCAGCAATTACCATGCTGGGGTGCAGCGCACAGATTCTACAGGTGACGCCATGACGCACAAAAGTTGTGTTGGGCCACAGCCGCATCAAGCACGTTGAGGATAGCAGCAATGCAGGGCTGCGGGAGATGCTACTCTGGCTACACAGCAAGTTTAAAGTCCACACTTACTCTAGTTTATTCTTCCTCAAGAGCCCTCACGCCCAAGTTCCCCATGTGCTCTTGCAGCTTCCTTGCCTCAACTCCGTCATGAGCCAGCCCCCAGCTACAGTTATCCAATGGGAGGCTTAGGCTCAGACAGTGGCAGGGTGCAGCAGAATCAGGGAATAGAATGCAAGACATTGTTTGTCGATGACTTCTTGGATATGTGATCGGCGTGATGACATCATCACTAACGTGGTGAAACACAATCATGCCTGCCTGGACAGGCGTATGCTGGCCTGTCTATGAACATTTATCAGCCAGTCACCATGCAATGTATGTTATTCTTTTTATTTTGAATTTGAACAATTAATACTGAGACCACCACCTGCAGGGTCAGAAATTGTCACCCCGGCCCTGCGAAAGAAGTGCCGGTGCGGAGCATCTGAAAGCACCTGCTCAAATTAAGCACTAACTAAAACAAATGTGGGCGAACAGGTACAACAAACGAGGTACACAGAATCAAAGCTCGTGCAGTTGGCCTTCGTTTTTAAAAGCCCGTAGCTCCTAACAGAACTAGTTTCCCAGCAGCCTAATACCGCTGGAAGTTTCAGGCCATGAGCAGTACTTTGCAAGATACAGATTTTTTTTAATCTGTTTGTTCACTTACACCAACTGGAAAGCTAATCATAAGTCCCTAGGACTGTACAGTTATGAAACAGGTCACAGGCAAAGTGAGATCTTGGTCCCAGTAACCTAGAATGACCCTATACCAAACCGAGTAGCACCAGGCGATATTAATACAATTGGGATTTAAAATATTTCTTGTTTAACCAGTCAGAACTGCTTTATTGACTTTGGCTTATTTCTCAGAATAACACAGAAATCTTGTGGAGGCTTAAGAGGACATATGCTAAGTGACCCATCAGATTTAGCTGCCTGTGACTTCCAACTACCATACCCTAGTAGACTTCAATATCAAAAACTTTCACCACTCTGGACAGCCCCGGAGCAATACAACGTGTAGAATGTTTGCATTATTTGAATCACAGATAATCCCCAAATCCTGAAGCTATTTTCTGGAATATTTAGAGGCTCCCCTATTCGACCTCGTTTCTCATTTTTACTCCACCACAATGATTAAAGGGGTATTTTTTTAAACAATAATAGCCCTGGGTTAACATTCACACTTATTGTTACCACAAAAATGGTTATGCTATATTGAATCTGGCTCAAACTTCACACTACTTTACGTTAGCTAAGCCTTAGCGGCTCAACCCCAGCTACCACTGGAGAGTCAAGAAGTCGGCGGGACCCGATTTTCCTTTTTAAACCAAGTACCTAACATCTAGGCATGTAAATCTTAACCCTGATATTGGTAGCTACCTGGAAAAAAAGCAAAACCTACCTTAATAGGCAAGAGTGAACATGTAATCAGGGCGTTCACTGACAGGCATGCACGGATAAATGATTTTCATAGAAATTAAATATTTTTGGTCAATGTTGAAGCCACAATTAGAACCCAGTTTTCCAGTTTTCAGAGGCAAGCAACTTAGCCGCCAGACAATGTCTCATCTTGAATGCAATTTTGGCTTGACCTTGACAACATATGGCCTGCACTGACAGCTGTTCCATCACAACAACACACCTTCACCGTCCCCCAGCATAATTAATCACTAAAAACCTCCATTCTTCTTTTGGGTTGGGGTCCTGAACCCCTGGCCATATTTATTATTCAACCAATTCACAGTTGGAATACACACGACCCTTCACAGATTATATGCAGTAACCCATATACTGTACAACATTGATTACATTTGCGTGATGTCTAGCCTTAACATTGACACTGATAAATAAAAAATGTTACCCGTATCAAGACTTGTTCCAGCATATCCACACATTAGGCCTTCAAGTGAGTTCCTGACTGGTCCCAGTAGTGCCTTCTACTCTGAACACTTCATTTCCCTGCCAAAAGGAACATGGGCTGGTCTCTAGTTACAGGGGAACCCCAATCGCCTGCATCCCCTCCCGGGATAAGCTTGTGTGGGGGGGCATCTACCCGCCAGGCCACCTACCTCGGGCACCCCTTACTCCCTTTCCTTAGCCCCCCAAGGACCTGTACTAGTTTGGCGCCTGTTAGACTTGGGCCTTAGGGCAGGTTCACCCCTAATCTTTTTGCTTTTGTTTGTGACCCTGGGTAGTGACTTTTGGGTCTTGGCGCACTTTTTCCCTGTGTCCCATAGTAAAGTGCGTGCGTGTAGTATGGCTGGCCTGCTCTCCCATAGGAATGCATGGAGAATGTGTGTGTCCATGTTAGTTCCTGATGTGTGGGGAGTGCAGGCTCGAGTTTGGTATGTGTGAACTCGTGAGGATGAATGCTGCGCGATGGTATGTGCGGCTTGTATGTGTCTAGAAGGGAAATGCTACTTCTGGACATTGATGTATGTGTGCAGTGAGGATACTGGAGCGTGATTGGCTGGAGCTGGCTGGCATGCCAGGCTCCAGGAAGTCTGGATGGGTCTGCCCGGTGGTGAGTGAGATCAGCATGAGTGATGTGTGGGAGGAGTGCACCTGGGTCCTGGATGGGCTGGGTTTTTCCCCACACAATGCTGGCTCCGCCCCCCTGTGGTTTGTCTAACGACCCAAGCCTCCCCAGTGAATGAAAGGGGTGGTTGGGCCATCAAGGGTACTCCCAAGCCAGCGGCAACTGGTTTCCCCCCACCCTGCACCCTGAAACAAAGGATTTCTCTGTATAAAAATGGGGCTGTGTCCCCACAGAAATTGTTCTACTTGTGGATCCTTGCCAGAGGGGGCTGTTGCTGCTGCTGGGGCCAGGAGGACCGCCACTTGGCTTGTCTCCCTGCCTGGAGACCCAGTGTGCTGGCTCTGGCCCTGCCTTGCCCCTCTGCCTGCTTCCAGACCCTGCTGGAACTTTGCTGTGCCTGGAGGATTTTGATTTATAGCGCTAGGAGCGCTTTCCTTGTGCCCCAGCGCTCAATAGCGCTTTGCTTCTATTTCTAGCGCTAGGCGCACTTTCTGTAGCCCCTAAGCGCTTGGGAGCACTTTGTATGCAGCCGGTGCCCACCCGGCATCTGCCCGCCTGACTTTGCCGATTTGCGGCATTAGCGAGTGCCACCTCGCTTTACTTTTAATTTGAGGGCCGGTGCCACCCGGCATTGCCCCGTGGAGATTTTATTGATTGAAGCCGGAGCCCACCCGGCGTTTTCCCGTGATCACCGCCGCAGCCGAGGGGGAGTGAAAGCTGTTTCCGGGCCGCTGCCTAGAGCGACCCGGAAGTCCCGCCTCCTGACCCCCAGGGCCGCGCTGCCATTGGCGGCCCTGGCGGAAGTCAGGCGGAGGGGAGAGCGAGACAAGGCCAGGCGGGAGGCGAGAGGAGCAGCCGGCTGCGTCCTCGAGGCTCCCGAGTGGAGGAGAGCCCGCCCGCGGTCCCAGCCGAGCCGCCGAGGGGCCGTCCTGCCACCCAGAGACCCGGTGAGTGCAGCGGGGCCGAGGGAGAGCGAGGGAAGGGAGGAGGGCGTCGGGGCACATTGTCGGTGCCCGCCCCTCCCCTTCCGTGTGCGGGCCGAGCGAGGCCCTCGTTGTGTTGAGCCCAGAGGCTCCTGGGGCATTTGTGTAATTCTTGAGTCCCCCGTGAGGCACTCCAACGATCCCGGCCAGTTGATTTGGAGCCCTGCGAGGCTCCGGGGGCATTATCTGTCCTGAGTCCCCCGTGAGGGACTCCAACGAGGCCTACAAGTTAGATTGGAGCCCCGAGGCTCCTGGCGGCCATTTGTTCATTGAGAGCCCGGCGAGGCTCATTGTCGACAGTTAATCCACGAGCCCAGCAAGGCTCCACGCCCACATCGTATTTAGAGCCCTGAGAGAGGCTCTGGGGCATTGTCATTATTTTGAGAGCGCTGAAGCTCTATTTGCCTATTTGCTTTGTGAGCCCCTGAGAGGCTCCTTGCCCACTTTGTTCTTGAGCTCACCTGACTCCAACGTTGCCCTAACTTTTCCTGCATCAGTTGCCCAGCACTTTGTGGGCAACTGCTACGTTTAGGTTTGTGTTCTGTGCTGCCTGCGCAGACCCCCTGACACTGAGACTCAGGGCATTCCGCCCCTTTCGAGGCCAGTTGGCCTGAGGGACATTTTGAGTGTTGTGCTACGTGCACCCTGCGCATTGTAATTTATTGCCGATGATTCTTGCGCAACTGTTCTAACCTGCACCTCTGAATGTGTTTTATGCCTCATGTGCAATTGTTTATGTCCCATTACCTTTTCTAAAAAGTGACCTGATTAGGTATTTCATGGTTTATCCCCTTTGCTAAAAGTGACCTGCTTAGAGGATTGTTGATGTCCACTTACCTTTGCTAAATGTGACCTGCTTAGGTATTTTATGTTTAGGTTTCCTTCCCTTTGCTAAGAGTGAATTACTTAGGTGTTGGTATTCCTTCCTTAGGTCCTGATGATAAGGTCCTAGTTCCCTGCGTGATTTTCCTACAGTGTTTTAGGGTTGCGTAGGAGGTATTACTCTTTTCCAGTGATTACTGGATGTGTGTTGCATTTACAATTTTGGTGCTAATCATTCAAATGTTTATGTCCTAAGTGTGTACCTACAAGTATTTTCTAACAAGTGCCTACCCCTGACAGTGGTCCATGTGGCCCTGTCCTGTACATAATTCCCTTGTGAATTCTGCCCGTGCCTCTGGCACACTGTAAAGTTGTGTGTTATCTAATGTGTTTTTTTACTATAATACAAAGGCTATTTTTGATATAACCTTGTGTGGAGTTTCCTTTGTGGTGGGCCTTAGGGTGTTGCTGCTGGGGTGCGCGCGCAAACGCTTTACACACCGCCTCTGAGATTAGCCTTGCTGCTCGCGCCACGTTACCTAGAGGGTGAGCGGGGGTTATCTTGGTGTGTGACTCCCTTGCCCTGACCTTGGAAATGGTGGTCTCTGACTGACCTTGGCGCAAGCCTTGGCCAGCCAGAGGTCCCGTTTCTAACATTGGTGGCTAGCGGTGCGGATTGGACTTGCGTTTGCGCTGTACCACAGTGGCGACAGGCCACACTTCAAAACTCTGGAATTTTAGATAACCGCATTTTGGGGATTATTGTTTTTTAGGAAAGTTCAGTTTTGCTTCTCCTGAAAGGTGTCATTTGTATTTTGTCCAGTACCTTGTTCCCCGCCCTGCTCCCAGAGTTTCGTACCTGTGTCGCTAGTGGTCAGGTTGAGATAATCAGGGGTGGTAGAAACTGCCTTACCAGTCCGAGGGGAGGGTTGTGTGTGAATGAGTGTGTGTTACGCTGGACAGTGGAGTGCAAGTTCTGAGATAGGAATCTTGCTGAATTTTGTTGATTGTATACTCCTGTTTAGCTCAGACCCCCAGGTTCCCTGTGTGATCTCGTCTCTAGAACGTCTGCCAAAATGGAGCCTGTTTTTGATCTCAGTGATCTAGTTTGGTACAGTATGCAGGAGTTGGAAAGGTTCTGTAGAGAGAGAGACATAGGGGTGGATGAGTCAGATACTGAGAACCAACTTAGGAACCACCTGGTCCAATGGTATAAGGATCAAAGGGATCTTGAGCGCAGCGAGGAAAGGGCCCAGGCCACACGCCATATGGGTGGTGAGTCTGTGGGGAGCCCTGAAGATTCTGATGAAGAATGTGAGTTGGATGATGACAGTGGTTGGGCCCCAGCAGATAGTGAGGACCCCATAGATAGGGATTCCCTTGCTGGGCCCAGTGTCAGTACCAGCGCCCCATCCCTTCCCCTGTCCCCAGAGGATTGGTTAGATAGGAAGGAAGAGAGGGAGCATCAGCTAGCAATGGAACAGCTCATGTTAGAGCATGCCCAGGCTATGGCGCAGCTGGGTGTTAAGAAACAACAACTAGAGGTCGAGAGGGCCCTAGCGTGGGAGGGGATAGAGGTGGAGAGAAGGGCCATCATCCGTGAGAGCGCAGCCCTAGAGAATAGACTCTCCCCTACCCACAGTTGTAATTGTCTGGATTCCCCAGAGAGGGTGGAGTCCAGTGGTGGCAGCTTTTTAAATGTCAGTGTAGACAGTCCCACTCCCAGTTCCCCGAGTATGGTTCCTGTTTCCCCAGAGGAGGAGAATAGGTTGAGGTTTAGGAACCTTAAGAAACCATCTCACCAGAAGTGGGGGTATTTTGTGGATGACTGTTCGGATGCAATGTGGGGTTGGCTGACGGCTAACTCGGACAATGAGGTGGACGGTGTGGTGAATATGTTCCTCAAAGAGCAGTTGCTCAGTGTTGTTTGTCCAGAGTTGCGCCAGCACCTGCTGAAGTTGAAGTGTTTTTGTCCTTGGGACCTTGCAGAAGAAGCAGAGCGCTGGGAGAGTGCAAGAGGTTCCTTAGCGCCGCTAGTGAGTGATTCCAATAATAGTGGGTCAGGTTTTCTCCAACCCAGCGTGGTGGAGGAGGGTGAGAGTAGCCCAGCTAGGTCTCAGTATAGTGAGGAGGGTGTAGGGGCTTGCTGTCTGTCTCAGTGGAGCGGAAGTGAGTGTGAGACCGAGAGTCCCCAGATGCCCGAAGCCCTGCCTCAGAGCCTGGATGGTTTCTTTAGGGAACACCAGGGTGGGGACCTATGCTTACCTGGTAGTACACTTGAGGGAGATCTCCTAGTGTGTGGAGGACCTGGAGCATCTGTAAGCGGAGCTTCCATGATTATAGAGTCTGGCAGTACTGCTCCAGTAGGGAGAGTACGGGAGTCCAGCGTGAGGAGTGATTGGGGGAGTTCCCCAGTGGAAGAACCAGTGGGTCAGGGACTACCCAGTGGGGCTAGGATCCCGTGTAGTGACCATGGTGACACCACTTCTGTGCTGGGGGATCTTTGCGCACTGTCAGGTGGACAGGAGGCGGGAGATCTGCGCCAGGCAGACAGTCACACAACATATGTGTCATTTGCTAGCCTCAGGGGGATGGTGTGTGAATCCCCAGATGTCCTGGAGTGCCAGGCAGTGATTCCACCAAAGGTTCTAGACCGGAGGTTGGAGGTCCAGGTTCAGGATTCGCCTGACCTGAAGGGTGGGAATACTGTAAACAGTGTCCTAACCAGTTCTTTCTCCAGAGGTACCGCCCCGGTTGGGAGGGAGCAGGACTCTGGAAGGGGGTGCAGAGGGTGGGAAAGCCCACCTCTGACCCCGGTACCACCTGAGGGGTTAAACCCTAGGTTGGGAGAGTGGTGTTTAGAGGGTACCCCTCGCAGGAGGAGGAGGAACCCTAGGAGAAGAGGTAAGGGGAGGAGAGCCTTCCCTGAGACTCCTGGTCCACCTAAGGTTGTAGACCCTAGGCTGGAGAACCAGTGGCAGTCTAGCCCTGTCTTGCAGACAGGAAGAGTGGAAAATGGCTGTTATGTGCCAGGGGTTACTACCCCCCCACTTTGTGAGTAGGCAGGATCCAGTGGCACCTGGGTGGCCTAGGGCCTGGTCCTGGCCGAGGGCAGCTGGAGATTACCAGTGGGGTACCCCAGTTAGTCCCTACAGTAGTTTTAGAAGGAACCCTAGGGGTTCACCGTGGCGTAAAACAGGAGGGTGTCCCTGCAGTTGTGGGCCCGCGTCCGTGTTTTATCGCCCCAAGCAGGGAAGTCCATCACGGCGGTGATTGGTCTGCCCTGCGTTTTGGCTGGAAGGGGGTCGTGTTAGACTTGGGCCTTAGGGCAGGTTCACCCCTAATCTTTTTGCTTTTGTTTGTGACCCTGGGTAGTGACTTTTGGGTCTTAGCGCACTTTTTCCCTGTGTCCCATAGTAAAGTGCGTGCGTGTAGTATGGCTGGCCTGCTCTCCCATAGGAATGCATGGAGAATGTGTGTGTCCATGTTAGTTCCTGATGTGTGGGGAGTGCAGGCTCGAGTTTGGTATGTGTGAACTCGTGAGGATGAATGCTGCGCGATGGTATGTGCGGCTTGTATGTGTCTAGAAGGGAAGTGCTACTTCTGGACATTGATGTATGTGTGCAGTGAGGATACTGGAGCGTGATTGGCTGGAGCTGGCTGGCATGCCAGGCTCCAGGAAGTCTGGATGGGTCTGCCCGGTGGTGAGTGAGATCAGCATGAGTGATGTGTGGGAGGAGTGCACCTGGGTCCTGGATGGGCTGGGTTTTTCCCACACAATGCTGGCTCCGCCCCCCCTGTGGTTTGTCTAACGACCCAAGCCTCCCCAGTGAATGAAAGGGGTGGTTGGGCCATCAAGGGTACTCCCAAGCCAGCGGCAACTGGTTTCCCCCCACCCTGCACCCTGAAACAAAGGATTTCTCTGTATAAAAATGGGGCTGTGTCCCCACAGAAATTGTTCTACTTGTGGATCCTTGCCAGAGGGGGCTGTTGCTGCTGCTGGGGCCAGGAGGACCGCCACTTGGCTTGTCTCCCTGCCTGGAGACCCAGTGTGCTGGCTCTGGCCCTGCCTTGCCCCTCTGCCTGCTTCCAGACCCTGCTGGAACTTTGCTGTGCCTGGAGGATTTTGATTTATAGCGCTAGGAGCGCTTTCCTTGTGCCCCAGCGCTCAATAGCGCTTTGCTTCTATTTCTAGCGCTAGGCGCGCTTTCTGTAGCCCCTAAGCGCTTGGGAGCGCTTTGTATGCAGCCGGTGCCCACCCGGCATCTGCCCGCCTGACTTTGCCGATTTGCGGCATTAGCGCGTGCCACCTCGCTTTACTTTTAATTTGAGGGCCGGTGCCACCCGGCATTGCCCCGTGGAGATTTTATTGATTGAAGCCGGAGCCCACCCGGCGTTTTCCCGTGATCACCGCCGCAGCCGAGGGGGAGTGAAAGCTGTTGCCGGGCCGCTGCCTAGAGCGACCCGGAAGTCCCGCCTCCTGACCCCCAGGGCCGCGCTGCCATTGGCGGCCCCGGCGGAAGTCAGGCGGAGGGGAGAGCGAGACAAGGCCAGGCGGGAGGCGAGAGGAGCAGCCGGCTCCGTCCTCGAGGCTCCTGAGTGGAGGGGAGCCCGCCCGCGGTCCCAGCCGAGCCGCCGAGGGGCCGTCCTGCCACCCAGAGACCCGGTGAGTGCAGCGGGGCCGAGGGAGAGCGAGGGAAGGGAGGAGGGCGTCGGGGCACATTGTCGGTGCCCGCCCCTCCCCTTCCGTGTTTGGGCCGAGCGAGGCCCTCGTTGTGTTGAGCCCAGAGGCTCCTGGGGCATTTGTGTAATTCTTGAGTCCCCCGTGAGGGACTCCAACGATCCCGGCCAGTTGATTTGGAGCCCTGCGAGGCTCCGGGGGCATTATCTGTCCTGAGTCCCCCGTGAGGGACTCCAACGAGGCCTACAAGTTAGATTGGAGCCCCGAGGCTCCTGGCGGCCATTTGTTCATTGAGAGCCCGGCGAGGCTCATTGCCGACAGTTAATCCACGAGCCCAGCGAGGCTCCACGCCCACATCGTATTTAGAGCCCTGAGAGAGGCTCTGGGGCATTGTCATTATTTTGAGAGCGCTGAAGCTCTATTTGCCTATTTGCTTTGTGAGCCCCTGAGAGGCTCCTTGCCCACTTTGTTCTTGAGCCCACCTGGCTCCAACGTTGCCCTAACTTTTCCTGCATCAGTTGCCCAGCACTTTGTGGGCAACTGCTACGTTTAGGTTTGTGTTCTGTGCTGCCTGCGCAGACCCCCTGACACTGAGACTCAGGGCATTCCGCCCCTTTCGAGGCCAGTTGGCCTGAGGGACATTTTGAGTGTTGTGCTACGTGCACCCTGCGCATTGTAATTTATTGCTGATGATTCTTGCGCAACTGTTCTAACCTGCACCTCTGAATGTGTTTTATGCCTCATGTGCAATTGTTTATGTCCCATTACCTTTTCTAAAAAGTGACCTGATTAGGTATTTCATGGTTTATCCCCTTTGCTAAAAGTGACCTGCTTAGAGGATTGTTGATGTCCACTTACCTTTGCTAAATGTGACCTGCTTAGGTATTTTATGTTTAGGTTTCCTTCCCTTTGCTAAGAGTGAATTGCTTAGGTGTTGGTATTCCTTCCTTAGGTCCTGATGATAAGGTCCTAGTTCCCTGCGTGATTTTCCTACAGTGTTTTAGGGTTGCGTAGGAGGTATTACTCTTTTCCAGTGATTACTGGATGTGTGTTGCATTTACAATTTTGGTGCTAATCATTCAAATGTTTATGTCCTAAGTGTGTACCTACAAGTATTTTCTAACAAGTGCCTACCCCTGACAATGGTCCATGTGGCCCTGTCCTGTACATAATTCCCTTGTGAATTCTGCCCGTGCCTCTGGCACACTGTAAAGTTGTGTGTTATCCAATGTGTTTTTTTACTATAATACAAAGGCTATTTTTGATATAACCTTGTGTGGAGTTTCCTTTGTGGTGGGCCTTAGGGTGTTGCTGCTGGGGTGCGCGCGCAAACGCTTTACACACCGCCTCTGAGTTTAGCCTTGCTGCTCGCGCCACGTTACCTAGAGGGTGAGCGGGGGTTATCTTGGTGTGTGACTCCCTTGCCCTGACCTTGGAAATGGTGGTCTCTGACTGACCTTGGCGCAAGCCTTGGCCAGCCAGAGGTCCCGTTTCTAACATTGGTGGCTAGCGGTGCGGATTGGACTTGCGTTTGCGCTGTACCACAGTGGCGACAGGCCACACTTCAAAACTCTGCAATTTTAGATAACCACATTTTGGGGATTATTGTTTTTTAGGGAAGTTCAGTTTTGCTTCTCCTGAAAGGTGTCATTTGTATTTTGTCCAGTACCTTGTTCCCCGCCCTGCTCCCAGAGTTTCGTACCTGTGTCGCTAGTGGTCAGGTTGAGATAATCAGGGGTGGTAGAAACTGCCTTACCAGTCCGAGGGGAGGGTTGTGTGTGAATGAGTGTGTGTTACGCTGGACAGTGGAGTGCAAGTTCTGAGATAGGAATCTTGCTGAATTTTGTTGATTGTATACTCCTGTTTAGCTTAGACCCCCAGGTTCCCTGTGTGATCTCGTCTCTAGAACGTCTGCCAAAATGGAGCCTGTTTTTGATCTCAGTGATCTAGTTTGGTACAGTATGCAGGAGTTGGAAAGGTTCTGTAGAGAGAGAGACATAGGGGTGGATGAGTCAGATACTGAGAACCAACTTAGGAACCACCTGGTCCAATGGTATAAGGATCAAAGGGATCTTGAGCGCAGCGAGGAAAGGGCCCAGGCCACACGCCATATGGGTGGTGAGTCTGTGGGGAGCCCTGAAGATTCTGATGAAGAATGTGAGTTGGATGATGACAGTGGGTGGGCCCCAGCAGATAGTGAGGACCCCATAGATAGGGAGTCCCTTGCTGGGCCCAGTGTCAGTACCAGCGCCCCATCCCTTTCCCTGTCCCCAGAGGATTGGTTAGATAGGAAGGAAGAGAGGGAGCATCAGCTAGCAATGGAACAGCTCATGTTAGAGCATGCCCAGGCTATGGCGCAGCTGGGTGTTAAGAAACAACAACTAGAGGTCGAGAGGGCCCTAGCGTGGGAGGGGATAGAGGTGGAGAGAAGGGCCATCATCCGTGAGAGCGCAGCCCTAGAGAATAGACTCTCCCCTACCCACAGTTGTAATTGTCTGGATTCCCCAGAGAGGGTGGAGTCCAGTGGTGGCAGCTTTTTAAATGTCAGTGTAGACAGTCCCACTCCCAGTTCCCCGAGTATGGTTCCTGTTTCCCCAGAGGAGGAGAATAGGTTGAGGTTTAGGAACCTTAAGAAACCATCTCACCAGAAGTGGGGGTATTTTGTGGATGACTGTTCGGATGCAATGTGGGGTTGGCTGACGGCTAACTCGGACAATGAGGTGGACGGTGTGGTGAATATGTTCCTCAAAGAGCAGTTGCTCAGTGTTGTTTGTCCAGAGTTGCGCCAGCACCTGCTGAAGTTGAAGTGTTTTTGTCCTTGGGACCTTGCAGAAGAAGCAGAGCGCTGGGAGAGTGCAAGAGGTTCCTTAGCGCCGCTAGTGAGTGATTCCAATAATAGTGGGTCAGGTTTTCTCCAACCCAGCGTGGTGGAGGAGGGTGAGAGTAGCCCAGCTAGGTCTCAGTATAGTGAGGAGGGTGTAGGGGCTTGCTGTCTGTCTCAGTGGAGCGGAAGTGAGTGTGAGACCGAGAGTCCCCAGATGCCCGAAGCCCTGCCTCAGAGCCTGGATGGTTTCTTTAGGGAACACCAGGGTGGGGACCTATGCTTACCTGGTAGTCCACTTGAGGGAGATCTCCTAGTGTGTGGAGGACCTGGAGCATCTGTAAGCGGAGCTTCCATGATTATAGAGTCTGGCAGTACTGCTCCAGTAGGGAGAGTACGGGAGTCCAGCGTGAGGAGTGATTGGGGGAGTTCCCCAGTGGAAGAACCAGTGGGTCAGGGACTACCCAGTGGGGCTAGGATCCCGTGTAGTGACCATGGTGACACCACTTCTGTGCTGGGGATCTTTGCGCACTGTCAGGTGGACAGGAGGCGGGAGATCTGCGCCAGGCAGACAGTCACACAACATATGTGTCATTTGCTAGCCTCAGGGGGATGGTGTGTGAATCCCCAGAAGTCCTGGAGTGCCAGGCAGTGATTCCACCAAAGGTTCTAGACCGGAGGTTGGAGGTCCAGGTTCAGGATTCGCCTGACCTGAAGGGTGGGAATACTGTAAACAGTGTCCTAACCAGTTCTTTCTCCAGAGGTACCGCCCCGGTTGGGAGGGAGCAGGACTCTGGAAGGGGGTGCAGAGGGTGGGAAAGCCCACCTCTGACCCCGGTACCACCTGAGGGGTTAAACCCTAGGTTGGGAGAGTGGTGTTTAGAGGGTACCCCTCGCAGGAGGAGGAGGAACCCTAGGAGAAGAGGTAAGGGGAGGAGAGCCTTCCCTGAGACTCCTGGTCCACCTAAGGTTGTAGACCCTAGGCTGGAGAACCAGTGGCAGTCTAGCCCTGTCTTGCAGACAGGAAGAGTGGAAAATGGCTGTTATGTGCCAGGGGTTACTACCCCCCCACTTTGTGAGTAGGCAGGATCCAGTGGCACCTGGGTGGCCTAGGGCCTGGTCCTGGCCGAGGGCAGCTGGAGATTACCAGTGGGGTACCCCAGTTAGTCCCTACAGTAGTTTTAGAAGGAACCCTAGGGGTTTACCGTGGCGTAAAACAGGAGGGTGTCCCTGCAGTTGTGGGCCCGCGTCCGTGTTTTATCGCCCCAAGCAGGGAAGTCCATCACGGCGGTGATTGGTCTGCCCTGCGTTTTGGCTGGAAGGGGGTCGTGTTAGACTTGGGCCTTAGGGCAGGTTCACCCCTAATCTTTTTGCTTTTGTTTGTGACCCTGGGTAGTGACTTTTGGGTCTTAGCGCACTTTTTCCCTGTGTCCCATAGTAAAGTGCGTGCGTGTAGTATGGCTGGCCTGCTCTCCCATAGGAATGCATGGAGAATGTGTGTGTCCATGTTAGTTCCTGATGTGTGGGGAGTGCAGGCTCGAGTTTGGTATGTGTGAACTCGTGAGGATGAATGCTGCGCGATGGTATGTGCGGCTTGTATGTGTCTAGAAGGGAAGTGCTACTTCTGGACATTGATGTATGTGTGCAGTGAGGATACTGGAGCGTGATTGGCTGGAGCTGGCTGGCATGCCAGGCTCCAGGAAGTCTGGATGGGTCTGCCCGGTGGTGAGTGAGATCAGCATAAGTGATGTGTGGGAGGAGTGCACCTGGGTCCTGGATGGGCTGGGTTTTTCCCCACACAATGCTGGCTCCGCCCCCCTGTGGTTTGTCTAACGACCCAAGCCTCCCCAGTGAATGAAAGGGGTGGTTGGGCCATCAAGGGTACTCCCAAGCCAGCGGAAACTGGTTTCCCCCCACCCTGCACCCTGAAACAAAGGATTTCTCTGTATAAAAATGGGGCTGTGTCCCCACAGAAATTGTTCTACTTGTGGATCCTTGCCAGAGGGGGCTGTTGCTGCTGCTGGGGCCAGGAGGACCGCCACTTGGCTTGTCTCCCTGCCTGGAGACCCAGTGTGCTGGCTCTGGCCCTGCCTTGCCCCTCTGCCTGCTTCCAGACCCTGCTGGAACTTTGCTGTGCCTGGAGGATTTTGATTTATAGCGCTAGGAGCGCTTTCCTTGTGCCCCAGCGCTCAATAGCGCTTTGCTTCTATTTATAGCGCTAGGCGCGCTTTCTGTAGCCCCTAAGCGCTTGGGAGCGCTTTGTATGCAGCCGGTGCCCACCCGGCATCTGCCCGCCTGACTTTGCCGATTTGCGGCATTAGCGCGTGCCACCTCGCTTTACTTTTAATTTGAGGGCCGGTGCCACCCGGCATTGCCCCGTGGAGATTTTATTGATTGAAGCCGGAGCCCACCCGGCGTTTTCCCGTGATCACCGCCGCAGCCGAGGGGGAGTGAAAGCTGTTGCCGGGCCGCTGCCTAGAGCGACCCGGAAGTCCCGCCTCCTGACCCCCAGGGCCGCGCTGCCATTGGCGGCCCCGGCAGAAGTCAGGCGGAGGGGAGAGCGAGACAAGGCCAGGCGGGAGGCGAGAAGAGCAGCCGGCTCCGTCCTCGAGGCTCCTGAGTGGAGGGGAGCCCGCCCG
Source organism: Lissotriton helveticus (assembly GCF_964261635.1). Lineage (NCBI taxonomy): Eukaryota > Metazoa > Chordata > Amphibia > Caudata > Salamandridae > Lissotriton > Lissotriton helveticus. Next base: position 1,920,247,912 of record NC_136065.1, read on the forward strand.
CGGTCCCAGCCGAGCCGCCGAGGGGCCGTCCTGCCACCCAGAGACCCGGTGAGTGCAGCGGGGCCGAGGGAGATCGAGGGAAGGGAGGAGGGCATCGGGGCACATTGTCGGTGCCCGCCCCTCCCCTTCCGTGTGCGGGCCGAGCGAGGCCCTCGTTGTGTTGAGCCCAGAGGCTCCTGGGGCATTTGTGTAATTCTTGAGTCCCCCGTGAGGGACTCCAACGATCCCGGCCAGTTGATTTGGAGCCCTGCGAGGCTCCGGGGGCATTATCTGTCCTGAGTCCCCCGTGAGGGACTCCAACGAGGCCTACAAGTTAGATTGGAGCCCCGAGGCTCCTGGCGGCCATTTGTTCATTGAGAGCCCGGCGAGGCTCATTGCCGACAGTTAATCCACGAGCCCAGCGAGGCTCCACGCCCACATCGTATTTAGAGCCCTGAGAGAGGCTCTGGGGCATTGTCATTATTTTGAGAGCGCTGAAGCTCTATTTGCCTATTTGCTTTGTGAGCCCCTGAGAGGCTCCTTGCCCACTTTGTTCTTGAGCCCACCTGGCTCCAACGTTGCCCTAACTTTTCCTGCATCAGTTGCCCAGCACTTTGTGGGCAACTGCTACGTTTAGGTTTGTGTTCTGTGCTGCCTGCGCAGACCCCCTGTCACTGAGACTCAGGGCATTCCGCCCCTTTCGAGGCCAGTTGGCCTGAGGGACATTTTGAGTGTTGTGCTACGTGCACCCTGCGCATTGTAATTTATTGCTGATGATTCTTGCGCAACTGTTCTAACCTGCACCTCTGAATGTGTTTTATGCCTCATGTGCAATTGTTTATGTCCCATTACCTTTTCTAAAAAGTGACCTGATTAGGTATTTCATGGTTTATCCCCTTTGCTAAAAGTGACCTGCTTAGAGGATTGTTGATGTCCACTTACCTTTGCTAAATGTGACCTGCTTAGGTATTTTATGTTTAGGTTTCCTTCCCTTTGCTAAGAGTGAATTGCTTAGGTGTTGGTATTCCTTCCTTAGGTCCTGATGATAAGGTCCTAGTTCCCTGCGTGATTTTCCTACAGTGTTTTAGGGTTGCGTAGGAGGTATTACTCTTTTCCAGTGATTACTGGATGTGTGTTGCATTTACAATTTTGGTGCTAATCATTCAAATGTTTATGTCCTACGTGTGTACCTACAAGTATTTTCTAACAAGTGCCTACCCCTGACAATGGTCCATGTGGCCCTGTCCTGTACATAATTCCCTTGTGAATTCTGCCCGTGCCTCTGGCACACTGTAAAGTTGTGTGTTATCTAATGTGTTTTTTTACTATAATACAAAGGCTATTTTTGATATAACCTTGTGTGGAGTTTCCTTTGTGGTGGGCCTTAGGGTGTTGCTGCTGGGGTGCGCGCGCAAACGCTTTACACACCGCCTCTGAGATTAGCCTTGCTGCTCGCGCCACGTTACCTAGAGGGTGAGCGGGGGTTATCTTGGTGTGTGACTCCCTTGCCCTGACCTTGGAAATGGTGGTCTCTGACTGACCTTGGCGCAAGCCTTGGTCAGCCAGAGGTCCCGTTTCTAACATTGGTGGCTAGCGGTGCGGATTGGACTTGCGTTTGCGCTGTACCACAGTGGCGACAGGCCACACTTCAAAACTCTGCAATTTTAGATAACCACATTTTGGGGATTATTGTTTTTTAGGGAAGTTCAGTTTTGCTTCTCCTGAAAGGTGTCATTTGTATTTTGTCCAGTACCTTGTTCCCCGCCCTGCTCCCAGAGTTTCGTACCTGTGTCGCTAGTGGTCAGGTTGAGATAATCAGGGGTGGTAGAAACTGCCTTACCAGTCCGAGGGGAGGGTTGTGTGTGAATGAGTGTGTGTTACGCTGGTCAGTGGAGTGCAAGTTCTGAGATAGGAATCTTGCTGAATTTTGTTGATTGTATACTCCTGTTTAGCTCAGACCCCCAGGTTCCCTGTGTGATCTCGTCTCTAGAACGTCTGCCAAAATGGAGCCTGTTTTTGATCTCAGTGATCTAGTTTGGTACAGTATGCAGGAGTTGGAAAGGTTCTGTAGAGAGAGAGACATAGGGGTGGATGAGTCAGATACTGAGAACCAACTTAGGAACCACCTGGTCCAATGGTATAAGGATCAAAGGGATCTTGAGCGCAGCGAGGAAAGGGCCCAGGCCACACGCCATATGGGTGGTGAGTCTGTGGGGAGCCCTGAAGATTCTGATGAAGAATGTGAGTTGGATGATGACAGTGGGTGGGCCCCAGCAGATAGTGAGGACCCCATAGATAGGGAGTCCCTTGCTGGGCCCAGTGTCAGTACCAGCGCCCCATCCCTTTCCCTGTCCCCAGAGGATTGGTTAGATAGGAAGGAAGAGAGGGAGCATCAGCTAGCAATGGAACAGCTCATGTTAGAGCATGCCCAGGCTATGGCGCAGCTGGGTGTTAAGAAACAACAACTAGAGGTCGAGAGGGCCCTAGCGTGGGAGGGGATAGAGGTGGAGAGAAGGGCCATCATCCGTGAGAGCGCAGCCCTAGAGAATAGACTCTCCCCTACCCACAGTTGTAATTGTCTGGATTCCCCAGAGAGGGTGGAGTCCAGTGGTGGCAGCTTTTTAAATGTCAGTGTAGACAGTCCCACTCCCAGTTCCCCGAGTATGGTTCCTGTTTCCCCAGAGGAGGAGAATAGGTTGAGGTTTAGGAACCTTAAGAAACCATCTCACCAGAAGTGGGGGTATTTTGTGGATGACTGTTCGGATGCAATGTGGGGTTGGCTGACGGCTAACTCGGACAATGAGGTGGACGGTGTGGTGAATATGTTCCTCAAAGAGCAGTTGCTCAGTGTTGTTTGTCCAGAGTTGCGCCAGCACCTGCTGAAGTTGAAGTGTTTTTGTCCTTGGGACCTTGCAGAAGAAGCAGAGCGCTGGGAGAGTGCAAGAGGTTCCTTAGCGCCGCTAGTGAGTGATTCCAATAATAGTGGGTCAGGTTTTCTCCAACCCAGCGTGGTGGAGGAGGGTGAGAGTAGCCCAGCTAGGTCTCAGTATAGTGAGGAGGGTGTAGGGGCTTGCTGTCTGTCTCAGTGGAGCGGAAGTGAGTGTGAGACCGAGAGTCCCCAGATGCCCGAAGCCCTGCCTCAGAGCCTGGATGGTTTCTTTAGGGAACACCAGGGTGGAGACCTATGCTTACCTGGTAGTCCACTTGAGGGAGATCTCCTAGTGTGTGGAGGACCTGGAGCATCTGTAAGCGGAGCTTCCATGATTATAGAGTCTGGCAGTACTGCTCCAGTAGGGAGAGTACGGGAGTCCAGCGTGAGGAGTGATTGGGGGAGTTCCCCAGTGGAAGAACCAGTGGGTCAGGGACTACCCAGTGGGGCTAGGATCCCGTGTAGTGACCATGGTGACACCACTTCTGTGCTGGGGATCTTTGCGCACTGTCAGGTGGACAGGAGGCGGGAGATCTGCGCCAGGCAGGCAGTCACACAACATATGTGTCATTTGCTAGCCTCAGGGGGATGGTGTGTGAATCCCCAGAAGTCCTGGAGTGCCAGGCAGTGATTCCACCAAAGGTTCTAGACCGGAGGTTGGAGGTCCAGGTTCAGGATTCGCCTGACCTGAAGGGTGGGAATACTGTAAACAGTGTCCTAACCAGTTCTTTCTCCAGAGGTACCGCCCCGGTTGGGAGGGAGCAGGACTCTGGAAGGGGGTGCAGAGGGTGGGAAAGCCCACCTCTGACCCCGGTACCACCTGAGGGGTTAAACCCTAGGTTGGGAGAGTGGTGTTTAGAGGGTACCCCTCGCAGGAGGAGGAGGAACCCTAGGAGAAGAGGTAAGGGGAGGAGAGCCTTCCCTGAGACTCCTGGTCCACCTAAGGTTGTAGACCCTAGGCTGGAGAACCAGTGGCAGTCTAGCCCTGTCTTGCAGACAGGAAGAGTGGAAAATGGCTGTTATGTGCCAGGGGTTACTACCCCACCACTTTGTGAGTAGGCAGGATCCAGTGGCACCTGGGTGGCCTAGGGCCTGGTCCTGGCCGAGGGCAGCTGGAGATTACCAGTGGGGTACCCCAGTTAGTCCCTACAGTAGTTTTAGAAGGAACCCTAGGGGTTTACCGTGGCGTAAAACAGGAGGGTGTCCCTGCAGTTGTGGGCCCGCGTCCGTGTTTTATCGCCCCAAGCAGGGAAGTCCATCACGGCGGTGATTGGTCTGCCCTGCGTTTTGGCTGGAAGGGGGTCGTGTTAGACTTGGGCCTTAGGGCAGGTTCACCCCTAATCTTTTTGCTTTTGTTTGTGACCCTGGGTAGTGACTTTTGGGTCTTAGCGCACTTTTTCCCTGTGTCCCATAGTAAAGTGCGTGCGTGTAGTATGGCTGGCCTGCTCTCCCATAGGAATGCATAGAGAATGTGTGTGTCCATGTTAGTTCCTGATGTGTGGGGAGTGCAGGCTCGAGTTTGGTATGTGTGAACTCGTGAGGATGAATGCTGCGCGATGGTATGTGCGGCTTGTATGTGTCTAGAAGGGAAGTGCTACTTCTGGACATTGATGTATGTGTGCAGTGAGGATACTGGAGCGTGATTGGCTGGAGCTGGCTGGCATGCCAGGCTCCAGGAAGTCTGGATGGGTCTGCCCGGTGGTGAGTGAGATCAGCATGAGTGATGTGTGGGAGGAGTGCACCTGGGTCCTGGATGGGCTGGGTTTTTCCCCACACAATGCTGGCTCCGCCCCCCTGTGGTTTGTCTAACGACCCAAGCCTCCCCAGTGAATGAAAGGGGTGGTTGGGCCATCAAGGGTACTCCCAAGCCAGCGGAAACTGGTTTCCCCCCACCCTGCACCCTGAAACAAAGGATTTCTCTGTATAAAAATGGGGCTGTGTCCCCACAGAAATTGTTCTACTTGTGGATCCTTGCCAGAGGGGGCTGTTGCTGCTGCTGGGGCCAGGAGGACCGCCACTTGGCTTGTCTCCCTGCCTGGAGACCCAGTGTGCTGGCTCTGGCCCTGCCTTGCCCCTCTGCCTGCTTCCAGACCCTGCTGGAACTTTGCTGTGCCTGGAGGATTTTGATTTATAGCGCTAGGAGCGCTTTCCTTGTGCCCCAGCGCTCAATAGCGCTTTGCTTCTATTTCTAGCGCTAGGCGCGCTTTCTGTAGCCCCAAAGCGCTTGGGAGCGCTTTGTATGCAGCCGGTGCCCACCCGGCATCTGCCCGCCTGACTTTGCCGATTTGCGGCATTAGCGCGTGCCACCTCGCTTTACTTTTAATTTGAGGGCCGGTGCCACCCAGCATTGCCCCGTGGAGATTTTATTGATTGAAGCCGGAGCCCACCCGGCGTTTTCCCGTGATCACCGCCGCAGCCGAGGGGGAGTGAAAGCTGTTGCCGGGCCGCTGCCTAGAGCGACCCGGAAGTCCCGCCTCCTGACCCCCAGGGCCGCGCTGCCATTGGCGGCCCCGGCAGAAGTCAGGCGGAGGGGAGAGCGAGACAAGGCCAGGCGGGAGGCGAGAGGAGCAGCCGGCTCCGTCCTCGAGGCTCCTGAGTGGAGGGGAGCCCGCCCGCGGTCCCAGCCGAGCCGCCGAGGGGCCGTCCTGCCACCCAGAGACCCGGTGAGTGCAGCGGGGCCGAGGGAGAGCGAGGGAAGGGAGGAGGGCATCGGGGCACATTGTCGGTGCCCGCCCCTCCCCTTCCGTGTGCGGGCCGAGCGAGGCCCTCGTTGTGTTGAGCCCAGAGGCTCCTGGGGCATTTGTGTAATTCTTGAGTCCCCCGTGAGGGACTCCAACGATCCCGGCCAGTTGATTTGGAGCCCTGCGAGGCTCCGGGGGCATTATCTGTCCTGGGTCCCCCGTGAGGGACTCCAACGAGGCCTACAAGTTAGATTGGAGCCCCGAGGCTCCTGGCGGCCATTTGTTCATTGAGAGCCCGGCGAGGCTCATTGCCGACAGTTAATCCACGAGCCCAGCGAGGCTCCACGCCCACATCGTATTTAGAGCCCTGAGAGAGGCTCTGGGGCATTGTCATTATTTTGAGAGCGCTGAAGCTCTATTTGCCTATTTGCTTTTAGAGCCCCTGAGAGGCTCCTTGCCCACTTTGTTCTTGAGCCCACCTGGCTCCAACGTTGCCCTAACTTTTCCTGCATCAGTTGCCCAGCACTTTGTGGGCAACTGCTACGTTTAGGTTTGTGTTCTGTGCTGCCTGCGCAGACCCCCTGACACTGAGACTCAGGGCATTCCGCCCCTTTCGAGGCCAGTTGGCCTGAGGGACATTTTGAGTGTTGTGCTACGTGCACCCTGCGCATTGTAATTTATTGCTGATGATTCTTGCGCAACTGTTCTAACCTGCACCTCTGAATGTGTTTTATGCCTCATGTGCAATTGTTTATGTCCCATTACCTTTTCTAAAAAGTTACCTGATTAGGTATTTCATGGTTTATCCCCTTTGCTAAAAGTGACCTGCTTAGAGGATTGTTGATGTCCACTTACCTTTGCTAAATGTGACCTGCTTAGGTATTTTATGTTTAGGTTTCCTTCCCTTTGCTAAGAGTGAATTGCTTAGGTGTTGGTATTCCTTCCTTAGGTCCTGATGATAAGGTCCTAGTTCCCTGCGTGATTTTCCTACAGTGTTTTAGGGTTGCGTAGGAGGTATTACTCTTTTCCAGTGATTACTGGATGTGTGTTGCATTTACAATTTTGGTGCTAATCATTCAAATGTTTATGTCCTAAGTGTGTACCTACAAGTATTTTCTAACAAGTGCCTACCCCTGACAGTGGTCCATGTGGCCCTGTCCTGTACATAATTCCCTTGTGAATTCTGCCCGTGCCTCTGGCACACTGTAAAGTTGTGTGTTATCTAATGTGTTTTTTTACTATAATACAAAGGCTATTTTTGATATAACCTTGTGTGGAGTTTCCTTTGTGGTGGGCCTTAGGGTGTTGCTGCTGGGGTGCGCGCGCAAACGCTTTACACACCGCCTCTGAGATTAGCCTTGCTGCTCGCGCCACGTTACCTAGAGGGTGAGCGGGGGTTATCTTGGTGTGTGACTCCCTTGCCCTGACCTTGGAAATGGTGGTCTCTGACTGACCTTGGCGCAAGCCTTGGCCAGCCAGAGGTCCCGTTTCTAACAGCGTCCATTACGTATGCACGAGGGTTGGACAGAAGGGCATGTTGGCAACAATAACTCCCACATCCCAGCGCCCCTGCATCCTCTAGTCAACTTCTGCAAGCACCACTTGGAAGGCCCGGTGACACTGCTGTCATGTTTATCTAAAGGGAGAAGGATGCCTTACATGGACCTGAACTGACTCACCAATCATGACCTCACCCGCCACAGGCCAGCTTAGTTCACCTACTATCTGGCCTCCCCCCACAAATTGGGCATGTTAACGTGGGCGCTGCCTTAACCAGGCCAGTAGGATTTCTAAAAACATCTCATTACCAAGTTTTTATAAGTAAAGATCGTGCTGCGTCCTTCTAGCGGGGTGGCGAATGGGATACAGAGACCCGTAGCACCTCGTGGCCAGGGCCGGACTGGCCGCTGCGGGCACCGGGCAATCCCCTGGTGCGCCGCAAGGGTGGGGGCCGGTTTTGGGCCCCTGGGGGCCTGTTTTGTTACAGGGCCGTTTTTGCAGCATAGCTACAAAATCGACGTGACACACCACTGATCCCACCTTCCAGGCCCGGCGAGACCGCCATACTTGGGCTCCCCCGAGCTGGGGAAGCCTTTGTCAGTAGCGCTGTGTCTGCTGGCGGCTGGGGAGTCTATGGAAGTAGCCCTCTGTCTGCTAGCAGCTCACTTGACCTGGGTTTGCTGGTGGAGAGCCAAGTCCGTGGTCAGGGAGGCTAAAAATGTGATCAACCAGCAGTGCAATATATTTCTTAAAGGGATAAGGGGTTCATTTTAATGTAATAGAATGGGCTCTCTCAAACAGCACTTATAGATACTCTCCAACAAAGCCCACACCGGAGGAGCTTAGCGCGCACCCAAGATGGTCGCGTGAGCTTAGGACTCCCGGACCTTCACCACCTCCGCCGACTATCCTGCAACTAATCCTGATTTGGACGACGGGTTTTTGTGGTCGAGAACCTGCTGATCACGTATCCGTTTTCGAATTCCGATTTGGTCTCCGGGAGCCGAGGTTATGGATTTTTGAATATTTGCGGCCAACTCCATGGCACTGCCCCGGGCTTGCCTACACTGCCAGCCGGGTAGTAATTGAATAACAACGGCCCGCTCAAACCTCCCTTGCCCGGTCTTCTACTTTCAGTTTCGATTCTGATGATCCTACGTCATTGACTTTGCCTTGGTCGCCCTGGCTGCTTGCTTCACTTTACTATTCGCAACATCGTTTGGAGATCCGGACTTTCACTGCTCTTTGCCTAGTGACTGGCCCTCGCTTTATTCTCCGAGCTGCGGCGGGCACATCGAGTGTAGCCATTTTCACTAGGTCTCAGAATACCCTCCGGGGCACACGACCTAAGATGGCCACCAAGCCTGAAGTAGAGAGGCGCAAGACCAGACCGGCAACTCGAGGTGGTTCTGTCCAATCCAACGTCATGGACCAATATACCCTCACTAAGAGTTCTCCGAGCGGAATGGCTAAACCCCCGGCCGGCATTGAAGACGAATCCCTGCTGGGTCAGGACCCATCGTTGAAAGACGTCATGTGCGCCATTGCTGGGATGAAGGCCGCGATGGGACAACAGTATGAGGCCCTGACCCACAAGCTGGACACTGTTGCCATAGATGTTACTCTGATCAGGGCGGATCTTGCAAAAACCAACGAAAAGGTCAAGTCTCTCGACCTGAAGACAACTAGTCTTATCGCCGACGTCTCTGACCTACAGACGGAGGTCGGTAATCTGAGATCCGCCCGTGACTACCTCTCTCGTCGCTTGGACGATTTTGAGGGCCGAGCACGGCGGAACAACGTCTGACTGGTAGGTGTCCCGGAGAAGACGGAATCGTCGGCGGTGGACCTACTGGTGGAGGACCTCTTCCTAAATCATTTAGCGCCCAAGGGCCTGAACAAGTTTTTTGCAGTAGAACGGGCCCACCGTGTCCCGGGTGGCCCGCCCAAGCTGGGAGCCTCTCCGCGCCCCATCATTGCGCGGATTTTCAACTTTCGTGACAGAGATGTGATACTGCAGGCTTCCCGCACATCAGGCCCCACGGCATATGAGAACGCTGCGGTCAGCTTTTACCCGGACTTCACCCAACAAGTCCAGAAGCAACGACTGGGATTTCAAGGAGTGAAGAAGAGACTGAGGGACAGGGACATGAAATATGCCATGCTTTTCCCGGCTCGATTGCGTATTGTCCACAACGATAGAACATTTTTCTTTGACCATCCTGAAGCGGCTAATGACTGGTTGGACTCACTGCCTACGGGACGAGGGCGATTTGAACACTCGGAACACTCCGGTGGAGCGGAGGGCGGCCCGACGGAGCAGGAATAGGGAGCGACATCGGCTCCCGGACCAACGTTTTGACTTTCGGCAGTGGTTTGATGCTATACTAATAATGATTGCTACTCCATTGTCTTACTGGGGTGGGTGGGGGTCGGGTGAGACTTCCTCCTCTGGGGTTCTTTTCGTAGATTAGTTGTATGTTAGGGCGACAGGCACGCTGCGAGTTGGGGTGGCTTTTGAGTCTAACGCAGGGGTGCGGGGTGGGGGGTATGCTGTTGTTCTGGGGGGTTGAGAAGTTTGAGTTTTAAAAATTTTTTAAAAAATTAAAAAAAAAAACAAAGCCCACACCTGCCATTTCAAAATGATGGCTTTAAATCCAGCATGCACCTCCCCGAAATATGCATGTTACGATACCTCAGGAAGTTAAGGCTCCTGCTGCAGAGTTCTATATTACAGGGTGTAGTGCTGATAAGATTACTCATGTGGTTAATGCACTTGTTGGAATGACCTGTACATAGGTTTGCCTCATTAAGTAGCTCAGAGGGTTGATATGTATGCAGATGTAAGGAATGTAACATAAAGGTCACAGATTTCTAGTTTATATTAGATAGCTTAATTGGTTAATGCGTTTAGTGTAGAGATCCTTATTTAGATTCAGGTCATAGTTTCCATGGGGTAAAATACTACATCCAATTATTCATTAATTGAAAACTTCTGGATGTGATTTGCAACGCATAATTTAGAATGCTTGTAGGTTTTAACTCTGTAAATATTTTAGATTGTCAAAATTGGTTTGGTTGGATAGCAATACTTATCATTAAAAGTTGGAAATATCCACTTTATATTGTGTGCTACGTAAATGATCATTAGTGTAATTAGTCTAATTCCATACAGTCATAGCTGACAATTCAGCAAGGTTAACATTTTACATATCCACAGAGCTTGAGTTAAAAATTATTTTTAGTATCACTTTAACTCTTGTAAACTTGTAAAATGACACCAAGCCCTCATTACAATGTCGGGCAGATGCCGTTGCAGAATTGGGATGGACGGACCGGAGGTCGGTGGTCCCGACTACATAATTAGGATGCGACCGCACACTCCCATTTCTCTATGGGAGCTTCTGCTGCGGCCGTAAACCGGCCGTAGCAGAAACTTCCATAGAGTGTTTTTCCAAATGGGTGTTTTTGTTAATCCATACACCGAGTGGCAGGCACCATAAGTGCCCCCCAGACCTCCAACCGGAGGCCGCTGTGGCAAGGGGTCATTTCATGAAAAGCCTGTCGGAAACCGACATCATAATCCCTATGGCGTGAACGCCATACATAGGGGATTATGAGCGGCCTCCGACTGACCGACGGGGGAAGCCAGCCGGTACGACCGGCCGGTTTCAAATCCGACAGTCTTCATCATAATATTTGGATCGAGAAAGCCTCCAACCTGTGAACCTTACATAGTAATAGGGCCCGTAGTGTACTTTGCTTGTTGCTAAATTTGGAGGCAATGTTCCAGCTGTTCTCTCTATTTGACCCCAGGCCAGTCACAGCAGGTCATACAGCTGGGACAAAAATAATTAATTATTGTCCAACAAGGGAGCCATTTAATGTTTCACCCGATGCAATCTTTAGTGAAGTAAAGTGAATGTGTCTGAGTCCCTGAATGTGCCTGAGTCAGCAACCAGCATCGGGACATAGGAAGAGTCTGTGAAGCGTCACATATCATGGCTCTGGCTCAAATATACTTATCTGTACCAGAATCCTGCTAGTTCCTACTCTATCATAGCACTAAAAGTCCCATGATGCAAAATGCTCCTGACTAAGAAGCCAAGACTGGCAGAAGGTGTCATATATTACTTCAGACCATTTGTTGGTAGTGGCTTGGAAGGCATGCAAAAAACAGTGGACTGTCTGCATCTCTCACAATGGTTGCCATTACCTCGTCCAGAATTTACCTCCATCGCACAGGCCTCATAAGGACAGTGAGAAACACCTAGACTAGTGATCTCTTTTTCACTCATTCTCCTCCATGTCTCTTCATTTCTTTTCCCTTCTCCAATTCTCCTTGACTATCTTTTCTTGTCCCTCAATGTCTCCTGGGTTCTCCTTCCCCCTCACTCTCGCTGCTTCTGAGGGGTTGCCTCTTTCTTATCTCTCTTACACCTTCTTCCTGCCTTTTCTTCTACTTCCCTACCCCTTCCTTCCCCTCAAACTTCTTTATCATCTTCTCCTACTCCTAGAGATATCCCATCTCATGTGTGAGAAACCCTTATTCTCCAGGTATTTCCTTTTCATAGACTCCTGGTGTTTCCTTTACAGTAATAATCAGGAGAGAAAACTTCAAAAACCATCATGCAAAGAAAAAACAGGACTGAATGAGATACTAACACTTGATATGGGGCTCCTTGGAAGGGCCGCTTTCCTCAAGCTCTCTCTCATCTTCACCACTCTCTCTCTATCCATGCCTCTACAGTGTTGTACTTGTAATGCCCTTATATATATTCATTTATGTATTTAATTTTAAAATATATACCTTTTATGAAGCACAACCCTCAGTACAGAGGGAACCTGCGTTGTGGTCGAGGATGCCCTCACCAAGAGATTTGCGATGCGAGGGCCTGCACTGGGAAATCTTCACACAGGCAGCAGTTCCGATGCGTGCTGTGAGGTCGATGTGGAATCCTTGATTGGGAGAACCATCCCAACAGAAGCGATTCATCGGTTTTGCTCAGGATTGTGCTGATTGGGTCCACAGATGGCCTGGCAGAGCACCTTTAAGCCCACTTTTCGAAGGATCCAAAACTGGGGTGGCACAACTTGGTAGGGTAGGACTCGCAGATGGCAGTCCTGGTGCTGGGTTCAAGGTTGTTGGTGTTGGAGCCTTCTGTCCCTCAGACTCTAGTTAGGAGGCCAGACAACTAGCCCTGGAAGTCACTCTGGGGTCCAGGGTTCAACAGATGCCGGTCCAGTCCTTCTCACCCAGGCAAGAGGACAGCAGGTCAGCACAGCAGGGCAGCAGTCCTTCAGAGCAGCAGCCCAGCAGAGTCTCAGCCCTTTTAACGCACAGCAGTGCTTCTTCATGGCATAGTATCCACAGGTACAGAAGTGTACTGAAGTGGTGGTGTCTGAGGTCCAATATTTATACCTGGACCTTCCTTCAAAGTAGGAGAAGCTTCCAGAGGTTTGCCCTGGAAGTACACAGGCTTTCTGCCTCCCCTGCCCTGGATCCAGACTAATTACAGGGGGTATGCAGGCCTTTGCGTAGAAGCAAGACACAGCCTATTCAAGTGTAAGTAGGACTGTGCCCAGCTCTGCCCTCCCATTCTGCCAGTGACAGCCCATGCAGGCATACCTAAGCTCTCTATTGTGTAGACCAACCTCCATGAAGGAATGAAAGCCGTCGCCGAGTGGATGCAGAACAGCCGTCTGAAGCTAAACTCAGACAAGACAGAAGTCCTCATCCTCGGCTACACCCCCTCGGCCTGGGACGACTCCTAGTGGCCAACCGCACTGGGAACAGCACCTACATCCACCGACCACACACGCAACCTGGGGTTCCTCCTCGACTCTACTCTCTCCATGACAAAGCAGGTCAACGCCGTCTCGTCCTCCTATTTCAACACACTCCGCATGCTCCGCAAGATCTACAGGTGGATCCTCACTGAAACGAGAAGGACGGTCACCCAGGCCCTCGTCCGCAGCAGGATGGACTACGGAAACACCCTCTACGCAGGAGCCTCGGCCAAACTCCTGAAACAACTACAACGCATTCAGAACGCCTCGACATCCCTCGCCACAGCCACATCACACCCCACCTGAGAGACCTGCACTGGCTCCCCGTCAACAAGAGGATCACCTTCAAGCTCCTCACCCATGCACACAAGGCACTCCACAACACCAGACCAGCATACCTCAACAGACAACTCATCTTCTACACCCCCAACTGCCAGCTCCACTCTGCCGACCTTGCCACCGTCCCCTGCATCTGAAAAGCGACCTCCGGTGGCAGATCGTTCTCCCACCTCGCCACCAAGACCTGGAAGACCCTCCCCATCCTCCTACGGCAGACCCAGGACCTGCTAAACATCAGAAGACTACTCAAGACCTGGCTATTCGAGCAGTAGCAGCATCCTCCCCTCCCCCCCCCCCCCCAGCGCCTTGAGACCCCCACGGATGAGTAGTGCGCTTTACAAATGTTCTGATTGATTGATTGTGTGGATGTCTAGGTGGAATACAGAAAGCCTAACTGTCAGCTACATCGAGTCACGTGACTCAGAGTCAAGCTACAAGCACTAAATGGCTAGGGCAGGAATATATCAACTTTCTAAAAGTAGGCATTTTCAAAAGTGAAATTTAAAATCTGACTTTACCATAAGAGAGGCCCTGATAAGCCAAGGTTGTGCACATGCAAATTTTTGATACTGCGGCTGACCTTGGCTTATAAGGGCGTTTGGTGCTATGGAGGAATTTCTCTCTGACTGACGTTCTTGTGTTCGTTCAGACTTTGAATGCGACACTTTACTGCAGATTTGTTTGTGAACTTCCATTGGAATAGTTTACGTGAGTAGTGTTATTTCTGCTAACTACATATTTTTTGTGGGACCTCGGGGTTCCAAGGATCAAGATTTGAACCATCCACTTGCTTTGGGTATACAATGCGTATACTGATTAACAATTAGAACCTTGAAAAAGTCATCTTGTACGACAAAACACTTGGCGGCTGTTGTGTAAATTACACTGTACATGAAACGGAACAATTCATTAAAGTGAAGAGAACCATCAGGCTCAACGCTTGGAGTCTATTTTACTAAAATGGACCTGTCTATTTGACGGACTAGTTACTTTTCCTTTTTGTGGTGCTCTGGACATTCGCAATTGTATATTCTTGGTATTTTGGGGATTTGTTTTCTCATATACTTCACATTAGTGGGGTGACATAGTGTTATCTGTTCCATTGAGCACACTTTTACTGGCTATATGTTTTTACTTATGCCCTGAAGACTGTGTATATGCCAGCATTTCTTATTGGCCATTGTCACCTTCACAATGTTTGATTAGTTTAGGGGAAGATTAAGGCTGACAGATCTAACACTGCTGATGATCCATTTCATAAATCATAGTAATTTACCCCCATAGGCGTATGATTAAGTTTGCAGTAAACTCCAACCATCATGGAATGCACAAAAGAATCCAAGATTTACTGTGAGCTGATCAAATGTATACACATTTAAAGATCTTAGAGTTATAAATTCAGAAGAGGAGGAAAGGAGAGACGTAATTGAGCAATTTAAATATCACTGACGTATACGTATGGAAGAGTAGAACAATGATTAGCGGTGGGCAGTACATACTTTATGCCGGCATAGTCTGAAGAAGTCAAGGAACATTGCGTTTTGCAAAGAAGTTCAAAATTCCCCAGCTTCACCCGTAGTTTCCGCACTGTTACTCTCGGCAACCCCGGCATTTACTGGTATTGGGGGTAACACAATAGTGACCAACTGGCAACTGCATCATCGCCTTTCCTCGTAAACAGAAATAAGTTGCGGCAGAAGATCTGCCCAAGCTCATTGTCTGTAAAGCTAACTATGTTTTTTTTTAAGAAAATGAACTTATTTGTGAGATCCAAAGCTTCGCCATTTCCCAAAAATCCTAAAAAAAAATGCAGGACATGCCCGCTAGAACATCTAGACCCAACAATAACTTTGTATAGCACAGTTTGATAATCTACCATATCTGAAGAAGGAGGAATCTCTAAATTAACACACCCCTAACATCCTCCCCCGATTTGCAAACTATTTTCTAGGCCATCTCAATAGCTTTGAAAATTGTGCAAAGATATTCACTCTTGGACAGCTGCCTGAAAAAATTTAATTCATTTCTTTGTTTCACCTTAAAACAATATTTATTTAGAGAAATAATTTATAGTAAACGGCTAGAGTTCTTTGTGCGTGGAAATGGTCTGCAAACTCTAAAAACTTGCAAAGAGAAGTTCTGTAGACATTATCCAGCATTTGATTATATCACCAATCTGCATATAGTACGATTCACACTCCAGGGTTTTGTTTAACTTGCTGGGTTTTAGTGTGAAATATATCCTACTATGTGAAGAAAAAAATGCACATGTGAGGCAAGCCTGGAAACTTTGCAACCTTTAATAAAGGTAGAAAAAATGAAAAGTTTGCACACGATCAGGGTGAAAAAAAAAACATCTGCACCAAAGCTAAACACATTGCCTACGAAAAGGAAATCTCAAATCTTGCCTCTTTTTCAAATCCCCGTCTTTTCACCCCTCTGGAGGAAGTGCTGATACGCGATGTAATTCGGTCAGTGACTGATTCATCAAGATTCTTCTGTGAGTTAATCATGCAGTACTCTTGAATTCCAAGAGTAAGGCAAGGGTACTACGATTAGAGTTACCCTGACTTCAGTAATAAAAGACAGAGTAGTCACAGCAAAATCGTTGTAACTTGCGTCCCTGATGTTTAGAGCAGATTCATTCCTTGTTTGTGTGCCTTCGGATAATTGCTGAGGCTTGAGAACAGGCCTGGCGCGTGGGAACGGAGCGCGCGCGGGGCTGGCCACCTGAGCGCGCTGCGCCTCTCGGGTCGCGGACGTCCAGCGCGCGGGATTGCTTTCCTTCTACAACCTGAACCTATATCCCGTTACCGGTAGGGCCGAGATAACCGGCAGTGCCAACAGCTGAGCTCCGGTTACACGGGCGACATGGACTGCTGCCAAGGAGCCGAGGTCACTGCAGCAGGAACCCTGCGCGCCTACTGACATGGCCCTACCCTGGGGAGCGACAGGCAGAGTGGCCTAGGGTACAATGAGGTGATTTTAGGTCATAGTCGTAGCTCAAACATACAATCCGTTCTCCGTCAGAAATTAGCCACGGGGACAGACCCTGCCCCAGATTATTTACAAGCCTCTGCCAGCACGTTGCAAAATCACCAGGTCAGGCTGCTACTACGACGCACTCTAAACAGCACAGGTGTAAACTACCCGGCTCAAATCTACTGTCTCTACCTCCAAATGCTGAATCATTTCCACGTGCTTCAAATCTATAACCTGTAAACTCAATAGAGATTTTAAGCAGCAGGTTCATAAACCCATTGAGCTGCCTTACTCATTAGCTATGCTAAAGCTCTCTTCTCTCCTCCCTCCCTCCAGCAGTTCACCTACGGTACCGCTGCAAGTTAGCCAAACGTTAGTTGGGGGATTATGCCGGCTGGAGGGGGGAGTAAAGATGCGTGTATGTGTGGGGGAGGTGGGGGGGAGAGGGCGCGCGGTAATGAAGTCTGGTCTCGCGGTGGATCGCGCGCGGGTCGTTGCTTCCTTTGCCTGTGTCCGGTGCATTGTGATTGATACAAGCTGCAGCTTCCAGAGGCGGAAAGAAAGTGGGGGCCGGGGTGGGAAGGAAGGAAAGACAACACACGGGCTCGCTCCTGCGGCCTCTGCAACACCGCCGCCACATCACTCGCGGAGCTGCTCGCCCATCTCACGGGTCTGATAGAAGTATGTGCATATATCGCAGTGAAGGCAAACTGTGAGCGCTAGACTGTGAAACACTCTGACTGCAGACATTCAGGAGGCAGTGGGAGGGGAGTCTCATATATCCGCGCGGTTTCCCAGGCAAGCCTCTTCCCACACAATGTAAACGTTCAATGTTTTTTATAGCGTGTACTACGGTTTACTAAGCACTTCCAGAGACTAGAACTAAGACTCGCATCGCAGGCCCACCAGCCACTCCAGTCCCTAAGTATACAGCCCTGATCCCCGCACAGCAACGCGTGCCGTAGGCTAGCACCTCCAGGGCTGCAGGGATTACACTTGGTATGTATCCGCTGGGTAGATAAGCAGCTTAAGTATTTCCATCACAAGTTAACTTTTGGCACAGTGGCACGTTTGTTATCACTAGCGGCACACTGCCGCCTTGGTGTTATTAATGTTGACTCAGTGGCGCTATAACACTTCAAAGGGAGAAACTATTACATTGAAGTGTTGACTCAGTGGCGCTATAGCACTTCAAGGAAGAAACCATTACATTGGTGCT
Source organism: Lissotriton helveticus (assembly GCF_964261635.1). Taxonomy (NCBI): domain Eukaryota; kingdom Metazoa; phylum Chordata; class Amphibia; order Caudata; family Salamandridae; genus Lissotriton; species Lissotriton helveticus. The sequence goes on from NC_136065.1 coordinate 1,920,265,331, forward strand.
ATTATTGTTGACACAGTGGCGCTATAGCATTTCAAGGGAGTAACGGTTACATCAGTATTGTAAGCGTTGACAAAGTGGCACTTCAAGGGAGAAACTGTTACATTGGTGTTATAATTGTTGACAAAGTGGCACTTCAAGGGAGAAACTATTGCATTGATGCTATTAGTGTTGACAGTGTCACTATAGCCCTTAAAGGGAGAAACTTACATTGGTGTTACAAGTGTTGATACAGTGGCAGTAGAGCACTTAAAGGGAAGAATTAGTGCACTTCGGCTATTAGTTTTGTCACAATTGCTCTTTGCGGGAGGAACTATTCCATTGGTGTTATGAGAATCGACCCTGTAGCACTAAAGCACTTTAATAGAGGAACTATTACAGTGGTGATATTAGTGTTGACACATTGTTTCCGGAGCACTTCAAGGGTAAAACTTCAGGTTAAGGCACATTTAAGTTATATGTGTTGACTTAATGGAGAAATTAGTGCATTATAATGACGTAGCTGTCTTGTATTGTAGTTGCACTTATTTAGCACTTCACCCCCCCCCCCCGACAAGATGCCAAAGTGCATACTATAGTAAAGTCAAGCGTTCAATTCTTTGCTTGACCAATGACTGAGGTTGTTTTGCTGCAGTGCTTTTGGCAACCCACTTTCCGCAGTGAGTACCACAAGATCACACATGCAGTCATTATTCTGCACCCCATCAGAGTGTAATTATGTTTGAGACTTCCAAGTGCATTTATGTGGACACTTTACAATGTAGGGACGCCATGCTGAGCCCAGACACTCCCAGAAACCTCTGATGCCTATTAAATACATACCAGCCCTGAAGATGACCTAGGGATTTATTCAACTCAGTTGAAACGTTGACATACCAATGTTTAGAATTTTGCTCTTCAGTGTCATGTGTTAGTTTGGTTTGTACCAACAAATTCTCCAACTGCTTCCAACTCTGGATTGAGAACTGTCCCCTTGTTAAATGTGTCCCTGCACTATTGATTCCGTGTCTTCCAACACACGTGCACCGAGTACCTCACCGTTCACATCCATGAGCATGTTCCACTATTGTATTATTATTCATTTTAATACATTCATTTGCTTAATATCATGGGTGTGTCATATGTTTCTCCTAGTCAATCTAAGCATTCATGCTACTTTACTTGCAGCTTTTAGTTATTCAACAAACTGAACTAATTGTTGTCTATTACATATTATCCCGGTCCACTGGAATTACGGGACAGGGAAGGACCAGATTACATACACCACAGGGTTGGCAAAATGGAGCACATTTCTGTTATAATATTACTTCATTATATTGCCATTTTTGCACTTTTCACAATGTCTGGCCAAAGGTTTCACCTCATTAGCACCAGTTTCCCAACTAAATACAGTAATAAGCAACTGAACACTGACTGGTCAATCTTTGCAGAGTGCCTTCCTCAGTGTGGCAACACTTGTATGTGTGTTTTTAGTAATTTTTGATCCATTTGAGCTAGCAACACTTTTTGTTACAACCTGCAAATTATGCATCAGTGATGAATTATGTGGCAATGGGATAAATCAATAACTGTGACGCTGCAGCATCACATAATTCCAGTAGCCCTGATGTAATTATACAGGTTCTCATACTATTGGGTTGTTGTAATACATTTTTCTGGTATTGCAGTCTTTGTATCACACTCATCAAACCCCTGATGAGGATGAGGTAGGAATAGCGGTGGGATTAGTGTAAGGAATGGGGTTATTTAGGGGGACATTTTAGATTAGTTTTAGATTTACAGTGTGGGCTGAACCTTAGCAGTATTCCAATAGAATATTGGAAACAGAAATATTGTGGGATATTCTGTTCACAAGATATTTTTGTTTCCTATATTCAGCCAATGAGAAAACCTAGGGTCAAGAATCCGAATCTGGATCATGGCTGGTGACGTCATCAGTTTGGCATTCATGATGACGATGGTTTGTCATCACTGTCCATCTGACGTAAAATAAATTGTTCTGGTGGGGGTCTTCATTTGTTTTCTCTTCACCACTATCCTATTTCACCATCTTCATGCTTGTGATATTACAGCTTGGACGTCACAGGTGAAAATCCCTATGGGGCTGGCTCAGTGTTGCTTCTTTGAGAGGTCTGTATTTTGTTTTGTCTAAGATAATAATTCCAATTGTCAGGGCGCTAAACGAGAATTTAGTTTGTGGGGAGTGCAGTATTCATTTTCAATTATTTAACCTGTTAATGCTATTGCATTAGTGCTGGTTTTTGTCGACGCACGAAAACATTAAGCATGACCATGACCCACGCAAGTGTTACTTGAAATATAGGTGCAGCACCATTTTCTGACCCTTGTCCGCTGCCAGTGGGGCTATATGGCAACCCCTTGCTAATAGCAACCTATACTGGGTGCCTGCTATTGCCTTGTTGTAGCGCTAAGACTGGCCACGATTTTTATGTTATGTTATGTTAACAGAAACCTTCTAAAGTGCACATATACATTCAGAGTTTCTTGGCACCAGGAAGGAGACTGAAAAAGGCAAAACATGACATCAGAGTTATCAAGGGATTTTACATAGAGTAATGGCGAGTATTACAGTGTCCTAGTAACACAAGTGTCTGGATTGCATTTAGTGTCCTGACTAAAATACTCTTTAAAAGCCTGCTGGATAGAACAAAAACAAAACCAACATGGACTTCTTCCTCTATATAATGTATGAGGTGAATAATGTAATGTGCGATGATTCAGTTCACTTATCTTTGTTGAACAGTTTTACATGCATTGCAATGTAGGGTTGAACCATACTCCAAACAGACAATTACATGAGGTGAGAAGGAATTACTCACGTGGCACACAGACAAAGCCCACTCTATGTATAGGTTAAGGAGTTGTTAATAATAGGTCATGAAGGCAGCTGTTCTGTCAAGCAAGACCTAAAGTAGGATCTCCAATTTCTCCTAAACGATATAAGACATTTTGTGTAGAGCCAAGCATCCATCGAATAGCAGCCTCAGAGGTTGGTGGTGTTTACCGAAAGATAATACAAACACGTGTAACACTGCTACTATTATGCATGTGAATCATGATGATAGACACAGATGGAACCAGTAGCAGCTGGCATTGCTCACTGGTGGGGTGCGAGCGCGAGTTGTCGCGGGGCGGTGTAGCAGGGGGAATCGCGAAAAAAAATACATTTAAATTAATTAAACGTACCTTTCCGCTGCCCCGGGTCTCTCGTCTTCTCAGCTCCTGCTCTCCTGCCTCCGACAGGAAGCAGGCAGCCAGGCTCCCTCCCCTAAGCCAATCGCAATGCCGCAAGCAGCGTTGTGATTGGTCGGGACACCGCCCAGCCTGGGGCTAATGGGGTGGCCATGTTCTCCATGCAGGCTGCAAATCAGCCTGCATGGAGAAGGGCAGAGTGGGCATGACAGATAAGGGCGGCCCGAGACGTCCAACCAAACAATCTTTGCACACTCAGGAGTGAGCAAACCACTCCCCCCCTGCCCTGCTCAAAGAGCAGAGCAGATACCCCCAACCCGTCCGCCTGCCCGCAATGTGCAAAGGAAACATAAAATGGTAATAACCCTTAGTTATTACCATTTTATGTTGACGCTCCTCCGCCCTAGTGAAGGAGCCGCCCCTGGATGGAACATGTATCACTGAGGATGTTTCAGTCTGGCATGTTGATGACTGCCTGGGTGGAGTTTGCAGCAAGAAACCACTTTGTTTTGAAACTGCAAATCCAGCAATAAATCAGCCTGAAATGCTGAGAAGATTTTTAGCACTCAAGGCAAAACATTAATTTGCTCGCGGAATCACTTCCTATACACATTACAAGCAGTGACAAAGAAAATAGATCTGATTGTGGCAGCAACGTTTTGGCATTGTCATAGCTTATTTTGCTTTGGTGCTGAAGCTGCCAGGCTCTTGTTAATCAGGAAAAAAAAACACTGACAAAACCCAAACATTTTTTTTGTCTCAAAAAGCACTAAGGGGCCGACTATGATGCCACCAACATCTCTGCGGTTTCAGAACCGAACGAACTCAGGTTGGCGGTCTGAAAACGCAACTACGATGCGACTGCACATTGTACGGATATGCTTCCGGATATCGTTTGGTCAGAATCGCATTGACTTCAATGGGAGCCTGTGTTCTGAATGAGAACTCAGGCTCCCATTGACAAAAGGGGTTGTTGGGGACAATCTTGCACCCTGTGGCGGGCACCCCATGGTGCCTGCCACACTGTGCATGCATTAAAAGGGGGGACCCATGGGTACCCCCACGGGCCTGATTTGGAGGGCCCTGGGTGAAAGGGGGCCTGCTACAGGACCCCAATGTCAGATTCTAATAGCAGATCCGTGTTGGAACAACCTATTTGGAAAGGCTGGCCAAATCTGGCATCCTAATCGCTCAGCTGGAAAGGCGGTCCATACACGGCTACAATTCAGCTCCGACCGACTCAGTTACTCCCAATGCCTTTCAGAACCGAGTCGGACAGTCCGAATGCTTTCCAGCCATTGTAATCGGTTGTTTGGAAAAGAGTATGAGTCGGTCAGAAAGGCAGGTTCTGAATCGGATGAATTGAATGCCGTTTGGTGCCTTTCCAAATGACATTGTGATTGACCCCTTAGATGTGACTTATTCATGTATTTCCAAGAGGAAAATATTCTTGCTTGCAGAGAAAATCTTTTTAAATGACATCCTTTTTTAGGTCTCGCTGAGCCAACGCGCATGCGTTGCTCTGCGAGAGTTAAGTAAGGGCTTTCAAAAATGCTCCCAAAGTCTGCGAGCGGATCGGGCACAGTGCATGTGCGCCGGGTGGGCGCACCATTTGTCCGCCTGCAGCCTTTGGGAGGACTTTCGCAGCCGCTTTGATGTTCTCAGCGAGCCGCGCGGCCACTGAGAACATCAAAGCGGCCGCGAAAGTGCTCATCATTTGCCACCCCCTCCCTTATCCCACTTCCTGCTTGTTCCTGTTGCTGCTACTTTCCACTGTTAGCTCTTTCCCTAATTCTCTACCTCTTCGTTTTTCTAGCGCTCCTCTCTCCTTTTCTCTTTTCCTACTCATTCATCTTGCCTAGTCCTTTTCTCGCTCTTCCTTTAGTCTCCTTTCGCTTTTCTCTCCCCTTTAAGTTGCCTCTTACTCTCCTTTCTCTCACATTTTCCCTTTTCATTTTCTTAGTCTGCTTTTTTTCTTCTCGCGCTCACACACTTGTCCGAACTTGTCTTCTCAGCTTCTCTTCCCCACAAGCATCCCCGGTCCACGGGAATGCTTGGTACAGTTTTTTCGGTAGCGCAATGCAAAAACAGAAGTGCTTCTATGCTCTTCTTTTCTTTTTCTCTCTTTCACTTTTTTCGCCTTGTTTTTTTGCTCCTTTTTAGGTCTCGCCTGTCGATGCGCATGCGCATCGAGCTTGCGAGCCTATTGCGGCTTAACCACTCTTTAACTAACAAGCAAGGAATCGTGGCGATTCCTTGCAGTGCCCGTGACTTTTAAGCTCAATGCGCATGTGCATTGAGCTTAAAAGCGCGTGCACATCAGTTCCCTCAGCCGCAATCGCCGTCTGTTCCCTCAGCCGCATTCCTCCGACACCTTTTGAAGTGAAGCTTAGCTTCACTTCAAAGGCCCCCGGCTTCTTCACACCCACATGCCGCTCTCCCCGCTCCGCCCCCTCCCCTGCCCGCCGTGTGCATTTCTCCTCCACCCCCTCCCCACAGCAATGCCCTCCGTCTTGTTTCCGCGTGGCTCCTCCTCTGCCACGATTTACTCCAAGCCGATACCCCAGCAAGCAAAAAGGAAGCTGCCAGAATGGAGCCCTATACCGAGTCAGTAGCCAACTGCCCAGCATCTGTTTCTGCACAAGCTTACCGCGTTTAATCTCCTGCTTTAAACCACGTTCAGGTCGTGCTTGCTCACAGCACCACCACCGATGTTACTCTACTCCAGTCCACTTTTTTACGATATCTCGGCGTCACCACTCACAGGCAGATACCAAATTAAAGCTGATCCACAGAGTAGTTTTTTCTTCTTTTTTTGCCCTTTAAATAAAAATCGCAAATCTTTCTTCTTATATTCAACATTTATCGGCGTCTCTTTAACACAAAAGCCGGTTTACAGTCACTTTTCAATTTCAGCAAGATACGAAACCGTTCCAACCGTTCCGACCGCGAATCCTCCTGTGGGTTCAAGCTACGTCAAATGTGTACCCACTCACAGCACCACCGCAACAGCCGCGGCTTCTGCATTAGCGTTCTGACGTCTTGACTTCAAACAAAATAATTCAAGCCGCAGAAGAGTTTTGCAGGTCGAAGATCTCCGCCTTCCTTCTTGCATTCGATACTCGGTCTCACCAAATCACCAAGTGGCTGATTCACCGGAAAAACATACAGCACTCCCCTCCCTAAACCGTTATAAACCACCGACCAGGAGAGAGAAGGTCAGAGCTGCCTACACAGCCCACGCCACAGCCGCAATCTTGCCTCAAGCATATTTTATTCATTTAATTATATTTTTCATACAAATGTGTAATAGCTATCAAACTTATCAAGACAATAAAAAATTATTGCCATCTAAGGGTTCCGCTGCCGTACAATCACAAGGAACTAAACAAGCATTGGCATAGCCAATAGGTCTCGCTTGTGGGACCTTATAAGTATTTTGTTTTGCAGCACAATATCCTTGTAACTAAATACTTATAAGGTCCCACAAGCGAGACCTATTGGCTATGCCAATGCTTAACCCCTCACCCTCACCCTCACTCACCCTCAATCACCCTCACCCTCACTCACCCTCACCCACCCTCAACCCCTCACCCTCAATCACCCTCACCCTCACTCACCCTCATTCACCCTCACTCACCCTCACTCAGCCTCACCCTCACTCACCCTCAACACCTCACCCTCACTCACCCTCACCCTCACTCACCCTCACCCTCCCTCAACCCCTCACCCTCAACCCCTCAGCCTCCCCCTCACTCACCCTCAACCCCTCACCCTCAACACATCACTCACCCTCACTCTCACTCACCCTCAGTCACCCTCACTCACCCTCAACCCCTCACCCTCACTCACCCTCACTCACACTCACCCTCACCCTCACCCTCACTCACCCTCAACCCCTCACCCTCAATCACCCTCACTCACCCTCAACCCCTCACCCTCACGCTCACTTACCCTCAATCACCCTCACCCTCACTCACCCTCACTCACCCTCACCCTCATTCACCCTCACTCAGCCTCACCCTCACTCACCCTCAACACCTCACCCTCACTCACCCTCACCCTCACTCACCCTCACCCTCCCTCAACCCCTCACCCTCACTCACCCTCAACACCTCAGCCTCCCACTCACTCACCCTCAACCCCTCACCCTCAACACATCACTCACCCTCACTCTCACTCACCCTCAGTCACCCTCACTCACCCTCAACCCCTCACCCTCACTCACCCTCAAACACCCTCACCCTCACTCACCCTCACCCTCACTCACCCTCAACCCCTCACCCTCAATCACCCTCACTCACACTCACTCACCCTCACTCACCCCCACCCTCACTCACACTCACTCACCCTCACCCTCACTCACCCTCACCCACACTCACCCTCACCCTCACTCACCCTCAACACCTCACCCTCACTCACCCTCTACCCCTCACCCTCACCCTCACTCACCCTCACCCTTACTCACCCTCACTCACCCTCACTCACCCTCACTCACCCTCACTCGCCCTCACTCGCCCTCACTCACCCTCACTCACCCTCACTCACCCTCACTCGCCCTCACTCGCCCTCACTCGCCCTCACTCACCCTCACTCACCCTCACTCACCCTCACTCACCCTCACCTTCACCCTCTCACCCTCAACCCCTCACCCTCACTCACCCTCAACACCTCAACCACCCTCAACCCCTCACCCTCACTCACCCTCACTCACACTCACTCACCCTCACTCACCCCCACCCTCACTCACACTCACTCACCCTCACTCACCCTCACTCACCCTCACTCACCCTCACCCTCACTCACCCTCAACACCTCACCCTCACTCACCCTCTACCCCTCACCCTCACCCTCACCCACCCTCACCCTCACTCACCCTCACTCACCCTCACCCACCCTCACTCACCCTCACCCTCACTCACCCTCACTCACCCTCACTCACCCTCACTCACCCCCACCCTCACTCACACTCACTCACCCTCACCCTCACTCACCCTCACCCACACTCACCCTCACCCTCACCCTCACTCACCCTCAACACCTCACCCTCACTCACCCTCTACCCCTCACCCTCACCCTCACTCACCCTCACCCTCACCCTCACTCACCCTCACTCACCCTCACTCACCCTCACTCGCCCTCACTCGCCCTCACTCACCCTCACTCACCCTCACTCGCCCTCACTCGCCCTCACTCGCCCTCACTCACCCTCACTCACCCTCACTCACCCTCACCTTCACCCTCTCACCCTCAACCCCTCACCCTCACTCACCCTCAACACCTCAACCACCCTCAACCCCTCACCCTCACTCACCCACACTCACTCACCCTCACTCACCCCCACCCTCACTCACACTCACTCACCCTCACTCACCCTCACTCACCCTCACTCACCCTCACCCTCACCCTCACTCACCCTCAACACCTCACCCACCCTCTACCCCTCACCCTCACCCTCACTCACCCTCACTCACCCTCACTCACCCTCACTCACCCTCACCCACCCTCACTCACCCTCACTCACCCTCACTCACCCTCACTCACCCTCAACACCTCACCCTCACCCTCTCCCCTGCTGCACTCTCCTGCTCTCTAGAGATGTGGCATAACGACAAGAGCTGCCATATAAGTCACGTAAATACAAAACATGTTGCATTCCAAATGCTATAGGTGTCACATTCGCAAAAGTTATAACTATTGGCATTGTAAATGACAAAGCCATCAATTTAGCAATTTTAACAACCAAAAAATAAATAATATATGTAATTTACTAGACCAATAACTACAACTTTTCTAATGCGAGACCTATTGCATTCCAACCCCACTCATCCACGCAACCCCACTCACACACGCAACGCCACTCACACACGCAACGCCACTCACACACGCAACGCCACTCACACACGCAACGCCACTCACACACGCAACGCCACTCACACACGCAACGCCACTCACACACGCAACGCCACTCACACACGCAACGCCACTCACACACACGCAACGCCACTCATCCACGCAACGCCACTCATCCATTTGCAAAACAAAAAAGGTCAAACTCTTCTATTGCGAGACCTATTGCATTTTCAATGCTTGTTTTCTCTTTCGTTCTCATGTTCTTTCTCCCCCGTCATAATCACTCTCCTGGCTCCTCTCCCCGCCTCACCTTCTGCCCACTTCTCCCCCTGATCTCTCTGCGTCTTTCTTTCCCTTTCCTCTTCCCCCCTCCCTCGGGGGAGCTCAGTACGACCTGTTGCTTCCCTTTCCTGCCACAATGACTCTTCCACATGTTGTGGTTAATTAAGATGCGTTGTGAGCTCGGCCGATGACACTTCCCTCCCCTCTCCTGTCCCTCCTGCGAGGGGAGACCTACCTAGTGCCGGCTGACCATCTTCACGAAAATGTGTGATATTTGGCAAATCGCTTGTTTTAAATGCCACATTTGTAATATAGTTCTCATAAGTATCAGCGTTAATCATTACCTATTCTGCAAGGTAACATTTACAGAGACTGTGCACATGGCGACATAAACAAGAACCACACTAGCTATTAGCTTTTCTAATTTGTTCATTGCTTTTTTTGGAAAATATTTCACATAATTGAACAAATGGGGATAGGAACATAAGACCTTAGCTTTACGAACATCAGTCTACTGAAATGGTTGCATATCACCAGGTTCTAAATGCTGGCTGCTGGGAGTTTCCCTGGAAGGCTACTTATTTCTTCTTTCCATCTGGTTCACATCAAGGGATCATCTCGTTTTAAATAGGTGGTGCTAGTTACTATTGGGAGGATGGATGTGGCTGGTTACACAACATTCCCCAGTTAAACACTTTAAGCTAGATTCCGTTTTCACACTGGTGGCATCATCCTTGTACTATCGGTCCGTTGCATCTGGGCACAGAGGTCCCATGCTGCTTTTACGTTATAGGATCGAGCGAGGTGCCACTGACTTGTTGCACTGAGAGCACAGGCCCACATTCTTCACTAGTTGCAAGTCATGGGTCTTAACCTAATCCTCTTGAAGGTAGGAGGGTGCACTAGTGCCTTCTTGTGACAGTTCATAGCACAGTATTTTTGCTGGTTAAACAAAGTTTACTGTACTCTCATAGCCACACACAATCCCACACACACACAACTCCACACACAACCCCACACACACACAACCCCACACAAACAACCCCACACACAAACCCCCCACACACACCCCACACACACACACACACCCACACACACCCCCAGACACACAACCCCCCCACACACACCCACACACACGCACCCAGACACCCCCCACACACACAACCCCCACACACACAACCCCCACACACACAACCCCACACACACACAACCCCACACACACAACCCCACACACACAACCCACACACAACTCCACACACACACACAACCCCCCCACACACAACCCCACACACACAACCCCATACACACAACCCCCCACACACACAACCCCACACACAACCCCACACACACAACCCCCCACACACAACCCCACACACACAACCCCCATACACACTCCCCCCACACACACAACCCCCCCACACAACTCCCCCCACACATACAACCCCACACACATACAACCCCACACACACACAACCCCCCACACACAACCACACACAACCACACACACAACCACACACACACAACCCCACACACACAACCACACACAACCACAAGCACACACACAACCACACGCACAACCACACACAACCACACACACAACCACACACACACAACCCCAAACACAACAGACACAACCAGACACACAAACCCAAACACAACACACACAACCCCACACACACAACCACACAAACAACCATCTATCTATCTATCTATCTATCTATCTATCGCCCTCACTCTATCTATCCATCGCCCTCACTCTATCTATCTGTCTATCTAACGCCATCACTCTATATAACTATCGCCCTCACTCTATCTATCTATCTATCTATCTATCTATCTATCTATCTATCTATCTATCTATCTATCTATCTATCTATCTATCTATCTATCTATCTATCTATCTATCTATCTATCTATCTATCTATCGCCCTCACTCTATCTATCTATTTATCGCCCTCACTCTGTCTATCTATCTATCTATCTATCTATCTATCTATCTATCTATCTATCTATCTATCTATCTATCTATCTATCGGCCTCACTCTGTCTATCTATCTATCTATCGCCCTCACTCTATCTATCGCCCTCACTCTATCTGTCTATCTCTCGCCATCACTCTATCTATCTATCTATCTATCTATCTATCTATCTATCTATCTATCTATCTATCTATCTATCTATCTATCTATCTATCTATCGGCCTCACTCTGTCTATCTATCTATCTATCGCCCTCACTCTATCTATCGCCCTCACTCTATCTGTCTATCTCTCGCCATCACTCTATCTATCTATCTATCTATCTATCTATCTATCTATCTATCTATCTATATCTATCAATCGCCCTCACTCTATCTATCTGTCTATCTATCTATTGCCCTCACTCTATCTATCGCCCTCACTCTATCTATCTATCGCCCTCCCTCTATCTATCTATCGCCCTCCCTCTATCTATCTATCGCCCTCCCTCTCAGCACCACCACAGCATCACTCAGGGGCACCACAACATCACTACGCGCTGCCACGGCATCACTGAACGCCACAGCATCACTCGTCGCCGCCACAGCATCACTCGTCGCCACCACAACATCAATCTATGCAACCATTTAACAACAACTGATTCAAATAGATGTTAATATTTCACTTCTGTTCTTGGTTTTTCGTCACAATAAAATACACTGAACATAATCTTCACAAAAGTTATTACAAAAGTTTAAGCTATTGCCATTTGTAAATTACAAGAACTTTTATTTAAGTATTAATTATTTTAAAAATTAAAAGCCATTGTTATTGGTAATATCAATACATCTAAGTCACGTAAATACAAGACATATTGCATTACAAATGCTATAGGTGTCACATTTGCGAAAGTTATAACTATTGGCATTGTAAATGATAAACCTATTAATTTTGCTATTTTCAAAACCAACACATAAATAAAAAATATGTAATTTACAATACCAATAGCTCAAACTATTCTAATGCGAGACCTATTGCATTGCAAATGCTTGTTCTATCAATAAACATGTTTTACTCTGTTGGATTGTGAGCAAGATGCATTTGAGCCTGGATTATGACACAACCACTCACATAAAGTTTTTTATGAATTAGGTCTGCATATTCAGGAGTAATTCCCATCTTTAAAAGAAGCAAGCCACATCTACATATAGAAAGAGGTTTGTGAATCAGGCCCTTGGTGCCTTTATGCAGTGACACATCTGAGTGGGTATGACCACATGGACAGCTATTTATGATCACATGGTTTTTAGCATGTGGTTTTATACAATGAACCTTTGTTTTTATTGGCAAAACTCCTGATTGTAGTTTTATAAATATAGTGATTCTGCATATTACATTTGGACAACTAAGCCGAAATCAGCGTATGATTTATAGAAAATTGCCACCCCCCTGCATATTGCCAGTTGGTTGATAAAATTATTTTAAGTTAATTAAAACAGTTGTCTTTCCTTAATTATTAAGTTTCTAATTCACCCCACTTCCTTTTTACTATTTATAATAAACAACTAGTCTCAAACATTAAGTACCAAAGATAGAGATGCTGAGCACATAAGGGACAGAGGCTCTGGGGATCCCAGCCCAAGCTTCAACAATGTCTTACTAACAAGCATTTGCAATGCAGTAGGTCTCGCGTTTGCAGCTATTGGCTTTGCAAACATAAAATTGGGTGCCATAATGAAACATAAATCACAGCGCCCGTCCACATAAAGTTATGCGCATGGCGGCCCTAGAATTGGGCACCATGGTAATAAAAACAGGTTAATAAAAATGAAAATGCCTTCAGCCGGCTGCGCCCTCAGTGCGATCTCACATGAGGGGGAGGAAAGTAAAAATTTTAAGTGCCCTCAGTGTAAAGTGTTGGCTTAGGAGTGGTTGCTTCATCCTGAAGCAAGGCAAAGTAAACAAAAAGAAAATAGTCCTTGGAAAACAACAAACGCATACAGGAGAAATAACACACGTAAAAGGGGCAGTCGCCATGGGGTGACAAATACACCAAAAGGCGGGAAAAATCAGCCAATTCACCACTGAAAAGAAACACATTTTGAAAGGCACAGGAAGGAATCATTCATAAGTGATGGGCGTGCCTTTAACCGATACAGTAGATACAGCATGTCTAGCAGAGCAGCGCCTGCACGCTGCCTAGGATAGACTTAAAAAGGGGCAACTCCTAATTGAAAATTCAACAAGGACATCTAGTATACTGATTGGAGCGGAACCTCAATGTGATGCCGAACAAGATTGTACATACACATTTCACGCTGCAAGGCACAATTCCTTTTCATGGATAGGGAAAGCAAATCAATCGCTATACCATAATCCCTGATTCTGTAACTCAGATTTTGTTTAATAACCAGTTAGCATTTTTCATTTAAGTAACATTGCTCACACAGTCGCTGCCAGCAGGGGCACTAACCCAGCAGAGTTTGCTCCTGTCAAGCAGAGGTACCAATGAGGGCTTGAAGAGATATCTGCAAGGTGGCACATGCAATGAAAGAAGAATGTCCCTGTCAGTGCCAGCTTCTCATTTTAGCTTTCTACAGTGGGCTCAGTTCACAAATAAAGACAGGCATTTACCCTCTTAGATATTGCAAGTACATTTCTGGCTTTTTAAAAACAAAAGAATTCTAAAGGAATTCCAGAATGTGTTCTTGCAACTGTCACATCTTTCCAGGAATACTCAAATGTGGAGATGTAGACAAAAAGAGCTAACCCCCTTCAATGATGTGACGGCTGGATCCTGAGCTAGCATCTCGAGCTGTGAATACAGGATTGTATGATTTTAGGACTTTTTAGATTTTATGCTCCCTGGGCTGTATGACAGACCATGATTGTGTCTATTGAACAATGCTGCTATTGTGTGACTCCATGATCCTAAGGCTTTTAAAAGATTTTATGCTCTTCAGCTTGTGTTTTGACGGTGACTGCACCTAACAAAGTATGCTGCTACTGTACGAAATGTAATGTTACATCAATCTTTGAGACTATTTTAAATGTTTTATTGTATTGATATTTTTATTATGTCCTTTTATGTCAGTTCTTGTCGAATAAATATTATTTCATTCATTCATTCACTAAAATGTGTACGTGTTTAAACATTAAATATATGTTTAGGTACCGGGTGAACATTTGTGCATGAGTAAAGGTAATGCAAAAGTGCTCTTGCAAGGGTATTCTTGCTCCACAGAAATAATAATGGCACCCATGGATGGATCCAATTTTGCTTTCTCCCCTCTAATTTTTCTCCTTCTCGATTTTGACCGTAGATATTATCTTCTCCTACTCTTGACAAGAGTAAAACTATTCTCTTCCTCCAGGGGCTTGATTATGGGAGCACCAGTCATCCTAATGGGGTCTCCATCGGCAGCTACCCAACCCATCTGGATTACAAGTCCCACAGGGACACTTAATGCCCGGGTGTAAATTCGGAGAAGAATAACTATGGGATCAGGTGTGGTATTTCCGACTCTACCGGTAATTCACCATTTCTCATGGGACCCCCCCCCCCCCCGTATCAGTTTGTGATCCTGCAGCAGTTTCCACCACCCAGAGCTGCTGATGATGAAGCAACTTTGTGAGGGGATTAATTCCAGGCCACTTTACAGCCCTCTTGCAATGAGCCCTGGAGAAGGGCCTCCAGATCACGTGTCCCCCAGAGCAGGGCTTAATTTGAGCTGGTGGTTTCTGGTCATCTTAATTGTCAACAGCGGCGGTAGTCTGTCTCATGGTTGCACTGTTTGTCTAATTTAAATACGAGCACCATTACAGTTGTTTGTTAATTCAATACACCTCAAAACTGACTAATACTTGCCACCCAAGCCATTCCTATGGCTTTGGGGGCTGGAATAGGCTAAACTGTCGCACTTGTAAGAGTGTGATGGTTAATAGTTGTGTTGGTTCTGTTTTTGGCAGCATAGCAGGGGCAATGGGTGGTGCAAGCTGCAGTGGCCTCCTTAAAAGGGCACCAGCACCTACATTTTCACAAAGTAAACACTGCCCCAGAAGACACCAAGGTCTCCATACATTTTTACCACCTCTATTTAGACATAATCCAGATTAATCCCTAATTGCATTGTATATATTTATGTAAAGTATTTGACTTGTTTTGCAGTCCAGGGCTACAATAATCACAGATTACAGCATTGTCTGTATATAGTACAGAAGTTATGTGCACAATACAATCTTACAGGACAAAAATGTAGACCTTGCCAGTTCTGCCATCAAAGCACTGATGTGTAAACATCCAAGACATTTGCTAGCACTCATCCTCGTTCATCTTACTATTCACGGAGACTCTGTCTCCTTAACAACTACGCTCTTCATGGTTTAGCATGAAGCCATCTGATGTTACATAGATAAGTAGTCATCTGAATTAGACAGACTGCAGCCCTTGTCTACCAGCATAGCATCTTGATTCTCCTGATCCCATCTAAGTCTGTTGAGAAGTCAACAAATAAACCAGGTTAGCAGAGGATCTCCAGCTAGCAGTGCTCAGTCTGCGTTATTGACATGCCTAAGTATGGCGTGGATCATAGGAAGGCTGTGTGTCCATGAGGAGTTCTGGGTATTACTCAAAGCAAAAGCTTTACAGTTGGACAAAGCGGTGATAAAATCCTATCGCAATCAAAGTTTATTTTTCAATCTTTCTCAGCGACTGGGACTGGATATGACCATCTGCAAAGACTAAGGGCCTGATTACAATGCCGGTCAGAAAAGCCGACCAACCAGCGTGGTAGCGGGAAAAATCCGATCGCCGGCCGGGGACTAACCGACGACCCTATTACGCTACATGCTCTGGAAAACTCAGACCGCAGAGGTCGTAAAAACATCAATTCCGACCAATGTGGTGGGGAAGCTTTCAGCTCCGACCAATTTGGTCAGGAAGTTAGTGATCTATCTATACTAATATAATAAAGAGAAAGCCCAAACCTTTGAGGCGGGTAATCTCAGGAACCACAGCACCAATCACAACACCCAATACAGGGTTGGAAAGGGCAGTTGCAGCAGAAGGACATAGGCTATGCAGACGCCCACCATATACATTTAAAAGGTAAAAGAACCGTGCCAGCAAAGTAGTCCCTTGTGGGCGTGTCTGCGTTGTGCTGTGGGCGTGTGATGGGGGCGTAACAAACGCTGGGGGCGTGTGGTACGTTCCGCCCTTCATGCCATGTCTCATATCGTGTGCTGGGGACGTTTGCTGGGGGCGTGGGCGTATGCGGGGCAGTAGATTACGGGAAAAAAAGCGAGCATTGTGCCCAATATTTCATTGTTTTTTCTTCCCAGGTTCTTTACATTCCAGCTCTGGGTGTCCACCCTGCTCCCTTTAAATACCCCTGCACCCCATAATCATAACCCACCCATACTCCTTAAAATACCCCAACACCCTTAAACACTACCCCATCTTAACCCTATAAATATACCCTATACCCCAAAACCCAAACCTATCCCTAAAACCTAAAAATACCCCTGTACTCCAAAACCCAAACCTAGCCCTGAACCCTATAATTACCCCTGTACCTCAAAACCCAAACCTACCCCTGAACCCTAAAAATACCCCTGTACCCCAAAACCCAAACCTAGCCCTGAACCCTAAAAATACCCCTGTATCCCAAAACCCAAACCTACCCCTGAACCCTAAAATACCCCTGTACCCCAAACCGAGCCCTGAACCCTTAAAATACCCCTATACCCCAAAACCCAAACCTACCCCTGAAACCTAAAAATACCCCTGTACCCCAAAACCCAAACCTAGCCCTGAACCATAAAAATAACCCTGTACCCCAAAACCCAAACCTACCCCTGAACCCTAAAATACCCCTGTATCCTAAAACCCAAACCTAGCCCTGAACCCTAAAAATACCCCTGTACCCCAAACCTAGCCCTGAACCCTTAAAATACCCCTGTACCCCAAAACCCAAACCTACCCCTGAACCTTAAAAATACCCCTATACCCCAAAACCCAAACCTAGCCCTGAACCCTAAAAATACCCCTGTACCCAAAACGAAAAGCGAGCATTGTGCCCAATATTTCATTGTTTTTTCTTCCCAGGTTCTTTACATTCCAGCTCTGGGTGTCCACCCTGCTCCCTTTAAATACCCCTGCACCCCATAATCATAACCCACCCTTACTCCTTAAAATACCCCAACACCCTTAAACACTAACCCATTCTTAACCCTATAAATATACCCTATACCCCAAAACCCAAACCTATCCCTAAAACCTAAAAATACCCCTGTACCCCAAAATCCAAACCTAGCCCTGAACCCTATAACTACCCCTGTACCTCAAAACCCAAACCTACCCCTGAACCCTAAAAATACCCCTGTACCCCAAAACCCAAACCTAGCCCTGAACCCTAATAATACCCCTGTATCCCAAAACCCAAACCTACCCCTGAACCCTAAAATACCCCTGTACCCCAAAACCCAAACCTAGCCCTGAACCCTTAAAATACCCCTATACCCCAAAACCCAAACCTACCCCTGAACCCTAAAAATACCCCTGTACCCCAAAACCCAAACCTAGCCCTGAACCATAAAAATAACCCTGTACCCCAAAACCCAAACCTACCCCTGAACCCTAAAATACCCCTGTATCCTAAAACCCAAACCTAGCCCTGAACCCTAAAAATACCCCTGTACCCCAAAACCCAAACCTACCCCTGAACCTTAAAAATACCCCTATACCCCAAAACGCAAACCTAGCCCTGAACCCTAAAAATACCCCTGTACCCCAAAACCCATACCTACCCCTAAACCCTGAAACTACCCCTGTACCCCATAACCCAAAACTATATCTGAACCCTTAAAATATCCAAACAACCCAAAACATATACCTCAGTACCCCAAAACATATACCCCTATACCCATACTTACCTTATCCAAACATTAAAAAAACATGCTTTTACCATTCATGCATTTACAATGAATTTCGTTGTAAATGTATGCGTGGTAAAAGCATATAAAATGTAATGCCATGCGTTATAATGGCATTGCGGAGTCATGGTACTTTCGTAATGAAAGTATGCGGAGTGATGGTATGCGGAAAGAAAGTTACGGAATAATGGGTGTTTACCCTCCCCCGGTAAGTACATTGGTGGCACGGCGGCCCACATCTCCAGCAACATACTCATATTTTTTCACCACCGATTTGAAAAATGCACAGGTCTCTCTCATTGATGGCCAGCACCGACATACACTTTTAGACACACCTCCCGCCACAAGTTCTAGAATTGCGAACTTTAGAGCTGTGGAGCTACGTTCGAATCTCGGCATCAGCTCAACATCCTGTGATTCCAGGCAAATCGCTTTGTTTCCCCGTGCCTACCACAAATGAATGTGTTCTTCTGTAATGTAAATTGTGCTCATGCCATGTTGTTGAGTTTGCGCTATATAATATTGCAAGGAAAAATAAAGTAGGGAAACTCGAGTTCACACACTACTGAACGCGCACTCTTAAGTGCATCAGCAGTGCACTGTGAATCGGAGCGTTTCAAAGGCCTGTCACAAATAAGAAATGCTATCAAAACGAAATCCTACAAAACAATATACTACTGGGCAGCAGCAATTCATACCCGGACAACGTCGGGACGGGCTGGTAGTTTCATATACAGCAGTAGTGGCAGGGTTCGCCACGGTGCCAGATTTTGTAGTAAAGGAGGAGGAAAAGCAGCAGCAAGTTGTAAGACAGGATCCATGGCGCCGAGAGGTGCATGGAGCTGAGTTTGGGCTGCCTGTCCCTCTGTTTCCGCCATCTCTGACGAGCCGGTTTAACCGCCTTCCTTGGATGGCCTGACAGGCGCGTTGTAATAGGGAGGACGGTTGGAGTGGCTTTCTGCCCAGCTGTCTGTCTCCATTGGCCCCTTCCACCACCGGTACGGTCAGACTTTCCTGCCGGAGTCGAAGGATCGCATCGGTCGAAAAACTTCTTATCAGTGCCCAGTGTCGGGAGGACCGATTCTGAAATGACTGCATCTGTCTTTTCCGACTACGATGAGAACACAGTGGCCCTACCAACCGACATTGTAATCAGGCCCTATGAACTTAAAACTGCTCAGGATTTATAAAAACAACCTCTTAATAACATAAACCCATGGTCTAGAACAGGCTCTTATAGCCTTGTTCGATTGCGAGCATGTTCCAACTGCAGTTGATTCCTTACGTCAACTGATAAGCCTCATCAGATGGCTGAATCTGAAGACAGCTGGTAGTGGTACAAAAGCATGTCTTAGTGTTATGTAGCCATTCTGCAATCTATACACAGAAGTGCACCAACCTACTTATATTCGAAATTGACTAATGATCATATACCCTCCTTGGCTTCACATTATTGTTAGCTCTTATATCATATGGTACCAATCGATTCATTTTGGTGTGCCACACTCTGGAACTTGATGAAACTTAAAAAGTTGGTAGAAATTGAGGCTGTTGATTGTAGCATTTATCAATCATTTGTGTCAGTTTACCCACTATGTTGGAGACAATTCATAGTATACCCCTGAATACTCTATCGTCATGTCAAATGAGTTTCACCTTTTGATTGTGAAAGATCACTCTTCAATCACCAATCTTCACAGAAGGGCTAGCTTGCTTTTTTAGGCTATAGATGTCTTTTACATAAAGATGTTTGTCTTGAAGGGGCCCTAAATTCAATGTTTAAGATTGCTATCTCCAACGCGTTGCTCGGGACCCCACAAATAAATGACATCACTGATAACATCACAAATGGCATCATTAGTGATCAATAACATCTGCTTCAGAGTGCCCAGACGCCGTGGGTATCCCAGTCTCTCTCCCACGCATTCATGCATTAATTAGAGGTTTACAAACTATTTTACGCAGGAAAAGTTAATGATTTTAAGATTTGCGAAGCAACCAACGTTTTCTGGTTTTAGTTTGCCATTGCAAAGTTTTCCGTGCATTGCGAAACAATTTTCACTGCACTGCGAAGTAATATTTACTGCAATTAAACAATGGCAAATGTATGCAGCGTTTTTTATGTACGTTCTGTATTTGCGACATAAACTGCTGCCAAAAATCACCATTTTCACGCAAAGTGTTAAAGGATAAAACTTTGCAACTTTGTGTTGTTTTCCGTAGACAAGTACCACAAACACATCTTCCTTGAGAAAGCGACGCACTTCAAAACCCTCCTTGACTCCGCCAAAAATAGACCCAAAAAACTATTCGATCTCATCAAGACTCTGAGCTGCTCTCCCCCAACCTCCAAGGTGGAGGATTCTTCAAAGAGAGCAGCGGATTTCGCTGTTTTCTTCGATGGAAAAGTGAAAGCACTTGTGGATCAGGTTGCTCATCCTACACCTCCAGAGGAGCGCAAATCCTTAGCCATCTGGCAGAGCTTTGACCCCATATCTGAAGATGCCCTTCTCAAGTGCATACGGGAAACAAAGCCCTCCAACCATTCTCTTGACCCTATCCCCAGTGCCATTGCCTTGGACTTCTATACCCATTCCCTTTCCTATTGGACTACCCTGATCAACCTCTCCCTCTGGCAAGGCTCCCTTCCTGTCTCCTTCAAAACTGGGCAGGTCACCCCTCTGCTTAAAAAGCCCACTGCTGATGCGAATGACCCAACAACTTCCGCCCCATCACTAACCTTCCCTTTCTTGCGAAGATCACAGAAAGATGTGTAGCAAAACAACTCTCTCGTCATATCAAGGACAATGATCTTCTTGACAATTGTCAGTCCGGCTTCATCCAAAACTGCAGCACTGAAACAGCCCTTCTGCAAGTGGTTGATGATGCGCTGAGGATACTCGACTCAGGGGGGTCCTGTCTGCTAATTCTCCTTGACCTTTCCGCAGCCTTCGACACTGTTAATCACAACACCCTCCTCAATATTCTTCAACAGAGAATGGGCATGGAGGGCACTGTGCTTAAGTGGTTTGCATCCTTCCTCTCTGACAGATCTCAAATGATCAAAATAGCGAACAGTCTCTCTTCTCCTGTGGCGGTGGGTCAAGGTGTTCCCCAAGGCTCAATACTAGCACCAACATTGTTCAATCTCTACTTAGAACCACTGGGAAACCTCCTAAGCAAATCTGGGATTCACTATCATCTCTATGCAGACGACACTCAACTCTACCTCAAGGTTGCCTCCACTCATGATCTCTCCATCCTAAGATCTACTCTTGACTCCATTCAAAACTGGATGTCAACTCATCAATTGATTCTGAATCCCTCCAAAACTGAATTCCTCCTCTTCTCCTCCTCACTCTCTCCTCCCCCGGTTCAATCATGGATGGATCAGATGAATCTACTAAACAATAAACCCATCATTGTCGACAGTGCAAAATCCCTTGGTGTCATTCTAGACAAAAAACTCAATCTAACTCCCCACATCAATTCTATTGCAAAATCTGCTCGCTACCAACTGCGCCTTCTTTGGGGAATCCGTCGCTTCTTCCCGGAGCAGGACCTTATAACCCTGGTGCAATCGCTGGTCCTCTCTAGACTAGACTACTGCAATTCTCTACTTACTGGCCTCCCCAAATCTCACCTGTCCCCACTTAAGTCTGTCTTCCATTCAGCAGCTCGTTTCATTTATGGGGCCAAAAGAAGCGATCACATCACGCCGATGTTATCCACCCTCCGCTGGCTTCCCTTCGAGGCTAGAGCTATCTACAAGACTGCCTGCATTACCCACAAAGCCTTGCACTCCTCATCTCCCAGCTACCTGGCGAATAAACTGAAATTCTCTGGTGGCTCTAGACGTTCACGCAATGCAGAGAATCTACTGCTTGAACCTCCCACTTTCAAGAAGGAAAGAACAATGGCCCAATCCTTTTCAGGCAACGCAGTGAAAATCTGGAACTCCTTTCCACCTCAGCTCCGGACCACCGCCTCCTCCCAGGCCTTTAAAAGGGACCTCAAAGTT
The DNA here is from genome assembly GCF_964261635.1 of Lissotriton helveticus. NCBI lineage: Eukaryota > Metazoa > Chordata > Amphibia > Caudata > Salamandridae > Lissotriton > Lissotriton helveticus. The sequence goes on from NC_136065.1 coordinate 1,920,287,587, forward strand.
CTCCTCCTCCAGAGACACCTCCAAAAGTAACTCACGTCCTCTTGCTATTTGTGAGGAAGACTTCCCACTACTGATAATTTCTACTTTCCATGTCCATGGAAGTGCCTTCCCAGTGTATGCCTGTGATTGGAGGGTCTGCCTTTTTGCAGTATTTTCCATGTACTGGTGTTCGGTGCCCTTTTGTAACATGCACACACCACTCTGCCCTTGCAACACACGGCTGCTACCTCTCACATGTCTTTACCTTTGATACTTGCACAAGTGCCACCTTGCCCACGTAACGCTTGTTCCTGAGCCTGAGTGTCTAGCACCTATTGCAGGACTATACCTCTAATTATACTCTGTTTTCTCTTATAACTGCACACTTGTCACTTTCATCTCCTCTTATGCACTTTTGACTACCTCATGTATTTTGGTTGCTCACAATTTTTACTCAAGTATTTTGTTTGCTCACGATTGTCACTATTACCTTTACTACCTCATGTATTTTGGTTGCTCACAATCTTTACTCAAGTATTTTGTTTGCTCACGATTGTCACTATTACCTTTACTACCTCATGTATTTTTGGTTGCTCACAGTTTTTACTACCTCATGTATTTTGTTTGCTCACAATTGTCACTATTACCTTATGTAAGTAACGTATGTTTTTGCAATCTGTTCTTTTGTAATGTTTCTCATTATGTTTCATTTCTGTTCCTAATGTGAAGCGCTCCGACGCCTTCGGGTAAAGTCCGCGCTATATAAAAATGCATAAATAAATAGACCTTATCCCATACTACGCTTGCTAACCACTCATCCTCTCTCGTCGGATCGCAGGCTGCAGGGCCAGCCCTGAGCACACTGTCTCCCAGATAAGCTATTTTAATTGCCTAAAGCAGCCTTCCTTTGCCCGAGCTGCACCACGCTTTCATATCAGCTCTTTACTACTTTGTGCCAAAAGCATTGGCTCAGAAAAGTCTCCGGGCGGCTTAAAGGCTGAAATAAATAACTCGAGTGACTCGTGGAGCAACAGGGATTATCTGAGGCAGCCCGCACTACCTGAACTCAGGGGAGCCTTACTAGCTTCGTCGCAGACCCCCCCATATTTACCCCAACTATGCTTGAATGTATCAGCACGAGCTGCTGTTGATGAAAATGGCACTGCATCTACAATTAAATGGTACAAAGCGTTTTTAGCAATTGTGTTTGTCTTATATGGCGCTTGTCAGGCCTAAAGTGCTTAAAACTTGTGAATCCTGAAATCCTTTTTGCATGCAATGTATATTTTACGATGACCTCATATGAAGCTTGCTTTCAGGGGCACCCAAATGCCAATGAAGATGTGTAGCACAGTCACGACACAGTCACACTGTTGAAAAAACTTTTACTAAAGACCGCAATGTAAAAGTTTTAATTAGGAAGTATGCTGTACTCCATATGTTAGCAAGTTTACTCTCCTGTAAAGCTGTAGAGGTTTTTACAAATCATACTCCAAGTATAGCGCTCTGATACACTTGTTTAGGCCTTCAATGTGCTGCATAATGTGCATAAATAAAAATAGAATGGTGCAAGGTGAGAAATTGTACACTGGGTTTCCGTCGGATTTACCGGCATGTGCACAACCCCATTTAAGGATCTTCTCTTTGAAAACAATAATGTTCTTAACAGGATCTGGGCACGGTTTATTACTCACAAAACTAACAGCTATTACGTCATATTCAAAGGTGGTGACAGTCATCCAGGATACGGAGGGGCAGATTTCCAATAACTGGGGCATCCCTGCATATTAGCAGGGATGTGCCAGTAATTGTGCGCCGCAGCTCCGCCACCCGTGATGCGACGCATTTACAATGCGGCGCACCATGGGGCAAAAACGGCACAGATGCGTCACGCATCTGTGCTGTAAAAGCGGCGCATTGCTGGAGTTGCGTCGCAAGCGTGACGCAGCTCCAGCAATGCTGCGTCAATCCTTACGCCTGCTTCAAGCAGGCACAGGGTTTTGATGCTGCATGGGCCCAAAAGTGACTTAGTGAAATCTTGTAGATTTCACTCAGCCACTTTTGGGAGGCGTTCCTGCGCCGGAACCCCCCCCCACTATGGAACGCCTCCTTCTGGCGAAGGGCTTTACAACGTGACGCATCTAAGAGATGCGTCACGTTGTAAATACCCCGCACCATGGCGCATCTTTTGCGCCACCGCTGCGTCACAAAAGTGGCGCAACGGTGGCATAAAAGAGGCGCAGGGGGCTTGTAAATCTGTCCCTACGGGGCAGATTTACAATAACTGGTGCATCCCTGCATATCAGCAGGGATGTGCCAGTAATTGTGCGCCGCACCTCCGCCACCCTGGATGCTCCGCATTTACAATGCGGTGCACCATGGGGCAAAAACGGCACAGATGCGTCACACATCTGTGCCGTAAAAGCGAAGCATTGCTGGAGTTGTGTCGAAATCCTTACGCCTGCTTCAAGCAGGTGCAGGGTTTTGACGCAGCATGGGCCCAAAAGTGTCTGAGTGAAATCTTGTAGATTTCACTCAGCCACTTTTGGGAGGCGTTCCTGCGCCGGAACGCCCCCCCGCCCCCAGGATGGAACGCCTCCTTCTGGCGCAGGGCTTTACAACGTGACGCATCTAGGAGAAGCTGTACTGACACCCCCTGGATCTAGAGCCGAGCCCCCTGCAGTGCGGTGTCCTGACTGTTCTGATACACTGGGACACCCTCCCCTACTCTCTGCTGTGCAGGGTTGTGACTGTTCTGATGCACTGGGACATCCCTCTTCCACCCCTCCCCTCCTCTCTGCTGTGTGGGGTCCTGTCGGTTCCGTGTATTATCAGAGTGCTGCGTGAAGCCCTCCAGGAGGGGTTTGCGTGCTCTACCAGTATCACTCCCACGGAGGTTGAACTATCACCTACTTCTATGGACACTTCTAGGCGTTGATGATTTGAGACAGGAGTTTCTTTTCAGATGGCCCTTTCGATTTAGAAATCTCAACGCTTTAAGTAGTCCAGGCATTAATCACCTCAAGACTGGACTACGGTAATGTTCTTTACCTAGGATCCAACAAGGATGTGACTCGTAGGCTGCAGATGGTTCAGAACTTTGCCGCTAGACTACTTTGCCGGGTTCCTAGGGCCACCTCTGTCTCTGGCCACCTACGGGACCTGCATTGGCTCAGGGTGGAGAACCGAATCAAATTCAAAGCCCTGAGCTACATGTTCAAAATCAAAATAGGTGCTGCCCCTCAGTACCTGAAAAGTCAGCGATATTCATGCATTATCGAGCTAATGCTCTTAGCCATGTTATCCACCTCCCATTGGATAACATGGCTAAGAACTGCTCAGGGCAGGTGTTAGCTTTTGGAGATATTCGCGCATAGCGCGAATATCTCCAAAAGTTGGTAATAGGAGATAGCGATGTTAGCGACTGTTTCCAGTCGCTAACATCTTGGCACGCCCACTTTGCATGTCATTAGTGATAAATATCACTGACATGCAAAGCGGGGCCCAAGATGGTCGCTATCTCCTACTAGCTGTCGCTAACTGGTGTTAGCGACAGCTAGATAATAGGGAGATAATTTTATCTCCGCTTTCTTGGCTTTTAAAGCCAAAAAAGCGGAGATAAACTCCCTTGATAATATGCCCCTTGGCTTTTTAACCAGTAATCCTGTAAGCTGTTACACAGTCTTTGATCTGCCCCGGCTCCAGGACACCCTTTTTGGGTTGCTGCTGCGCCTTATAAATTCACTAAATAATAATAACGCTTCTCCTTTTCAGGTAAAAAGTGAATTAAAGGGCAACGACAGGCGGTCCAATTTCCACCTGTTCCCCGTTAACCGACAGTAGTTCCCAGCGCTTAGAAGCTGGCCAGCTCAGTGTGCACTTGAAGGAGAAATGCTGTTACATAAAGTAAAGTCCACATTTGTAAAGCGCACAATCACCCGTAAGGGTCTCTAGGCGCTGGGGGCCGTCGGGAAGATTAAGCGAGCTATTGCCCAGAGTCACATGGTGCTGGGCTAACCTGCCGCCGGAGCCGGGGATCGAACCGTGGTCCCCAGATTCCAGCGTCAGTCACCTCTTCCGTCATACGTGCCCTTTCTTGCTTTGCAACCTATTCTGCTAAATACATAATAAACAAAGACAAAACCAATTACAAACATAATTGCACACTGATATGTTGGTTTGCTTTCAGAGTTAAATGGGCTTTACAGAGCTTAGAAACGTAACCTCCACGGAGGCAGCGCTTTATGGATAACTCGGTAAGATCTTATTAGAATCGCTCCAACTTTAGTTTGCAATGTGGAATTTTTAGTGAATCTCTATTTTGTAAATATGTAACAATCACTGTGCGTAACTGTAAGAGTTATATGTCTTGTCACCTCTACAATGTTACCTGTAATGTCTGATCACATTTTACTTGCCTTTATTGTAAAGCGCTCTGACACCGCTGTACGCGCCACATAAAATCTAATAAATAAAATACATTTAGAACCTAGTGCTCAGCCACCCTTCCAGCTGAGCTGACGGGCAGTGGAGGGATCTCGCTGGCAGGCGAGGGAGGTCCGAGCCCCCTCCTGCTCCTGAGGGATGGGGGGTCCTTTACCTGCGGGGGCAGGCGCTTCCAATGTCATGAGGGTCTCGCTCTTTAAATGCAGGAGGAAGGGGGTGAGGAGCAGGACCCACTGGCCAGGCAGGATGGGGCAACCATGCCAGGGGTAGAAGAGTGGGGAGGATGCGGGCGAGGTACCGGGGTGGCCCTCATCCTTAGGGTGGCATGGTACAAAAGGTGGCAGCACCCCCACCCTTACCAACTTGAGGGAAGCGGATGAAAAGGGAGATATCTGTAGCTTGCAGAGCGTAAGATCTCCTAGTCCTGGGGGTGGGGTCGTCCTACCTGGCAGAAGCGATGAGGTTGAGGGGGTGGAAGCGGGGGCAAATGGGTGGCAGGGAGGTGAAGGTTGGCATCACTAAGTAGCAAGATAGCCCGGTGCCGAAGATGGGGCATTAACTGGGAGGTAAAAGCCAGAGCGCTTCGTTATCTGGGGGTACTAACATCTGGTTCGTGGGACGGGGACCCCCTAGCGGGGTGACTGGGAGAGAGGGGTGTCGTCTCTAGGTCTCCTCTGAGGTTTGAGGCGACCCTGCAGGGGAGAGAAGGCGAAGGCAGAGAATGCTCGCCCCCACCCCCCGCTCACCCGCCCGCGGGCACCTGCAGGCTCAAAAGTCCTCTTACCGGGTAAGGACGGGGGCTACTTAGGTTCTGTTCCCGGGTGTGGCTAAAGGACCTGAAATGTGTGCACTGCAGGCACAGAGGTCCCAGCCATGTATGGGGTGTGGCGCGGGGGTAATGTTTCGCTCCCTTTCCTCAAGACTGACAACCCCCCACGACTCTGACCTATGTCCTACTGGAACTGAAGAGCCCCCGACACTCGCAAGAAAGGACGGGGGACTCACCCCTTACAGTAGGCTGCAGGCTCTGGGAGAGGCGACAACGGGGTGCCTGTCCCTTACCTTACCTGTGGGCAGCAGTGTGTGTGCGGGGGGGGGGGGGGGGGATAGAAAAGCGTTGGGCTCAGCTGGGTGGGGTGGCAGAAGGAGGTGGCACGGGTCCCATACCGGTGGGCTCCAGCTAATGGATGGGCGGGAAGGGGGGGATCTCATACCGGTGGGCTGCAGGCTCTGGGGACTCCCTGACTCGAGGGGCGTGATGGGTGCTCGAGGGGTCGTGCTATCGTACCCGTGACCTTCTGGTGTCTGAAAACCCCAGAAGGTACGGGTTCGCAGTGGAGTACGGGTCCTTTACCTGTGGCCTTCTGACCTCGGAATACCCTTGGAAGGTACGGGGGGGGGGGCACATTGGGGGACGGGTCCTTTAACTGTGGCCTTCTGACCGCTGAATACCCTTAAAAGGTACTGCGTGCAGAGGGGTACAGGTCCCTTACCTGTAGCCTTCTGACCTTTGAATAACCTTAGAGGGTACGGGGCGCAGGGAGGTACGAGCCCCTTACCTGTGGTCTTCTGATCTAAAATTGCCCATAGAGGGCAGAGGGCACAGAAGTGCAGGGGTCCCTTACCTGTGGTGTTTTGACCGCTGAATACCCTTAAAAGGCAGTGGGGTACGGTCCCTTATCTGTGGCCTGGTGCCCTCTGAATACCCTTAGAAGGTAGTGGGGCGCAGTGGGGTACGGGTCCCTTACCTGTGGTCTTGTGCCCTCTGAATACCCTTAGAAGGTAGTGGGGCGCAGTGGGGTACGGTCCCTTACCTGTGGCCTTGTGCCCTCTGAATACCCTTAGAAGGTAGTGGGGCGCAGTGGGGTACGGTCCCTTACCTGTGGCCTTGTGCCCTCTGAATACCCTTAGAAGGTAGTGGGGCGCAGTGGGGTACGGTCCCTTACCTGTGGCCTTGTGCCCGCTGAATACCCTTAGAAGGTAGTGGTGCGCAGTGGGGTACGGTCCCTTACCTGTCGCCTTATGCCCTCTGAATACCCTTAGAAGATAGTGGGGTGCAGTGGGGTATGGTCCCTTACCTGTCGCCTTATGCCCTCTGAATACCCTTAGAAGGTAGTGGGGCGCAGTGGGGTACGGGTCCCTTACCTGTGGCCTTGTGCCCTCTGAATACCCTTAGAAGGTAGTGGGGCGCAGTGGGGTACGGTCCCTTACCTGTCGCCTTATGCCCTCTGAATACCCTTAGAAGGTAGTGGGGCGCAGTGGGGTACGGGTCCCTTACCTGTGGCCTTGTGCCCTCTGAATACCCTTAGAAGGTAGTGGGGCGCAGTGGGGTACGGTCCCTTACCTGTCGCCTTATGCCCTCTGAATACCCTTAGAAGGTAGTGGGGCGCAGTGGGGTACGGGTCCCTTACCTGTGGCCTTGTGCCCTCTGAATACCCTTAGAAGGTAGTGGGGCGCAGTGGGGTACGGTCCCTTACCTGTGGGCTCCAGGCTCTCCACTATGGCCTCCACCTCGGACAGGTCCGTGCAGAGCCCCTGGCCGTGCATCAGGGTGTGCAGGGGCTTCTCGGTGCCCGGAGGGGGGTAGCAGCGCAGGTTGGCCCCGCAGCGCGGGGTGTAGACCCCGCAGGGGGCACCCCGGCCCAGGGCGCAGGTGGCACAGCAGCCGCAGCCCGGCTCCTGCACCAGCTCCTCGCACCCCCCGGGGGCCCGGCAGCGGGACAGGCGCTCCTCCGTGCAGGGCGGGCAGTGGATGGCGTCCTCGGCTCGGCAGAGCCCCGCCGCGGCCAGGAGCAGCAGGGCGGCCAGCGGGCCCATGGCGGCCGGGGTCCGAGCGGGCGTTGTAGGGTGATAACGGACTGCCAGGGGAGATGACTCCACGGGGACAAGGTGGAGAGAGGAGGGCGTGGGGTGTCCAAGCAGGAAGGAACTCTGAGGCCGAAGAGGGGGCGCGGGGTCTGATCCGGGGCACACTGCAGCGCGAATGCGGGCACCGAGGGCACAGGGGACCTACAGAGCTAGGACAGACTGACAGCTCCGGGACTTTATACTGAAGTCCGACCACTCCCCCTGCATCTCAGAGCAGCCAGGCGGCAGAGGGAGGGGGGAGGGGGAATGAGGGAAGGAGATAGGCAGAGAAGGAGAGACTCAGGGACAGTGAGGGAAGGCAAAGAAAGACAGTGGCAAGGAAGGAGGGACAGCGAGAAAGGGAAGAATGGAGGCAGAGAGGGGGGCGAGAAACACGGGGCGAGAAACACGGAGGGAGATATGCACAGGGAGAGGGGCACAGATAGAGAGAGAGCAGCACAGAGAGGGAGAGAAGCACAGAGAAAGGGGGAGTGCAGCACAGAGAGGAAGAGAAGCACGGAGAGAGGGAGAGCAGCAGAGGGGGAGAAGGAAAGAAACAGAGAGAGAGACGCGCAGAGAGAGAGGGAGAGAAGCACAGAGAGAGAGGGAGAGAAGCACAGAGAGAAAGAGAGGGGGGAGAAGCACAGAGAGAGGGAGAGAAGCGCAGAGAGAGGGAGAGAAGCGCAGAGAGAGAAGCACAGAGAGAGAGAAGGGGAGAGAATCACAGAGAGAGGAAGAGCAGCACAGAGAGGGAGAGAAGCACAGAGAGAGAGAGAAGCACAGAGAGAGAGAGAGAGGGGGAGAAGCACAGAGAAAGGGGGAGTGCAGCACAGAGAGGAAGAGAAGCACGGAGATAGGGAGAGCAGCAGAGGGGAAGAAGGAGAGAAACAGAGAGAGAGAGGGAGAGACGCACACAGAGGGAGAGAGGGGGAGAAGCACAGACAGAGAGGGGGAGAAGCACAGAGAGAGGGAGAGAAGCGCAGGGAGAGAAGCAGAGAGAGAGAGAATGGGAGAGAATCACAGAGAGAGAGAGAGAGCAGCACAGAGAGGGAGAGAAGCACATAGAAAGGGGGAGTGCAGCACAGAGAGTGAGAGAAGCACAGAGAGAGGAGAGCAGCAGAGGGGGAGAAGGAGAGAAACAGAGAGAGAGAGAGGGAGAAAAACAGAGAGAGAGAGGGAGAGACACAGAGAGAGAGAGGGAGAGAAGCGCAGAGAGAGAGGGGAGAGAAGCACAGAGAGAGGGGAGGGGAGAAG